>NC_077244.1:8657132-8979540 GCF_947179165.1 Solanum dulcamara | reverse complement strand
TTTTCATATCTTTCCATATCTATTCTTTGTTTCCTACACTTGTAATTACATTTTGCTGACTTTCGACCTTAGACCTTAGAATAATTTAGTAGTTCTTATACGTTTTCGTGGCTTTGGATAGTGATGGTAGATTAGGGTCATGTTCTCGCTCAGGAACGGGGACGGGGATGAGGGTAAGGAGGGGTAAATGGGTTAAAGGAGCGTCTAGACTGAGAGTAGATTCTTGGAACATTGAGACGTTAACGGGAAAATCCAAAGAGCTAGTTAAGATTCTTAAGAAAAAGAAGATTCCTGTGTCCAAGAGACCAAATGGGTAGGTTCTAAAGCTAAGGAGGTATAAGCTTTGGTTCTCTAGTAGATTGAAGTATAGGAATGAGGTAGGTATTTTAGTAGATAACGATTTAAAGGATCAGGTGGTGGAGGTTAGGAGAGTCACTGATAGGATGATATCGATTAAGATGGTCATTGAAGGGACCGCGTTGAATATTATTAGTGCTTATGCTCCGCAAGCGGGCTTAGACGAGGAGGTTAAGAGGTGCTTTTGGGAGGATTTGGACGAATTAGTGGGAGGCATACCGCCTACTGAGAAGCTTTTCATGGGAGGGGATTTCAATGGGTACATCAGATCTCTTTTGGGAGGGTATGATGATATACATGGAGGCTTTGGCTTCGGGGACAAAAATGGAGGTGGAGTCTCACTTTTGGATTTCACAAGAGCTTTTGGGCTGCTGATAGCCAATTTGAATTTCCCAAAAAAGGAGGACCATTTGGTAACCTTCCGTAGTTCGGTGACTAAGACCTAGATAGATTTTCTACTCCTTAGGAAGAATGATAAAGGTCTGTGCAAAGACTGTAAGGTCATTTCGATCGACAACCTAACAGTCCAACATAAGCTCTTGGTGATGGATTTAGGGATCAAGATGATGAGGAAGAAAAGGGTCGGGGATGACCGACCTAGGATCAGATAGGGGAGTTTGACCACGGCTAGTGTCCTAGAGATGGGAGAGAAATTGAAGGATATGAGGGCCTGGGATAGTAGTGGGGATGCGACCAGTATGTGGGTTAGGATGACTAGTTGTATTAGAGCTATAGCAAGGGAAGTGTTGGGAGTATCGACAGGTAGTCGTAGTCGACATCGAGGGGACTGGTGGTGGAATGAAGAAGTGCAAAGGAAGGTGGAAGTAAAGAAGATGGCGTATGCGAAGTTGATAAAAAGAAAGAATGAGGTGGAGAAATGGATGAATGGGGAACTTTATAAGATAGCAAGGAAGGAGGAGAAGTCGGCGGTTTTGATGGCAAAAATGGCAGCTTTTGAATGCCTTTACGCTGAACTAGAAGAGAAAGGCGGGGATAGGAAATTGTTCAGGCTAGTTAGGGCGCGAGAGAGAAGGGCACGCGATGTGGATCAAGTGAAGTGCATTAAGGACGAGCATGGAAAAGTATTGATAGACGAGACCCTCATTAAACAGAGATGGCAGTCCTACTTGCATAAACTCTTGAATGAAGAAGGGGACAGAGAGATTGTGTTGGAAGATTTGGAACATACAGGGAAGCGTCGCGATTTTGGGTGTTACAGAAGTATTATGGTCGAGGAGGTTAAGGGTGTTGTTCGTAGGATTCGCTGGGGAAGAGCGCCCAAACCTGACGAGGTTCCTGTAGAATTTTGGAAGAGCGCGAGCTTGGTAGGTTTGGAGTGGCTGACTAGGCTATTTAATGTCATCCTTAAGACGACAACCATACCCGAAGAATGAAGGTCGAGCATAATGATCCCCCTATACAAGAACAAGGCAGATATCCAGAGCTGCGACAACTATAGATGTATCAAGCTTCTAAGCCATACTATGAAAGTGTGGGAAAGAGTGGTAGAGATGAGGGTGAGGAGAGGAGTGTCTATTTCAGAGAACCAGTTCGGATTTATGCCAGGACGCTCAATTACAGAAGCCATCCATCTTATGAGGAGACTGGTGAAGCAGTATAGGAAGAGGAAGAGGGACTTGTATATGGTATTCATTGACCTAGAAAAGGCTTACGATAAAGTTCCACGAGAGATAATGTGGAGATGTCTGGAGGCTAAAGATGTACCGGTGGCGTACATTAGGGTGATCAAGGACATGTATGATGGTGCCAAACCAGGGTAAGGACAGTAGGAGGGGACTCAGAGCACTTTCCAATTGTGATGGGGTTGCATCAAGGATCAGCTCTCAGTCCATTTTTATTTTCCTTGGTGATGGATGGATTGACGTGACAAATTCAAAGTGAGGTGCCATGGTATATGCTTTTTGCGGACGATATAGTTCTGATCGATGAGACTCGTAGTGGAGTTAACGCTAAGCTGGAGGATTGGAAACATACCTTGGAGTCTAAAGGGTTTAAGCTGAGTAGGATCAAGATAGAGTACTTAGAGTGCAAGTTTAGTGAGACACCTCAAGAGGTTGGCATAGAAGTTAGGCTTGGAGACCAGGCCATCCAAAAGAAAAGTAGTTTCAAGTACCTTGGGTCTATCATATAAGGCAGCGGAGAGATTGACGAGGATATCACACTCCATATTGGGGCAGGGTGGATGAAATGGAGGCTCGTTTCTTGTGTGCTATATGACAAGAGAGTGCCACCACAACTTAAGGACAAGTTTTACAAAGTGGTGGTTAGACCCTCTATGTTATATGGGGCGGAGTGTTGTCCAGTTAAGTTCTTCCACGTTCAAAAGATGAAAGTTGCCGAGATGATAATGTTGAGATGGATGTGTGGGCAATACCAGGAGCGACATAATTAGTAACGAGGCTATTCGGGATAAGGTAGGAGTGGCCTCGGTGATAGACAAGATGCGGGGAATGCGACTGAGATGGTTTGGGCATGTAAAGAGGATAAACCCAGATGCCCCAGTGCGGAGATGTGAGAGGTTGGCCGTGGATGATTTCAGAAGAGGTAGGGGTAGGCCGAAGTAATATTGGGGAGAGGTGATTAGACAGGACATGGCGCAACTGCAGTTGACCGAGGATATAACCATAGATAGGAGGGTGTGGAGGACCCACATTAGGGTAGAAGGCTAGTACATAGCCACGATAGTCTATCGTATTAGTAGACGCTTTAGCACACTATAATTTCTTATTCTCTGATGTCTGTTATTATCTATTACTTTCCGTACTTTCCTTACTTTTCCGTACTTTAATTATTCTATTTTATTTGTAGCGCTCCCGTTATTTGCCTTTTCATATCTCTTTGAATTTATTAACCTCTTAACTTCTTATTATTATCTAACGTCTTTTTATGCTTTATTGAGCCGAGGGTCTCTCAAAAACAGCCGTCCTATCTTCGTAGGAGTAAGGTCTGCGTACAATTACCCTCTCCAAACCCCACGTTATGAGATTTCATTGGATTATTGTTGTTGTTGTATATGTGCAGTACATCTAATATGAAAACCATCATCATAAATAGGGCTAAGTATACCTTTTAAAATATCACAAGCACATGTATTATTAAAAGAATTGTATAAAGTGATAGTCATTATTTTATTAGTTATTCTAAAAAATTCTGTAACTCCTAAAATAGTTTGAGCAATATAAACACCGATTTTTAAAACTTCACAACTTTTATAATACAAAATATATTTTTGAAATTAAAATTTTCATCAACCCAATGACTGGTATTTGTAAAATAATCATTACCATTTATACTACGACCCATATTAAAAGTTATAGCTATTTTACAAGTATTATAATTAAATAAGTAATGAATATAATGAAAATATTAGCCTTGATAATCAAAAATGGCCTTTTTAATAGTGTTTCTTGAAAAACCATTAAAAGGTGGATTATACACTAATATAATATAATGAATAAAATCAAGATTTTCACCAAAACTAAAAGACAATCAAGTAACAACAATCATTTTAGCTAATTCTTCTAGGTCTCTTTCTCTACTATATGATCGATGTGTACTAGGGCTAGAAACATTAGAAGAATTTAATGTCGATTGTACCATGTTAGAGTCCCTACTCCCACAAATCCATCAGGAAGGGGCGTACCATTTTTTATTGCCTTTGCTATCGTGTTAGCTTCCAAAAATTCTCTTTTACAACAACCTATTAAATAATTTTGTAAATGTTCTTTACCAGCCCCCTTTCGCACAGTTTTATGGTTCATGACATGTTTACATTTATTAAATATTACTTGAGTTTTATCTTCATTTTGAGTTAAAAATTGTCAAATAACTAAATTTTTTTGCATTCAGGCTTATGCTTAGCTCTACTAAGATGTACCGGGAGAGTGAGAGCAAGAGCGGAAGCACGAAAAGGACTACTAGCCGTATGTAGCGCAGTTTCATCATCATCAAAAGTATAATTATCATCATTATTAACTACATTATCATCATCATCATCATTATCTAGTGATTTATCAAATTTACTAAATCTTCTATCTAAATATTCATGGTCTAATTGAGTATTACTATCAATATCAAAACAAGTTTTATTTACATGCGTATAATCATCTGTATTAATACGTAATTGTAATTGTCTAATTTTAGATTTAGAAACACTACCATAAAATTTAATTTTTGCTTAAAACATTACCAACACTACCAAAAATTGATTTTTTAACTTTTCTTGAAAATATTTTTGTCACCGAAATTCATATTAAAATTTTACAAATAAGCAAATTAAATATAATATGAAAATTAAACAAAAACAAACAAATAAATAAACTAGTAAAGACTAAATAAGTCAACTATTAAAATTTTAGAAATAAGCAAATTTAATATAATACGTAAATTAAACACAAGCAAATAAATAAGTAAACTAATAAATACTAAATAAATGAAAATTGTAAGTTAGAACGAATGTAATAATACGTAAATTAAACACAAGCAAATAAATAAGTAAACTAATGAATACTAAATAGATGAAAATTATAAGTTAGAACGAATGTACCGAACGTCTGCGTAAAAGTAGAGAATTGATGAAACTTGAAGCCTGAAGATGCTCCAAAATAATCCACCAAAATTTTTCAACTAATAGAATTTAAGAACAATTAAGAGAGCATTTTAGAACACTTGAAACTTCAAAGAGTTGAGAGTTGAGAGAGTAGAAAGTAGTTTTAATAAATTATAAATGGGTAGGAGGTTTTTATAGTTAAAAAATAGGACCTAATTATATTTTTTATAAAGTTTAGGGTATTATAAAAAATTGAGGGATAGGGGTGATTAGGGGGCTAATGGGGTGAAATAGCCTTTGGGGTGGGCCTACCCAACAACTATAATATTTATTTTTTTAAAATTTGGTGAAATTTATCGAACCGGATTGGTATCGGCACAAATCAGATCGGAACAGACCGGTAACCCCAACCCCACTCGTCCCGTTCCCTATCCCGTACCCCCTACCCCTACCCCTACCGACACTTATCGAACTGGGATTGATCGATATCAGTACCGGTAGGTGCTAATTCTTATACCAGCCTTAGTCAGGTGTAATTCCAAGTCACGGACGAATCCATGAACCAAGTCTGAATCAAATTTCTCAAAATCACAATATAACCATCAGAACAAATCCTCATTACATAACCATGAGAAAACTTTTGAACTAAAATCCCCCAAAAATTCGGGGTGGACCTGAATCAGCCTCCGACCATTCATAATACACTAACCGTTACAAAGTCTAACAGAATTCTAGTCTCACAAACAACTCTTTCCACAATCTTAGCTTATACAAATATGATTCATAGACATCGGTTACTCATTACTGGGAAATCGAATTTCTCTAACCCAAAGAATGAAATGGTCAATCAACCATCTAGCGAGAGATACCTCCAAGCACACAGAACCTCAAACAACATTATCAATCTTGTCATGTCAGTAGATGGGATAGTAAACAACCCCTCAAAGCGGTAGAACAAGGACCAACGACTGCTCATATTCAATTATACATAGTCGTAATATGAACTCGACGACGAGGTATACCATAATACTGTCGGTTTCTGCAAATATATATGGTAGCTCTTCTATAAGTTCTCATAAGCAAGGTGAAACTTGTAGAATTTCCAAAAATCTTCAACCCCCTAAGGGAACACCACATCCGCCATATCTAAACTGACCAACCTGCGCAAGCATCTCACCCTACCAAGAGGGCATGGATCGGTATATCCGATCAACCACTAGGAATCCATCTACTGACGTGAAAACACACATGGATATAGACATGGAATCATACTCCAAATCATATCTGAAACAAAGAAGGTGTTCACATATTTACAGGAAAGGGGAGCGATGGAATGGTGTACAGAACCGAAGTCGAATAACACAAGATATTCCTTTTCTAGTGTCTATAGCACGTGTTCCCATTCATCTAACTTTACAATCAACCAGCTCTGTGTCATAACAATCGTAGAAATACTCGATTTATCAACTTCCACATACTCCTTACAGTACTCCACTGAAGCCAACACTCTCAATACTATCAAAACATCATGATCACACCGGCCAATTACTTTACTCTTAGACTGTCACTAGTATCCATGTCCTCATAGCGGCACATTATTGTCTCCAAATTTCAAACTATGGACATCTCTCTTCCTATTTAAGCATCCAGTAGTAGGTACGGGTCCCACCAAAATTGATAATCAAAATTTCAAATCTCATAATACTCTATCATTGAGATAAAACTATTGAATCACGATCAATATCAATCCCATGCAATCTTACACTTACCCAATTTCAATTACTATTCAACCCAGCATGTACCTCATGCCAAAACTTAGAGGAATTCTTGGTCCCCCAATAATTCGTTATACTATAGGCATGTAACTTCCAATTACTATAAAGTATCAATGTAACGCATCACAATAATCTGGGTAGGCCCATCAATAAAACTATCATCCCAGCTTAAAATCCTCAATAACCATGTTGAACTATATCCCATTATGTAGTGTATCCATAAGTCACCTACCAAAATTTTTGAGCAACCTAACCCCATATAAAACACAGCGTCTTTGATACTTTACTATTTATCACCCAAACCAAAATCAAACCTTCAGAAAAGTTGTCGTTACATCCCTCATAAGTCTGTGCCAAAATAGTCCACATTGTATAGTCATATCTGAACTCAAAGGCAAAACCCCATACAACCTTCAACTTTGAACCAAGGGATCTACACCGAGGTCTTATTACTTCACATTTCTTATCTTCTATCTACCGCGCAATATTGCCAGGACATTCAAACTCTTAACTCATACTCATGACCCAATACCAAATGCTTGAACTCTTTGATGTACCAGACTCGTTCTCCTTTCCTTAACTCATTTATCATTATTATTTCTTGGCCAAGTATCAACAAAATATTACCTTTTATATTAGATCAAACTTTTGAAATAAATTTTCATCGAACTCTTTTACAACCAAAAGTAATAAACTCCACACCTCAAGCCATGTACAAGTTCTTCCAAATGCTCAACAATCGACACAATTAATCATTTCTTACCTTTCCAATTCATACCTTGAGTAAAACCAACCACCACGAATATATACTTACAATGCAAAACTTGAATTTTGGTTCAAATCATGTAAACTAATTCCCTTATCAATCAACATTAGACCATACCTTGAAGATTTTATGCAATCACATACCTTAGCTTATCATCAGACACTTATACGTTGATCTTACCTTGTCCCTCATTAGGAACCCAAATCATGCCAGTCGTCAGACTCGATACCACTATGGAACATACCACAACGCTATAGTCAAATATCCTTAGACTCCATTCTCGAAGCATGCTCAACCTAACTAATGAACATCGAATAGTATTTTTATACCCAGAACAAGACAAACGAAGCCACGTATTTCTGAACCCAACTTTCCAACATCCCTAAAGTTAAATCCTTGAACTCTGCAATCAACGTAAGTATTCTTGCCATTGCCTTATTTTGAAGGCCAAACTACATCACACTAATTCTCCCATCATAAGTTGAAACTCTTTTTAATTCTATTCGAGTGGTTCCCAATACATCATAAAACTTTTCATATAACTACGCTACTCATCAAGTGGTAGCAACAATAACCTTAAATAATCCCAAATCATCATTATCGTATTGGATCCCTTTAACCGAAAGCCATCACCACATAGTTGGATGCTAATTAGAGTCCATCGCGAACTACTATTACTATGCTCAGCCACCCTTGCCATTATCACGGAGTTAACCTTATCGTCTACCTCAAACTTGTTATACTTTCTAATCATGTGAATTAACCAATTCTCATACATATTCTCTCGCTGGTACACTCATTTGCCTTCACACAAGTATACTTGATTGAACTTCCTTTACCTATAAGTTTATCTTTTCAATGTCAATCAATTCCTTTTTGCTCATAAAGAACTAACCAATCCCCAATTAGACCCTTGAAATACACGTCACCATCCAAACGCATTAATACCCCAGAAAAGATCCACCACTATAATTTTCCTTCTAAACCATGCCTAACTTAAGTGTCCGTAGTAACAACCAGTTGGTTTCTCAAATGTGAATGCAACATCAAACTTCATTTTTCGAGTAAGTGAAACCACTAATAACTCCTCAATAACTAGTACTCGCACTTTCCAACTGATGTATTCGTTCCCATATATCTCTAGTACCATACCGTGAGAGCCCGATAGATCCACCATTAGAACACATCATACCCACCGAAAAGATCATTCCCAGATGTTCTACACCTTTCTACCCATTACGAAACCGCTATACATTACTAAAATATTTTAGTCTCCAGCCAAAAATGATATGCACCTTTTCATAGGCCGGGTCGATAGCCAAAGCAACACAACCCATAACCTCACCCAAGTAACACATGTATTGTGGCAATAGATGTATCATAACCCTTCCTGATATACACCCACTCAATAAAATCACCATAAAATTTTAATTTTGATTGACGTAACATTATCATCATCATACATTATACAACCCAATCTTTTATGATAAATTTCACAGACTATAGTCCCCAAAGGCACAGTGCTCACAACATAGTCATTCCCCTAATTATATTATTCTTCATTGTCAAACCACTTTAGATATCGAATAAGCCACGCAAGTGCTATTTTCCATTGTTGAATAACTAACTAGATATGATGAGATGTTCACACAATCTCTCAACCATTATTCATCTTCCAATACCATATCCTCAAAACATATAACTGAACCATAACCTCACTCATTCCTTTCGAATCGTAGAGCATTCTAAGTCTGACCACACATTATTTCCATAAGTATATCATTTTTGCCTTAATACTAGATCTAACACTAAAACCAAGCAATGATATCTCAACTGCACGCACGTAGGACCAAGCACGAGTCATCACTATAAAAGAGAAGACAGAGTGAAGCGATATGAATTAGATCAGATCAAGAACGCATGATAGAAAAATCAAGAAGTGAAGATCTTTCCTAACTATCTTCATAGCCTCCCAAACATAAGTACAGACGTCTCGTACTGATCCTCGAGACTCTACTTAGATTTGACTTATACACGTGAGACCTATGAACCTGGATTCTGATATCATTTGTCAGGACCCAAAATCAGACATGATGAGTCAGACTAAACCCAAAATTTATGGAATAAAATTCAGAAATAATTTAAAATAGATTGATAATAGATAAAAATGGAAATCTTAGTCAACTATAAAATCCCCTAGAACTGATTGTCACATGTACAAGCCTCTAAATATAATGATACTGAAATAAAAATAAGTCTCAAATCTTTGTCTCTCAGATAGAACAAAGTAAAATTAAAAAGGAACAAGAAAGATCACCAGTATCAACAACTACCTCTCAAGTTTTCTCTAGTAAGCCTCAGATGAACGAAAGAAACTGGGTCACTGTTCGGGCTTAGAACCTATACAAGTGTAGTTAGCAAGAAGTAAGTACCAATAATGTGGTACCAGCAAGTAAACAACTAAGACTAAACAAAGCTAATAAAATGCAAGTATGAATGTCATACCAACCGAACCCCTCAAACTACAATCTGCATAGAAATCAGCCTAGTCTAACAACACAAGTATATATATATATATATCAACAACAACACAGCTCAAGTCTCAGTCAAGTCACACCAATCAATAGGATAAATCACAGAAATATCAAGGGTAAACATATCCACAAATGGAAAAAGATGTATGATGCAATGTAGTGCAATGCAATGTCACGTATAGTGATGCATGTTAGCCCTAATGATACACATCTGCTGACTAGAAGTCCGAAACCCATAGGGGCACAATGTACCATGTATCCATTGGAACCATTTCGCTTCGGCATAAATATCAATCGCCAAAACTATTTTTCTTCGGCATCGCCATAACCATTTTCCTTTGGAATAATCATCACTCATCAGAACCATTTTCCTTTGGCATTTCCAGAACCATTTCCCTTCGGAATAATCCTCAAATCAATTCCATCTCAATATATCAGAACTAATGTAAATAGGCAATGTTCATGTAAATCACAATAATGAAATGATATCAATGATAAGTCACAACTCATGTCACAACAATCTATCCACATTTCCATCTCAATATATAGCAGAACCTATTCAAATAGGCAATGTTTATGTAAACCACAATAATGGAATGATATCAATGATAATCCATAACTCATGTCACAACAATCTATCCACATACTCACAATTAGTCAAGACTTAATCATATTGAATACGTCATGTTAAATTATCTCATTTGCCATTTATTACCCCATTCTTCATTATCAAGTTTAATTGAATATCAAATAGTCCCCAAAACCACTTCCCATTACTCCTCAACATATAAGACATGAATATATGATCGTACAAGCTTAAGCAAATATTTAGAAATTCACTTGCCTCGAATTAACCTCGAAATACTTCGGATTCTGAGCTTTTTCCCTTATGATGATGTTCTGAATCAATAAAATCTATTGAAATATGCAATCACAATAAAAATACGAGTGTAACGACATCCAAATCATAATTTTTAAAAATTGAGCCAAAATCGATCCGAAAAACTCTATTTCGTAAACGAACCGAAAACCCAAATTTTTTTACATAAAAATGATCCTTGAAGTATAAGGAAACTATTAGTGAAAATAAAATCAAATTTGGACTTAAAATCAATTCACAATCATCAAAACATTAAAAATCTCACGTTCTTAAAAAATCCTCAATTCCCCAACTTAAAATCCCCAAAATTCGAATTGAAAACAACAATTTAATGATTGGAAAATGATGACTTAGAGTTAAAAAGACTTTCCACTAAAATCCCATGAAAATTCTCCCTCCAAATCGCCTCTACCTAGTTCAAGAACTCAAAAAATGATGGAAATGGGATCTTTTTCCAATTTGGGAATTGTTAACACTGTTTTAGGCCTTGACCAATGTGGTCGCGGCACTACACCTTCACCATCGTGAAGAAGGAACATGATTGACCTTCGCGATCATTCCTCTTGGCTTGCGTTTGCGGAGAAGAAAATTCTTCAGGGATAGCGATCACGCCACTTGGCTCGCGATTGCAGAGAGACAGCCAAAGACACTAGATGACAACAACATGCTCATCCACAATACATCGAAAGGACCCTCGGGATTCATTCAGAATCCCATGCATATAAAATTTATATGCTAACATACTAATTTCAACATTCTAGACTCAATGGAACCTTTAAAAATCTAATTTGAAATCTTCTTTACCTGAAATTTGAAATATCGCAATAACTAACTTAAGCCTCAAAATATCAAAATGAGTTCGGGACCTTCAAAAATTCAACCAAAACTACTCCTAGACCTAAAACTATCCCCCAAATCCAACGGAGTCATCGAAATTCTATTTTGAGCATCGGATCTTCAAATGTTGACGAAAGTCAACTCTATAATCAAAATTTCAAAAATTTCCAACTTAGGATCTCAAATCTTCGTTACAACTCCAAATCTAACTTTGTAAACTCTCCTAGACCAAATTTCACATGCAGAGCTACCAGAATAGTGGAAATATATTTTGAGACTCGTAGCTCCAATTGGTTTCAAATACTTCTTTTGAACACTTTAAGCCTTTAAAATCTCAAAAACTCCCAAGACTCAACTTTTTAAAGAATATCCCAAAACCAAAACCCTACATTGATCATAAATGACTCAGGGCAACTATCAAGAGTGGTTTTATGGTTAATTTGCAAAAATTTCCAATAATGACCTTCAGGGTCATTACACACCCTCCAAGGGATATTTCAAACACCAGTGATAATATTCACTGTAGCAAAAGAATCAGATTCATCAATTATGTTTGGGATGTGATTTTCCAAACAAAATTGCAATCTTGTTCTTATAGCAATCACCTTCGCCACCAAACTATAAGAATCAGGAATCATAAATCATTTCGCACATATTAGATCTCCTTCATGTTTTTTTTTGGTAACTTCATTGGCCTATAAGTTTTTTTGGGGGTCAAAACTATCATTTTAGTGATACCAAAAAAAGTGCTCATTTACATATCTAAGTAAGAGCTGACTACTTACTTCTCAATTTCCTACCATGTTCCTAGTACTAATTGGAACCAAAATATAATCAACAAATTTAAACTAGTGACTAATCATATTAACTCTTCAACATTTCTTTCCAACTGCAGCATATATGTCATGGTATCTTGTTCAGCTTCAGCAATGGTTCTGCCCATTTCTTCAAATCTCGGCCACACACTTGGATAAAAAGTCCCATCTCCTTACATACTCTATCTTGTTGGAATGTAGACATTTGAAATCTCATTGCATTCCTTTCCCTCCAAATGATGTAGACCACCATAGCAAATACATAGCTGGTTATAGAGCCCATACCTGTTTTCTTGCTTGACCATCTTCTTGCCCAATCTAACTCATCTTTCTAGCTTCCCACAGATCTTATAAAACCCAGCCAATTCAATAGCTTTCTCCATAAGGAGCTAGTAACAGAACAATTAAAGTAGAGATGATCAAAAGTCTCATCACCTATTTTACACTAAACACGTTCAGCTGGTGCTTGTATTTTAGCTAGTCTCTTACACACAGCTAATCATACCACAAACTTATGTCTTGGATGGATATTTTGTTGTAGAGCAATACTCTTCCAGCACACCTTAGGATAGCTTGGTTGAAGTTTAAGATACATCCTTTGAATAGAGTATCTACCTTCTACTACTACTGCTTTTAACTCTGTTACTATATCACCTTGTGTTCCTATATTCTTGAGATGCTTCCTAGCTTCTAGGATCTTCCTCACAACCCATGTTGCATTGGTTGGTATAGGCCACTGCTTTATAATTGCATTCTTTAGATAGTAGGTATGAACCCTCTTAATCCATAGACAATCTTTCTTCTCATGTACTGCCCATAATAGCTTTAAGATTGCTGCATTGTTCCACAACTTCAGTTAATTATGTTAAGGCCCTTTGCAACCTTAGGTAGGCACAAATTTTCCCATGAGATCAATGTTTTTCTAGAGCTTAATACTGAACCTATCCAAAAATAAGTTCTGCATATTTTTTCTATCAAATAAATAGGGGGACATAGGATCCCCTTGGCTAATACCCCTTTTCCCTTGAAATTGTTTGGTCAGACTACCATTTATAATCAAGGAATAGGATACTGTAGATATGCATTCCATTATCCAATCAACAAACTTGTATGGGAAGCCTAATTCAACCATCAACCTTTTCAAGAATTCTCATTCTATAAAGTCATAAGCCTTCCTTAAATCCACTTTCATAGTAGACCTAGGAGATAAACCTTTCCTAGAGTACCATTTCATCAGTTCATGACTAAATAGAATATTATCTATAATGCTTTTTCCTTCAATGAATGCACTTTGTGAGGGGCCAAAAAGATCACCTATAACTAGCTTAATTCCATTAGTCAGTATCTTGGTGATTATCTTATAAGTAGTAGAGTAATATGCAATAGGTCTATAATCTTTGACCTGAGTAGGAGTAGTAACATTGGGAACCAATGTAATAACTATATAACTGACTTTTTTGTATAACTTTCCAATATCAAAAAACTCATTCACTATAAGGAGAATATCTTCTTTGACTATAGATTAGTGCTTTAAGAAAAACTCCACTGGAAAACCATCAATACCTGGTGTTTTATCCCTAGCCACCCCTTCTACTGCTTCTATAATCTCCTGATCAGTAATAAGAGCTATAACAGAGCACTTTTGTGCATAATATAAATAAGGTCCCTGCTTGATCACTTCTATATTTGTACAAGGAAGTTGCACTGATGCTATCCCCATAAGGTTAGTAAAGAATACTATAAATTCCTCTTCCACTAGCTTTAGCTCTCATTTTCATCTGAACTTGGAAATATTTGGTGTTGGCATCACCTCCAGCTATCCAGTTGACTCTTGATTTCTGTTTCAATACTTATTTCGTAATATCACTCCACTTCCTAATCTCTGTCATTTAAATATGTTGTTCTTCTACCAGTGTCCTGTTAAGAGGTTGGCCAATTGTTGTTGGATAATCTCTTATTTTTGTCTAGCACATTGTAGTTTCTGATTGTAAGAAGCCATATATGTATTTAGTTCTCTCGGCCCTCCTCTTAAAGTTTTGAGTTTACCCCATAGCTGAACCATTCTTGAACCATTAAACTTCAAGAATAATCTGAATGATCTAAGGCATTGTTGAATAATCTGAATGGTTTTGGCCTATAATGTGGTCTTGTGCATACTTGGATAAAGATTGGGGAATGGTATCAGATCCCCAGTTTCAATAATGTTGCCTCTACATGTCCATAATCCTACAACCATTTAAAATTCCACAAAGCCCAGTTTATCTTTGAGTATACTCTGCTATCATCTTGATGCCTACTGCAAAAAGTATATTGCCATCCTGTTTGTTTAAAGACATTAAACTGTAAGCCAGCAATACAATCTCTAAAGTTCTAGACTTCTCATGAGATTCAATTCTATCCTCAGTATTGAAGACATTGTTGAAATCTCCACATAGCAGCCACGCCTCTTCTATATTGTTCCTAATCTGTATTAATTCTCTCTATAAGGACTCTCTTTGTTGACTTTCATTTTTTGCATAAACCACTGTAAAGAAGGCTACAAAATTTGTAGTTGTCTCCTTCACCTCACAATATATGAATTGCTCTTGTACCACCCACACTTGGATCTGTATGTGAGCCTTCCATAATAACCATATCCTCCCATTATAGGCCATGGGGTAATTCATATAATTCTTCCATGTAGGTGCTATCTTTTGTACAATATTTGTTGACTTTTGCTCTTTAATTCTAGTTTCTAGTATTCCCATTACATCTATCTCGTATTTCAGTAGAAAGAGTTTCAACTCCTTTTATTTCAGGGGCTGGTTAAGGCCCTTTATATTCTATGAGAATACTATCATTGAGGGTTATGTGTATCCCAGGGTCTCCAGATTGTGTAGCATTCTCCTGGAGAGCACTACAGTTGTTCATTACTAAAATATTACTCTTTTGTAAGCCATCTTGAGCAGGATTTACTTGCTGGCTTGTACTAGCTTTGTAAATATGGTTCAAGGTCTTTGTAGGTTGTCTAACTACACATGTAGCTCTCTATCCCATTTTTGATTGCCTAGGCCTTCTATTCTTCCTTCATTTCTTCTTTACCACCTGAAAAGAAGGATTAGTCCCCTCCGCTTCTTTTTCTATCTTCTTTGACCAACACTCTTCTCCATTATGTCACTTAATACATTCAGTGCAGAATATTGGATACCAATCATACTCTACTGTTGGTCGAAATGATCCTGATGGGGCAACTAGCTTAATAAAGTTCAAGAGTGGCTGAGTTACATCTGTTTCCACAAGAATTCCTCACATAAAAGGTAGCGGAACTTGGGCCTGAATTGCCTCAAGAAGCCCCTACCAGTATTGTATTTCCACCACCCACTAGGAGGAGGATACCATCTAACCCATTTAGCTTTAAATTTAGTTCTGAATCCATTAATCAAACTAACATATTGAGGCCAAGTTGTTGGGATTTGATCATAACAAAACTTCTTTCTTATAATTTTTGCACCTTATTATTTATATCCAGATCACCTTCCCTTTAGTATAAGAACCTCCATGTACTGTTGAGTTTCTCCTCTTCTATAGAAACTATAAAATAAGGATAGGAATTGCTTGGAAGATTAGCTTTTGTTTAGAATTCACCTTAGCTTCCCATCATTTTATCATGGACTGCTTAACCTGTATCCATGGCCCTTATATACCTGCAGCTTTAGAAAAATATTGCCATATAGAGAAATCAACCTCCCCTTTTAAAGTTCTAAGATTTCCCTTTTGGGTATAATACAATAACATAATTGTGCCAAGTTGGGATTCCATTAATTTAAAGCAGCAGCTATTGGTACCCTATTTGTTCAAACCTTCCAGCCAAAAAATGAGATTTTAAATAGGATCTCTTGCATCCAAATTTTCTGAAAAAATTTGTTAATCTCTTCTCTTCTTCTCAACATATTCCCTGCATTCTTAACTGTAAACTTGCTAGAGCTCATTTTGATCCACCATGGTCTATCTCCCTCATCAGATTATCTTACATGGTTCAAATGTTGTTTAACATGATCAATAGCATTAACATATAGGTGATGTTGCATTTCCTTATAGCTTCAACTTGTTTCTTGCATAAAAACTTCAATATCCATCAATGAATGACAAGTTGTACTTCTATTTGGTGATTATATAATGGACTGAGTAGAGTCCAATTATCATACCAAACTGATAAAATACCTCCTTTAGGTTCCCACCATATGTATTTTTCAATAACTTCCCTATTCTGTAACATGTTCTTCCATAACTGAGATCCTCCCTTCCATTGAACATATGAAGGCATTTGCTTTTTACAATACTTTTTTCGCAAGAAGTTAGCCCATACAATGTTATGTGTCCTAAAATTCCACCAAAGCTTAGCATGCATAGCTTTTGACACTTCAAAAATAGATATGAAACCTAAACCCCCTTCTTGTTTTAGTAAGCACACTTTCTCCTAGGCAGCCCAATGTTTGCTCTTACCTTCAACTTCATTGCTCCAGAAAAACTTAGCAAGAATTTTATAAAGCTCCTTCATTACACAAATAGGTGGTATAAGATCTACATAATGTATCTTTTCTTTCCTAGCATGGAAAATAGGACAACCAAGATACTTCAATGGGAATTGACCTCTAGATATACCTGTGCACTCTTTAACCAATTGCTTATGAGTTGCAACTGCATTCTGATGCATGAAAAAACACTCTTCTCCATGTTGATTTTTTGTGCTGACTGTGTCTCATAAGCCTGTAAAACTGAAACTATCTTCTTTAAAAAATACCTATCAATAGAAGCAAAAACAATAGTATCATCTTCATAAGCAAGATGGTTAATATGAGTGCTCCATATAGGCATACCATATCCCATAAAACGATCATCCTCAAATAAAGCATTCAAAGATCTAGAATGAACTTTAGCTGATAAAATAAACAAAGTAGGAAAAAGAGGATCTTCTTGCTTAATCCCTATGGTAGAATGAAAGAAATCATGAGACTATCTATTAATTAGTATAGGATACTAGAATACCAATTATTGGATAGTAATCTCTAAATTAGATCCATAAATATTTCAATAAAAGCCATTTCCTTAACACTTTCATCAAGAAAAACCATGATACCATATCATATGTCTTTTCCATATCCAACTTTAATACCACATTTGTTGGTTTTCCCCTTTTTCTGATATCAGTAACAATCTCTTGTGTGAGCAGAACATTTTTAATGATACTTCTACCATTTACAAAACTAGATTGGTTGAAAGAAATTAATTTAGGTGGATATTATAATCAACCTCCAGGTCATTTTAGAAATAAAACATTCATTTCATTCTTTAGAGCGTACCTGTAGCGATCCCAAGTCACTGGCACTTACTGTTCGATCGTCTGGTCGTTTGTTTGGGTTTTAGGCCCGTTTTCCTGTTTCAAAGCTTTTATAACTTAAAAAATTGACTTCGATAATAAATTCAGGAAAAAAAACCTTAGAACAGAATTTTAATGGTTCCATCAGCTTTGAAATGGCCAAATTAGGCTGGTAGCATGGTTGACACAAATACTGAGGTAATCAATATGAGTTTGTGGCCATTTGGCACTTTATTATTGAAACTTGTCGTATGATTGACTTTGGTCAATATTCTTGGATAATGTACTCGGATGAAAATTCTGACAGCATAGTAAGTTTTAGAATATCGAGTTTGGTCTAGAACGACCTTTCGTTCATTTTCTGAGGCTTCCGGTCTAATCCTGAGGCCCATTATGGAATTAGGCCAAAAATAACACTTGGGTGTGAAACTCAATTTTCATTAAAATAACTTCGTATGAGAATTTTGAATGTGCCATTGAGTCTGGAATATTGAATTTGGTGGGGTAGCATATCTCGTTTTCTCGCACGGGGTTCCGAATGAATTCCGAGCACCCCATCGGAAAATTTGACATGGTTCATTTTTGCACTAGCTGAGTCTGGTGCCGTCGCTAAAGCGACTCCTGGTCGCTAAATCAAGTGTTGCTAAAGCGACCAAGCCCTCTTAGGTGGGTGTTGCTTAAGCGACCTGCTAAAGCAATGCCCGCCTCTTTAAGATGGTCGCTTAATCTACCAGCGGGTGTTCGCTTTTGCGACACCTGAGGCTCGTTTAAGTCCCAATTTCTAGCTTTGTTCATGGAACTTTGAAGGACGGTTGCTCTTTCAATTTGGAGGCAATTTGAGTGATTCCAAAGGCTAAGTTGCATAATTTTTTGAGGGGATTCCAGCGGTGTGATCAGAATTAGGATTTGAGGCTTCTCTTAAGGTAAATTTCCCTTTTTCCCTGCAAGTTTGGTATTCTTGAGCTAAATGCCAATTTTGATGCATGCTTGGATTGTAGCTGATATTGTGCGTGAATTGTGTTCTTTTTTGAAACATGAGTTGGGGGGTTGGAGCCTATTTTTAGAGTCAATTCCATGAGTTACAGAGCGGATCCTATAATATTTGATTTTCGACTACGAAATTGGTCCAACTCCAAATTTAATAATTTTAGTGTCATAACGACTGTATTAACGTTGACAGTGTTCAGAGACCGTTCGAAAGGGAAAAACTCCGGTTCCATTAGTTGGAGCACACATGGTTGGCCTACAGGTAGACTATGATTTCCCCCCTTTAGATTGAGCATGGTTAGGCACTTGTATACTTAATTGTATGAGCTTGGAGAGGTTTGGTCATCAAGCATGCTAAATTACTAGAATTCATGTCCGAGGTGTTATTTTGGGAGAAGATTCGGACTGATAAAGCATGACTCATGTTATTGTTAATTATCCCTACCTTGTGGTGTGTGCTGTGCCTTTGGTTTATATATTTGAAAGCATGCTTAGCCTTAGTCTAGGTTCAGACTAGTGTTGCCTTAGACTTGCGCGATTTTGGTGCTGTTGGACCTTAGAACTTCTCCGACGTCGTTTAGGGGAATTATTGGAAAAAAAATCACCCAACTCTTATTCAAAGCCCATTTACATACTCCAGCTACTACCTTTTGAGCTAGTCAAGCAGGCTGACCATGTGAGGACTTTTTAGGAAAAAGATGTTCGGCCTACAAAAAAAACTAAGAAGCTTAGCTCCCTATAGATTGATATCGTAGACTTGATTCTGATAGTCTGAGCTTTAGCTAGGCAGTCACACAGCTTGGGAACCTTACCTCCATAATACCTATTCTTCTATCGGTCCGGTGATTGGTTCTTGGTTCTAAAAGTCATCTCGACGATTCTGGTTGGATGTGGTTCGGTCTGGAGTGATTTATTGATGGCACTCAGTTTGGGGGTACTCCTCATGGTGCTCGGTAGGACGCTAATCCTAATTCTGGCTGACTCACCTCTGTTCATGGTTCAAGTCTCCAATTCACTCCACCAAGCGGGGTTCAAGCCCTTGCCTTGGTATTATAGCCTTGGTTCAAGTCTGTCGCTCCTTACTTAGCTATGGTTCGATCCCACCGCCTTTATATAGCCTTGGTTCAAGTTCATCACTTCTCACTTAGCCGTGGTTTGAGCCCACCGCCTTTATATAGCCTTAGTTCAAGCCTATCGCTCCTCACTTAGTTGTGGTTTGAGTGCACCGCCTTTATATAGCCTTGGTTCAAGTCCGTCGCTCCTCACTTAGCCATGGTTTGAGCGCACCGCCTTTATATAGCCTTGGTTCAAGTCCATCGTTCCTCACTTAGTTGTGGTTTGAGCCCACCGCCTTTATATAGCCTTGGTTCAAGTCCATCGCTCCTCACTTAGCCGTGGTTTGAGCGCACCACCTTTATATAGCCTTGGTTCAAGTCCATCGCTCCTCACTTAGCCGTGGTTTGAGCGCACCGCCTTTATATAGCCTTGGTTCAAGTCCATCGTTCCTCACTTAGTTGTGGTTTGAGCCCACCGCCTTTATATAGCCTTGGTTCAAGTCCATCGCTACTCACCTGCTTTGGTTCGAGCCCGTAGCTACTATTACCCAGTTCAATTTTGTGGTCTCTCTTTCATGTGGTTCAAATCCACAATTAGTTATTATCGGGGTTCAAGTCTTTGGTACCCTTTTTCACATGGTTCGAGTCTCAAATTATCTATACCTTGGTTCAAGTCCTTAGTTGCTTTCAAATATCGGTTCAGTTCCCTGATCTTCTAAAGAAGCTTCGGTTTAAGTTCCCATCTATTCTCAGCTTTTGAGTTAACGCTTCAGGCTTTCAGGATGGTTCGATTCAAGTTCGGGAAATTGGTGGCATTATTGGAACCTTATGGGGTCAACTATCTTTGCTCTTGTTGGGCTTATGAGAGTCCGTTCAGGTTGTTACCTATAGACTTGTGCACGAGCGTACCCGTCGGGTTTATGGGAGCCCGACGAATTTAGTAGTTTCTCTTTTTTAGTGTGTTGAGTACGCTCGTGTACATACCTACATTTACCTTTTTCTCCTATCTTTGGTTGTGATTATTTTCTTGCATTTCAGTTTACTTCTGCTTATCTTGCTCAATTGGCCTATGATGCCTACTAGGTACCTATTGTTTTGATACTCATACTACACTCTGCATCTGTTTTCGTGATGTAGGTCCGAGTACTAGCTATCGACGTTGATTCGAGCTAGCTG
Source organism: Solanum dulcamara (assembly GCF_947179165.1). Taxonomy (NCBI): domain Eukaryota; kingdom Viridiplantae; phylum Streptophyta; class Magnoliopsida; order Solanales; family Solanaceae; genus Solanum; species Solanum dulcamara. The sequence continues at coordinate 8,958,432 of NC_077244.1, read as the reverse complement.
TTGTCTTGATCGAAGGTGAGGGTGAGCAATAGCATTCTGGATTTACCCGTCTCTCTGTACATATATTTTGCCTGTCTTTTGCTTTTTGAGACAATCTGTTTCTGTGGTCCACTTTTTGGACTTGTATTCTTTTTGTAGTAGCTCTGTACATGTGACTTCCAGGTTTTGGGAAAAATCTTTTTATTTGTATATGTTTCGTTTAGCTTCTGTCGTTCAGTTATGTTCTTGCTATTTCAGTTTTATTTTTAGTTGTATCGTTGGTCTTCTACCCTGACATCCCATTACTCATAGTTCTGGGATATGGGTCGGCTTGCCTATTGGTGGGTCATAGTAGGCACCATCATGACCTGAAAAATCGAATCGTGACAAATACCCTTCAATTCTATCATGCACAATCTTTGACATAATCTTATTGATGAAGTTAGTCAAACTATTTGGTCTCAAGTCTGTGAAAGACTGAATATGTTCCTTCTAAGGCAAAAGGACCGAGTTAGTATGAGTAATAGACTTAGGAAGAGTATTACCTCTGAAAAATTCTTGAACAATATTAAAAACATCATTACCTACTACATTCCAGCAATTCTAATAAAATCTGCCTATCAATCCATATTATCCCCATTTAAGTTAAAAATTGCATTTTAAACTTAAATGGGGATAGATGGGTCATTTTTAACTTCTTCCATGGTAGGTTGCCGACAGAGAGAAAAATTATCCTCCATATTAATAAGCTTGGGAATATGCCTTAGCAAAGGGAAAGTCATAGCATCTCTTTCCTACATGAACTGATTATTATGAAAATTGATAGCCTCTGTAACTATTTCACCCTCTTCCTCTAACCAACCCTGAGTATTTTGAATTCTATTCAGATGCAACCTCTTCCTCCTCCCCTTTACAATACTGTGAAAGAATCTGGTATTTCTGTCACCATTTTCAAACCAATCATATCCTGCTTTCTGCTACCAAAAGATTTCTTCAAAGTGAAGATATCTTTTAACTTCTGCCTGGGCTCTTTGTAACTTTTCTCTATTATCAGTAGTGGTACTTCTTCAAACAGTTTCTCTTTAATCTTGACAATATCTTCCCTGATTATTAATTGCTTGAAGATGTCTCCATAAGTTTCCTTACTCCACGCAGTCAAAGCAGACTTCACATTCTTGATGCTATCCTTAAACTCCAAAAAAGGGTTTTGGGACCATTTGAACACCAGTTCTGTCTTACCACCTCAATAAAAAAAGGGTTCTCAGTCCAGAATTTGAAAAACCTAAAAGGTTTCTTATGTCTGGACAATCTGTCTTCACAAGTAAGAAACATTAGAGCATGATCTGAACCTGTTCTAGAAAGATGTTCCACCTCTATATGATAAAACTTTTCTTATATCACATGATTGACAAGAATTCTACCAACCTTTCAAAAATGCAGTCATTGCCTGCTCTACCATTCCACTAGGTGAAAGGGCTCCCTTTAAAAAGAAGTTCAGCAAGATCACAAGAGGAAATACATGTTTCAAAATCTTCATGTTCATCATCAAAGACTGGTAAACCACCAATCTTTTCTTCAAATTCAATACAATATTAAAGTCCCTTGCTATCAACCATGGATTTGACATACTAGCTGCAACTTGATAAATATCATCCCATAACCTCAAACTCTCATCTGCTGAACACTTGGCATAGACTAGTGTGACAACAAAGTTTAGAACTTGATTTTGATCCTGTAACTGCATAGTGAGTTGCTGATCAGTATCCTTTAGTATATTGACAGTAATATCATGGTTAATGAATAACCAAAACTTTCCATTGCAACTAGATAAGGACAATTGCATCTTCATCCTTATCCTATACTTATTGCTCTCACCAATATGCTGAAAAGACTCCATCAGGCCAATAAAAGTGAACTTATGGTAGTTATGGAGCATCTTTACTCTTTGAAAAGCTTGTTGAGACTTCACAGACCTAATATTCTAAATGAGGGCTTTCATTGATTACTAGAAACTGATATGGATCTTTTAGGCTGAACACTGGTGCGTAAAACCTTATCTCCATTACCATTCTTCTTTCCTTTCCTTGCATTCTTCAACAATCTTGGTGATACATCAGCTTCTAATTGGATAGCATCCCACAACCCATCAACTTCCTCTGTTTCCAAAATGCCTTTAACAAATTGATTAGATTCAGAGATATTACACTTCACCTCCCCTACATTGTGGGTAACAATATCATGAAGAACTTTGTTAGGAGAATGAACTATAAATTGTTCATTAGTCTGCACTGGTTTTGGAACCTCCATAGTTTCCAAAGCATTTTCCTGTTCCACTTCCACCTCAACCAGCTCTGCATTGCCCATCACTGTCATAGTATTCCAGTAGGTGACTCTTCCCCTTTGTCACCAGTTGTGCTGCTACTATCTGTGAATTCTTGATTGACTTGATTATCATGAATTTCTTTCTCCTGCTCTTTGAATTCTGAAATGACTTGTACATTTGTGACACTATTTCTAAATCATGATTAACTTGCTTCTCTAGCTGATCATCTACAACATCTTTTATCTTATCTTCTACTTGAGTATGACAATGGCTTGGTGGTGCAGGTAGTTCGGTTTCTGCAAGGTTAATTACTCCATTTTGTTTTCCAAATGCTCTAGTGATCCATTCCTTTGAAGATTCTCCATGTTGCTGCTGATTTATTTCAATATGACCTTTGTTTATATTGTTGTTGTTATCCTTAACACTGCCTGTGGAAGCCATAAGATTAGACTCAATATTGTTGTGTCTGCCAGTTGCTTCATGTGTTGAAAAATTCTCTACAAGTGCAACAAGTTTGTTTTCCAACAACGAGAGAGGTCAGGTGATTGGAAACTTTTGCTTCGTAACTTTCCACTTACCTGGATCTCCTACTACTCTACCACTTGAAAGCACACGAGCTTTCCTTTTCTGGAACTTGTGGGCAAAAAGAATCGTGGGTTTTTTGTGTTGCTGAGTGTGCTCTTTTACTATCCTCCTATCCATCACGCTTTGCAATCCTGCATTATCTGTCTTGGAGTTATTTCTACAATCATCTATATCATGGCCTTGCATCTTACATTCATTACATTATTAAGGGACATAATCATATTTAATATGCACCTCCTCTTTCCTACTATCCCCTGTAGCTTCATTTACAATGTCCATCACAACTGATTCAAGAAAATCTGCTTTCAAGTCCACCAATACCTTAACTCTTGCACAACTTGGTCTAATTCTATTGATAGTAGCTAGATCAAGTTGCACAGGTTTACCTACTGCTGTAGCTAATGAGAACAGACACTCTTTAGCAAAGTACGTGGGGAGTAGGTTCGAAAAGGATATCCATGCTAAAGTCTTTGTGGTCTCTTCTTTCATATTAAATCTTGAATCATATATAAGAGTGCGCATTAAATATGAATAACCATCCTTGCATAGTATATAAGAAGCTCCCTTTGAAATGAGATTAATAAAATCTGCTTGTTCTGTCATTCGAATCAGAATATGCTTATTTCGGAATAATCTGATCTGACAGTCGCCTTTAATATCTCATTGTAGAGGAATAATCCTCCTTAATTCATTCATATCCGCCCATTCATACGTAAATTTACCTACAACAGCATATTGGAGATTCTCCATCCTATTCATTGTATCTTCTTCATCCTCCATCCATTTAATATGTGGCACACCTTCCACCATGACCACCCCCTTACGTGAAATAGATTTTGTATTAGGAATTCTAGTAACCAACGAGTCAGCACATGACTTCTCCAGGGACTTGTTAGGGCTCTCTGACTCTATGATAGACTTTGCATTTACTAAAGGGAGGGGGGGGGGGTACTTAACAGTAGACAAATGCTGACAAGCCATCACTTGCTGATTGTCCATGTACTGGGTATTTGCGTCTATCCATGCCTTCAACAAATTTATTATTTTCAAATCGAAAAAGCTAAAAAAATTAAACTAAATCGAACCAAACCGACAATAACAAACCTCCTAACACACCTTAATTCGTTAGGTGGTTACTTTTTTTTAATCCTAAAAATAGTTGTCACGTCGATGGCGCCTCTTTCATGAAAAATGGAGCTTTACACTCATCCCTCTAAGTGGTCCACTCCTCAAACGATTCAATTTCAATAATTTTGTGTTGATACTCCACCTGTTCTTCCGTATCAATGTCTAGGATATCCACTTTCATCTCTCTACAAATAAAGTTGTGAATCAAGCAACAAGTACTAATACTTTTGTTATGAACCTTAATTGAGTACCATGAAGAGCTTCTAAGAATTTCCCAATGTCCTTTCAGCAGACCCTTACATCCTTATTTCATTATATACAACCTTTTATACAACCCAAACAAAGGTATAAACTTGAACTCTAGACCCCATGAGTTTTTTTTTTTTTATATCAAATTGTGTAAAAATGCTCTCATAAGCTTTATAGATGAAGAGAGAGTTGAAAACTTACCTTTAGTAGACAAATTCTACTAATTTTATTAGCTAAACCTTGTTGTAAAAGCTCAGCTTGAAACTAAAAGTAACTAAGAAGCTCAACTTAGCAACTACGGTGATTGCGGACAAAAATCGAGCCCGAGCCTTTGAGAAATTCTTAACTTGGACTTTTGGTCTGTCAGAAACCCTTCGGAGAGCTTGTGGGCAAAATATGAGTGAAAATAATGAGAAATGAGGCTTAGATTAAATTTTAAAGCTTTAAAAAAAAATTGCTTCATTGAGTGTTTTTTTAAAATTAATTACTGATTTTAGCGATATTTTTTATTTATTATCATTTATAGCAATATATAGCAATATTATGATAAATTTACACTTGTATTAAAAGTGAATTATGCATACAATATAAATGTATTATAAGTGTTTTAAAATATATATTATGTTTGTGTAGTAAGAAACTAACATAATGTATTATAAGAGCCCGTTTGGATGGGCTTAAAAAAAGTAACTTTTATGTATGAAGTGCTTTTAGAACTTTGAAGTGCTGAAAGTTATTTTTATAAATAAGCAGTTGAGTGTTTGGATAAAAGTGCTTAAATGAGGAAAATGATGTGAATTTTAGGGTTAAAAGAATAAAAGGGTACTTTGGGAATTTAGTTAAAATATAAGGGATATAAAAGTAATTTCTATAATCAAAGAAAATGACTTTAAGCACTTAGAAGAAAAAAAAGTTAGGAATCCTAACATTTCATTTTTGACTGACTTTAAGAACTTTATGGCTTAAAGTCAGCATTAGGCAAACACGTCCAAAAGCTAAAAAAGGGCTTTAAGTTGGTTTTGACCAACTTAAAGCCCATCCAAACGGGCTCTAAGTCTATTAAAATATGTGATAAATGTATTATCCATCTATTAAAACTTGTATTATATATGTTTTATAAATAGTTCTCTACAATATGTATTAAAACTGTATTATAAATGTATTATAAGTTTTCAGTGAATTTTTTTTTATTGCTATAAATGGTAAATATTTTTTTAATATTGTATATTTATGTAAGTTTCCCTAAAAAAAATTTGCAGACTCAAGTCTAGAGTCGCAGATTGGGTTGTCGATCAATTCACGGGCCGCAAACCCCCTTGCAAAATAGTTATGGTCCAAAACCTGGTTTTTCTACCCTTTTAGGACTTTTTCATGAGTTGTACCTTATTCAAGATCGTAAGTGTCCTCATAAATTGCCTTGCGCTGAGTATAATGTAGTAAAATGAGCATAATGTTTTACTTTGAATCACTTCCAATAGTCTGCCATAGTCAACCCTTTAACTTAAACCTTTGTTCTAAGGCTTCCTTTGGTCTGTAACTTTATTCTAACACTTTAGATGACTTAATATAAGGGTTTCTTAGTATATGTACATATTTTTGATTTTAGTCTTTCGATATTTGACCAATTCATCAGTATTTGCAAGTCGGATAAGTACTAAAATTTACATGATATTACAATTAATCGACCTTCAAATCACATAATTCAATCTCTTAAGTTAGGGCTAAATCTCCCAATTTCTACCATAATATCATGAATCAAATTACTAATTAAGGCGGGTAATCGAATGTATATTCCAAGTTCAAAGTTAGAATCTTATCTTACCACAAAATTGAATAGTTAAATTCCTCTACAAAATCACATTCTCCCAAGCTCCAAAGATCCCTAAAATGAAATTTCAAAATGAAATGTTTTAAAGTCTAACCAGGTAAACCTCTTATGAGACCATGAGACACGTCCTATGCAATCGTGACATTTGTACAGGAGAGTATAATATGCAATCACGGACCAAACAACACGAAAGTGGTGCCCCTAAAGCCTAGGCACATTTTATGCGATCGTGGATTTCCTTCCACGTGATTGCAAACCCCATGATACTCAATCCTACGTGATTGGAAAGAACAATTAAGCGTCGTTCCATGAAAAATAATTTGGTGAAGATGATTTAAATTTTTATTGATTGAAACTCACTCGAACCCCTTAGGTTGCAAACCTAAAGTATGTATCATTACATAATAATCGGTAAACTTCTAGGAACTCTTAAATCACTAATTTGAGGCCATATAATCATATCTTTGACGATCAATTTTTTGTTTCTTTAAGTCACTAGCTTCAAATTAAGTTTTCTGAATTGCTCTAGAGCCAGAAGAGACTGTTCAAATTATCCAACCAAGTCCAAAATCATCCTATGGAACTATAGAAACTTTCAAACCGCAATTCTAAACCCATTAAATCTATTGTTGACTTTGGTCAACTCTATGTTTAAGCTTCTAGTTTTATCTTTTGTTCCTCGAAATACATCTGAGTCCCTCAGACATGTGTCACCCATCTATATAAGTTATAAAACACATGATAAACTTGTACAAAGTCTCATTAGGGTCAAAAGGGTCCTAATACTTAAAATGATTGTACGAGTCATTACAAGATTATTATTTTTTTGAATTTTGGTGCTAATAAACAAATAATTAGGTTAGAACTGATCGAATTCGATCAATTTTTCCATCATTCAAAACTCATTCATTCTTTATCGATCATTATCTCGAGTGTTTTTAGTATTTATATCATTTGTTTCTCAACATATGAATTTGTTTAAAAATTAATTACTATAAGAAATTAATAAATACTAAATTGATCTAATGTTATATCTACAAAATATTTTAAAAATATATATAGTGTGGTGTGGATATTAGCTAGTGGTGATGATTGCTAGTACTAGTGATTAGTTCATTTAGTTTGTCACCTCGTTTTTAAGTGATTTTTAATTAAAAAAATTGTGTCAAATCTTAACGGTTAAACCAATAACTAAATCGATAATGATCAATAACCGATAAGTTTATATCTTAATGATTCTATAACGATTTAGCATGTTTACAAAATATTAATCGTAAGTTGAACCGATAAACTTCAAAATTGAACCAAACTTGCCGATACACAATCCTAGTTGATGGTTGATAGATGTGGTTAATGATAGTAATACCTAATAGTGATGGTGAATGATAATAGTGGTTAGCAATATATAATCAAGATTGATGGTGGTGATTGATGGTTGTTGTGGTAATGATGCATGGTGGTAATGCTTATAACTGATGGTTGGTAGTGATGGAGACGGATGATGGTGATAGTAGCGAATGAATGAATTCGTGAACTGTTAATCTTTTTTTAAACCTTTTTAAATAAATATTTTAATGATATTAAACCTTTATATTACATTTTAATAAATCAATTCTTCATACCCATTAATTGGTGGTAACATAAAAAATAAACATATTTAAAAATTAAAAGTTATTCGAGTAAGATTAAATTCTTCCTCAAGTAAAATTATACAAGTCAACTTAATATTCAGGAGGTCTTTTTATATGACAAGCTCTTTAATGTGAAGATTTTTTTAATAACTTATAAGTCAAATCCAAATTCAATCAATCTAAATCAGATTGAGGCATTAACTTGCTCCACCATACCAAGTTATGTCAGCATTATTATTATTACCAATTAGACTTGCGAGCAGGGGTGTACATAGATTGGTTCGATTTGATTTTTTATTAAAAAAATAATTAAATTAATTATGTTGATTTATTAAATTTATAAACCAAATTAATCTAATATCGATTTTTTTCAGTTTCGATTTTAGATGATTCTTTCGATTTTTTAATTTTTTTTATAATTACACCGTGATTGAAAAAGAAATCACCTTGAAGAGGTTGTTCCCTTGATCGTGTGATTTAATGTCGCATTTAAAGCTCTTAATTGAAGGTTGTTTCCTTGATCGTGATAAAATATTGCTTAATGACATCTTAAAGAATCTTAAATAAATAAAATTGAAAAAATAAGAAGTAAAATGACATCTTCAAGACATTGTCTTACGAAAACATATCAAAAACTCACAAAAAGACACGGCACATGTCAATTTTTAAGCCATATTACAAGTCCAAATTTGAAATAATATATGTAAACATTGAAAGTTATAAACTAGTTTTAAAAATACTTACAAAGCATGTTTACCAATATGTCCCTTATCAATTAATTAGAATATCTCATAAGTTTGGTTAAGTTTCATTTAAGATTTTTATTTTTATTTTTAAATAATAAATTTTTTATTTTATTTTATGTTTATATTATTATTTTATATTTTATATATTATTTTAGGTATATTTCTTAGTTTACGTATTATTTCCTTTTGATTTAATTTTTTTTTAACTTTAAAGGATTATAACAAACAAAAAATAATAGCGAAAGATTGTATCCAGAAAAAAATAGGTAACAACTAACAAAAAGATTCTACTTTTTAATATTTTTCAACAATACTTTTGCATGATTAGAGAGACCCTATCCCCCACGCCCACCCCCGGCTCCCCAACAAAAAAGGTAACAAATAGCAAATTTTCTTGTTCCTAGTTTACGTATTTATTTTATTTTGATTTGAAATTTTTTTAACTTTAGAGGATTATAACATACAAAAGATTATCTAAAGATTGTATATAAAAATTAAGTTATATTTTTATAATAGATATTTTAAATAGTTTCTCTCTATAAAATAATCTTAATAGTAAAAGTACATTGATGCGTGTCCTTTTTTATAATTCGATTCTCAAAAGTACTTTTAAAAAAAGATTAGCTAAGCACAATTTGCTTATCAGAAGTACTTTTCAAATAAATTAGCCAAACATAAATTATTTTTTTCAAAATCACCTTTTGGAAAGGTATTTTAAAAAAGTGCTTCTAAAAATAAATAATTTTTATTAGCAATGTCAAACAAGCACTAAAGCTAACAACAACAATAACATACTCAGTGAAATTTCACAAGTGGGGTCTGAAGAGGGTAGAGCATATATATAGACCTTATCACTACCTCATGGAAATAGAGAGACTGTTTCAGAAAGACTTTCAGCTCAAAAGTATCAGCCCCAAGTAAAAGAGAAAAATAATAGATATAACATATCAGCTAAAACGAAGAGCAATGCAAATTCTACAAGATAAGAACAATAACAATAGTAAAATAATGTGATATTAAAAAAGTAATAACAACACAACTATAATGACATGACTAGACTTATGACCAATCCAAAACCGTCACAAGCCTGTACATCATTCTATCCCTACTAGCCTTCTACCATAATACGCGACATTCACTCCTTTCTATCTAAGGTCATGTCCTCAGTGATGTGAAGTTGCACCAATCTTGTCTAATCACTTCTCTCCAATACTTTTTTGGTTTATCCCTACCCCTATGCGTAACCCCTAAATCCATCCGCTTGTACCTTCTAACTAGGGTGTTGACACACCTCCTCTGCACATGCCTAAACTTCTCAATTTCGCTTCTCTCATCTTGTCTGCTACAGAGGTCACTCCCACCTTTTTCCGAATAACCTTGTTCCTAATCTTATCACTCTTAATATGTCTGTACATCCATTTCAACATCTTCCTCTCTGCAACATGCATCATCTGAACATGTGAGTTCTTGACTGGCCAGCACTCCACCCTATATAACAAAGGCGGTTTAACTATCGTTCTGTAAAACTTATCTTTAAGTTTAGGAGGTACCTTCTTATCACACAGAACTCCAGAGGCAAACCTCAATTTCATCCATGTAAACAATGTCAGCTCATCCATCACCAAGACAAAAAGAAAATGACTCAGCACTGATCCTTGATGTAGTCCCATCTCAATAAGAAAATGCTCTGAGACACCTCCCACCGTCCTAACCCAAGTCTTGGCTCCAACATACATATCCTTTATTGCAATAATATACACCATCAGAATACTTTTAGCCTTTTTCTTTCCATAAGTTTCTTTACTAGTCTCCGCATAAAATTGATTGCTTCAGTAGTGGATCATCCCGTCATGAATCCGAACTGATTCTAATTTCACTCCTATCCTCACTCTCATCTCCATCACTCTCTCCCATATCTTCATAGTGTGCTTAGCAATTTGATACCCTTGTAATTATTACAGTTTTGGATATTACTCTTATTCTTGTATAAAGGAACGATAGTACTACATCTTCATTCATCGGGCATCTTAGCTATCTTCAAAATAACAACCCTAAAGCTAATGTAAGAAAAACACATCATTTTATTCTACATGCTTGTATTGTTTAATTCATATTATATTAATTTGTCATTCAAGGTCCTTTTATGCATGAACTAAAATGATATTTTTTTTCAAAAGAAAATGCTTGTATCAAAGTAAGTGTTTGGCCATGGAAATTGTGAGCATTTGAAAAAAAGTGATTTTTATTTTCAAAGAAAAAAAAATATTTGAAAATTTATTTTGTGTTTGGCAGTGAAGTTATTTTTGAATTATTATGAATAATTTCAATTATAAAAAGTGAAAATAATTTTTTGATGTTTTTCATTTAGAATTTTTTGAAATTTTATGATCAAATATGTTTTTCGGAGTTAAAATTCCTTTGGCAAAAAGGGAAAATTACGCGGTATGACAATTCTTTCTACTATATTACGCGATATGGGTATAATTTAAAATAATTACGGCTCACAACAAACATATTTACTCGTTACGGCAAATCTCCCTGACAGATATACAATATATATGTATATTAGTTACCATTATACAGTTTTTCTGACAAATATACATATATAATTCGACAGATATACATATACAATTCACCTCTCTCCCCCCTCTCTCGATCTCGCTCACCTCTCTCCTCCCTCCCTCTCTCGCTCACCTCTCTCCTCCCTCCCTCTCTTGGTCTCGCTCGCCTCTCTCCTTCTATTTTTCAATCTCGCTTGCCAGATATACAAATACATATGTATACCAGTTACATATATACAATATTTTGATAAATATACATATACAATTCGCCTCTCGCTCGCTTCTCTCCTCCATATCTCAATCTCGTTCGCCTCTATCCTCCTCTCTCTCTCAATCTCGCCTGCCAGATATACAAATACATATGTATATCAGTGTTTGTATATTCCGGTATATAAATAATTCGTGGGGTTTAATGATTGTATAATTCGCTATAGCTTTAATATAATTCACTACTGCATTTGTATAATGACAAAATTTATGTTTACAATTATAAGTAGTTAGGGAAACTATACTCGTATAAAGTAATTATGCTTAAAAAGTTTGCCATATCTGAAAATTACCCCCCCTCCCCACCCCCACCCCCACCCCCCCAAAAAAAATCATGGCCAAACCTAGAACTATATATTTCTACCCAATTTTTTGTGAAAACTTCGATAGCGCTCTCGCATAGGCATTTTCTCAATTTCCGAATTTAAAAGGGAAACTTACATATATATACAATTTTAAAAAAATATTTACCATTTATAGCAATAAAAAAATAATTTCACTGAACACTTATAATACATTTATAATACATATTGCAGAGAACTATTTATAAAACATATATAATACAAGTTTTATAGATGGATAATACATTTATCACATATTTTAATAGATTTATAATACATTATGTTAGTTTCTTACTACACAAACATAATATATATTTTAAAACACTTATAATACATTTATATTGTATGCATAATTCACTTTTAATACAAGTGTAGATTTATCATAATATTGCTATATATTGCTATAAATGATAATAAATAAAAAATATCGCTAAAATCGATAATTAATTTTTAAAAAGTACTCAATCAAGTAATTTTTCCAATTTAAAATCACCTTTAATTATTCTCCTTTTAAGTTTGGTCCAGACTGATAGAATACTTACTATAATTTTAAATAAAATATATAAGGAAGTAGTATTTTGTTTTATTTTTTGCTTAAACAGGCTATTGTATTATTACTATACTTCAAAACTACAATGTACTTTCTTATATATTTTATCCTAAATTTTGGGTCAAATTTTAACTATTTATTTAAATGTCAATTTGATTATAAATTTTGAATTAGATTTTAAAAATCCGTCTTCAAAAAATTTCAAGCTCCATAAACTTATCTTTGAGACTTTCACTCACAAAAAATTAACTTTTTTTCAAAGTAAAATGCATTATCCAACACAATTTGTAAGTTCCAAAAATACAGCTTCAAAAACTCAAAATTTTCAAGTTTTAAATTTTAAGTTCAAAATCTAAGACTAAACGTGAGCTTAGGAGTTGTTCAAACAACTTTTGAAAAAACAAGGTTCCTGAGTTTGTTTCTAGAAAAAAAATTGTGCGGAAAATAAATTTGTTTCTTTTTGAATAACCTAATTTTTTTTAAAGATTGTTTGAGTATTTTTTCAGCAATATAAATTAATAATAGAAATATCCTCAATTCACTTAATAACGAAATAATTTTTGACAATACTTCTCTATCCAAAATACTTGTCATGTTTTATTTTTTTAAAAGTTAAATTAACTAATTTTCAAAGCTAATTTGATTAAATTAATTTAATATTTTAAAATTAAAATTAAATTTTTTGAAAACTATAAAAAAATACTACTATAAGTTACAATTCTTTTTATATTAATATGATGAAAAAATGTCAATCAAATTCATGTTGTTGACTTTCAAAAAAACGAAATGCTAGGAAAGTAACTTTTTAAAAATATTTTAATAAAAAACCGGACCTTTTTAGAAAAAACTTTTTTTGCAATTTTTTTTTTCTTTTTTTCCATGAACTAAAACAGCAACTACGTGTGCAGAGCATCGAGATGTAAACAATCCGAACCCGTTAATATAAATTGGTACCCGACCCGGAAACAATCATCAGTATAAAAAAACCATCCAATCACACAGCCGAACCTCTTGCACTTTCTCTCTCTTCACAAGCAACCTGTGTGGTTCTCTCTCTTTCTCTGCAGTTGTTCCCTTCTCATCCTCTACGATTTTCAATCCACTCATCACTGTGAGTCCAAATTTTAAATCGTATCAGATCCTTAATTGTTGTTGCATATCGGATCATGTTTTGAGGCTTTGATTTGAGTCTAATTGGTGAAGTAATTTTTTTATCGTTTTTTTTATTTGATTTTTTGTTGAGATTTTAGATAATTCGTATTTTTTTTGACTAGTTCGTTGTGTATTGAGTGTGTGTTGTTGCATTGGATCGATGTGTTTGATTAATCATAAAAAAACAGATTAAGTTTTTGAGTTCATGAGTTTGACTTTGGATTAAGGAGGAGCAGTGTGGTAGTCGCAGTAGTATGGTTCAGAGTATGAGGATTAAATCATCTAGATTTGGTGTTAGTTTTTGATTGCTTAAATAGTTTAAAAGAAGATGGTTCATATTTGAAAAAAATAATTTAATCACAAACTTTTATAGTGACAAAAAAAGAGAAATGCTTGAGAAAGCAGTATGATAAAAAATTGTTTGATACCAATTAGTAATAGTGTGTCAAACAAGTTGGGGCGGGTAGCTATAAAATCTATTTGTCGTTATTTCTCAAGAAAAAAATCAGTATGTCGTTGTTTGTTTTGATAAGTGCTGTGGTTTTCTTCTGCTCTGGGATTCTGTTCATCTGTAGTTGATGTAGTAGGTCTTTAATTGAATTTTTGATAGTGTGGAGTTAAAATCGTCAATTCAAAGTAGCAAGTCTTTATAGAGTATGGATTGTTGTGTGTTGAATAGAATGTTTTTGGCATGAAAATTAGTTTCAAGTTTCTTGTGAACAAAAGTGTCGAACGGGTGACTTGATTGTGCTGCTGGATATATATTTCTGTTAATTATGGCATTTGCACTCTGCTGAAGCCTACAATGAGCGAACAGGGGGATAAGATTTGTCCTCTTTGTGCGGAGGAGATGGATTTGACAGATCAGCAGTTGAAGCCTTGCAAGTGCGGCTACGAGGTTTGCAGATGCTTTCTTTCCCTTACATTTTTTAGAAATTTTTTATTGGAATCTATCATTTTTTTGATTTTGGTGGTGTTTGGACGAACTTGCATGCACTTCGACTGTTCCACTGATATCTGCTACTTACCCACCAACATAGATACCAAGTAACTTTTCTCACCCAGGCTTAGGCAATGGGAAGAGATCATCTAGCGTTTTTTCTTTGTTGGGATTTGAACTTTGGTCTCCACGGTTTTCACCCACTACTAAGCCACATCCTTTGGTGTTCCTTTTGATTGTATTCTTTAAGGGCAGGTTATCAATTAGACATTACTGCTCAGGTGAATATAGCATTTCTTTAGAGCTTTTAAGGGGTTAAGTTTTTGATTTCCAGAAGGGTCTACTGCATGAGCAGTTCAAAACCATGTGGATTCTGTTTAGCTTGCTCTTAAGTTCAGAGGCTTGAACCTAAACCTTAACTAGTAATTATAATGCGGTTGTAGACTTTGCTGGTATACCTAGGAGCCTCATGATGTACCCTTACAAATATCCATTAATCTGCTTTATTTACAACTTCAAGTTTGTTAACTCAAATTGTGTGGGTGCAGAATTTTGGTGACTGAATTCACAAAATATAAGTCACAATGGAAGAAAAAATCTATATCACCAATACCAATTAGTTGGAATATATTTTAGTCATGCTTATGTTTAATTCAGATCTTATGTTTTTTACAAGTCTTCTGGTCCCAGTAGAGACTATAAGTTAGTAGGAAGCATTGAGAACTACTTCTCTTAATTTTATATTATATTATATTATATTGGTATGAGATCTGTTGTATTATATTAGTCTAACAGGAGCTTAAATGGGCGACATGGTTACTCATCCATGAGGATTCATATAGCCTGATTTCAATTTGCTTCCTGTAGTCAAACCTCTAATGGTAAATTGAGGCGTAATTGTCATATTTTCTTTCACGTGTGATCTTTACTCCAATGGTGAATTTATCGGTAGTTGTAGGTTTTAACATTTGATACATGTTTTTGAAGATATGTGTCTGGTGCTGGCATCACATTATGGATATGGCTGAGAAGGAGAATACAGAAGGGAGGTGTCCAGCATGTCGCACTCCTTATAACAAGGAAAAGATTGTTGGCATGGAAGCAAAATGTGACAAGTAATGAGATGAACTAATTTTGCTTTCTTAAGACAAACTCTATCAAGAGCATGAAAACCTGTATTTTCTGAGTTATTCATAATCTTTGGTGTTGACAACAGGGTAGTGGCTGAGATGAGCACTGAGAAAAGGTTGTCTTCTCGCAAGGGAAAAAGTAAAACAGCCGATTCTAGGAAGCAACTTAGCAGTGTTCGAGTCGTTCAAAAAAATCTTGTTTACATTGTGGGGTTGCCTCTCAGTCTAGCTGATGAAGATGTATGTACGTTTGTTGTGAAATTTTCAACACCTTTCAAGAAGAAAAAAAGAAAAAGAACACTTAACTATCTCCTGTTGAATATGCCTGTTATTTCTCACTTCTTTTTTATTGCTCAAAAGCAGCTTCTACAGAGGAAAGAGTATTTTTCTCAGTATGGGAAGGTTATGAAGGTGTCTATATCTCGTACAGCTGCTGGCACTATTCAACATTTTGCAAATGATACTTGTAGTGTGTAAGTTTTGTTCTAATTACCTGGCTACTTGAGAATTGACAATTGTAATAGGTATCAAAATACTTTGTATGTCACACAGTTGTCCAAGTTATCAAATATTGCTTTGCCCTTTATATTATATGACATGTCAATGCAAGTTCTTGTATATTGCTGCAAAATAAGCTGTAGTACAAGGCCTTCGAAGAATTAACCAAAACATCTGTACACGGTGTTTTTTTTAATAATGATCTATACGTTATGTTTTATTTTTCCTTCCTGTGGTGCTTTAGAGGGGGTCACTAAAGGATCACTGTGAACAATCATATGGTTTGATGTCAGCCACTTATTTGAGCCTCTTCCTTGTTTCTCAGGCTTCACTGGTTGCTATATGCTCTTTGTAGAGAATCATTTTTCTTAAAAAATAAGCTCTCTACTTTGGTATACACCTTGTATGTGGGTTCTTCCATCCCATCGGTAAATGTTAACTTCAATAAAAATAAAATTTGCTGCCTTGGCGAGTTCCAACTTTTGCAAAGACAAATATGGCATCACACATTACCTA
Source organism: Solanum dulcamara (assembly GCF_947179165.1). Lineage (NCBI taxonomy): Eukaryota > Viridiplantae > Streptophyta > Magnoliopsida > Solanales > Solanaceae > Solanum > Solanum dulcamara. The sequence goes on along the minus strand of NC_077244.1, from coordinate 8,942,008 downwards.
TGTTGATTCTTTATAACTTTCTGGCTCTGAAAATTCTTATTGTTCAAAAACTGCAAGCTGCAGGTTCATGCGTTGAGGGTAATGTGTCCACTGAACATCCAACCAAAATCTCACTTAGTTTCTACTATTGAATATTTACGCAGTGACACGCCAACCCATCCCTTCTCTTTCTCCAATCATGAAGCCCCTGATCCTTTGTTGTGCTTTCATCATATATTATATTTTCTGGTTGAAATCTCAATTCATATTTAGTCTTCAAACAAAAGAAAATCAGTTAACAAGTGTTGAAATATTTTGTACAGATATATAACCTATTCAAGGGAGGAGGAAGCAATTCTGTGTATTCAATCTGTACATGGGTTTGTTTTGGATGGTAGACCTCTAAGGTTGGTGCGATGATTTGGTCATGTACCCAACCAACTTTGTTCTGATTTTTCATTAACCATTTTGATTTCCTTGTTTGTAGGGCTTGCTTTGGAACCACAAAATACTGTCATGCTTGGTTGAGAAATGTGGTATGATTTTGAATTATAATTTGGAATAAAGCATTGACTGCGAATTTGCATTTGATCCTTTACATCCTTGAGTATCAAAATGTAATCATGGATTAGTTGTCCTTTGGTTCAGCCCTGTACCAATCTTGATTGTTTATACTTGCACGAGATTGGGTCGCAAGAGGATAGCTTTAGTAAAGACGAAATCATTTCAGCTTACACAAGGTATTGGGATTATTCAGCTGATTATTATTTTGGATGATTTAGCTGCAAGTTATGAATAATGCAAATAGCTTCCAGGTAGTACATACATATGTTACAGTGAACATCAAATCAGTAGGTTCTTTTTCAGTGCTTTTGGAGGAGACATCCAACTTTAGCCTAAACACAGTAGTTCTCTAGTATATATTATTTACAGCTGTGCCAGTATCAGAAGACCGGACATTATCAGTCTGCATGTCTCTGTTCTATGCATGTAAATGTTCCCTGGATGACTAATTAACTTGCATAGTTATTTTGAAGGAGTAGAGTTCAACAAATTGCTGGTGCCATTAATAGTATGCAACGACGATCAGGGAGTGTGTTACCACCGCCAAGAGAGGAGTTCTGCAGTAACAACTCTGCGTCTGCAAACAAACCTATTAGTAAAAATGCTGCAACTGTAAGATTATTGTGTTCCATTTGCTCACCTTCTTCATATTCTCTTCTTTGGCTTCTTTCCTTTCCTAGATTCAAATGAAAAAGAGAGTTTTCTATTGTGAGGTTGAGGGGGGTCAGTGGGCTGAGAAGTCTGGGCATCGTGCTCTTTTGTGGTCTTAGATTCCAGACATTTCCATCTTTTTGTGGTCATATTGGATATTTGTGATTTACATTCAATGTAAGCTTATATTTGAACACATTTTTACCCCTGCTAGAAACTATTCCAGCAATATGGCAATGTTTCATTTGCAAGTGTAAAATTTTATATTATCTGTCATGCAGAATTCAGCACCCAGTGTTAGAGGCTCCAGCTCCCCACCAAATAGTAGCTCTGGTAGATCTGCGGCTCTTCCTGCTGGAGCTTTATGGTATGCTATAAGCGGATATGCTTTTATTATCATTTATTTGTATATGGTGCTATTTGTTAAAATTTGATCTTGTTTACCAGGGGAACACGTGCATCAAATAATCAACACCCACCTGCCAGTGTACCATGTTCTAATGGACCTCTTAATAAGAAGCCTCTGACGTGTAACCCAACGGTATTTTCTACAGCTGTTGAAAGCACAAGTCAGGTTTCGTTACTGCCTGCCTATGCAGGAAAGAAAGTAGTTCATACTGAAGAAAGTGGAACTACTCAAGAGAAAGGGAAAATAGAGGCTTTAGAACCTGTTAAGCAGCATGTAGGAGCAGATCCTCGAACCTATACTTCTGAGAACCTTACTATTCTGGTACCTCTTGCTTCTTCATCTATGAACAGTCAGCTACATAGTGCCCCGTCCATGTCTTTGAAGGACGAAGAAAAACAAATGATACAAACCAGTAGTACAAATGCCTTTGATATTTCTGTAAAGTCTAATGGACCTGGTTTTACCAAAGATTCCAATGATATCACAGATATTAAGATCCAGAATGTATGCCTTGATATGTCGTCATTGAGCATTGGTAGACATAAGAAATCACAGGGCAATTGCATTGATCAAAATAAGGAGTCCTCGCCATCTGAATTGACCGAGGAATATGCGACTTCTGCAGATGAGATTTGTATCACAAGAGAGAAGTCTGACCTAAGATTGGATGCACAGAGCAAAGTAACACAAGTTACTACTATTGAAATTGAGAATGATTTGCTAACCTTAAATGAGCAGAGACATAGGTATCCCGAAGTAATTATTGAAAAAGTCAATTCACCCAATCTTTCCCTTTCTTTACACTCCCCAGCTCAGCCTAGTGGGTATACCTCTCAGCTGACTAATGATGGTGGACGTATTGGGGCCAATATGCAGTTAGACAGGAGAACTGATTCAGTATCACAGCCTTCTCGTGAATCATCGACTAATGGGTACCCGGAGAATGTATCAAATTGTGTGGCTGATTTGCATACTATTGATAGAAGTTATTATCCGTTGCCTGACGAGGGTAAGAGGATGCATGTGGGAAAGTTTCAAGGTGAAGCTCATAGCGAGAACAGTAGTACTAATGTAGATATTGGAGAGAGCAGTATAATATCTAATATTTTGTCCCTGGATTTTGATCCTTGGAATGAGTCATTAACTTCTCCTCAGAACCTTGCCAAGTTGTTAGGAGAAACTGATGACCAACAAGGGTCTGTTAGAGTGTCAAACTCAAGAAAATTAACCAGTAACCAATCGAGATTCTCTTTTGCAAGAGAAGAACCAACCACCAATGCATCAGCTGATTATCAACCATCTCTAAATTACATTGAGCAAAATTTTAATCATTATCATCATGGTCATGATTTTCCTAATAGAAGAAATTATCAACTGGATAATATTGGTACTCGTAATGGTTTTTCCATGGCCAATAATGAGGAAACAGTTGGTTTTGGCAACAGCTTTTCTCATCTCTCTTCTAATAAGCTATCAGGTCAGTGCATGGCTCATCTTTGTAGTTCCTTCTGTCTTAACTGCATCTTGTATTGTAACATTGTTTCAAGTTTTGTTTTAATTGTAATCATTAAAAAGAAGGAAAAAAAATAAAAAAGTTGAGTGCCTCTGGATTAAACTTTTTTGGTGAATTTTCATAATAGTGGCCAGACCTCAGATGTCAGCACCTCCAGGGTTCTCAGCACCAAACAGAGCACCACCCCCGGGTTTTACTTCTCATTATGAGAGAATGGAACAGAATTTTGACTCTTTCCATGGTCTGTTATTTACCAAGCCTTTTGGTGTTTTTTCTACTGTGTTGACATAATGTATGGTAATTTAATGGTTTACGTCAAATGATTACATTTTGCAGCGAGTCACTTGCGTGATACCTCCTCATTGCACAATATACACCAGGCTCCACAAGTTGGACATGTGACTAATGGAGACATTGAGTTTATGGATCCTGCTATTCTGGCAGTTGGTAAAGGGTTTCCTAATGGCCTTCATCTCTCAAGCTTGGACATGTCTTCAAGTTGTCCTCCACAATCAAATACTTTTCAAAATGAGGGAACGCTTCAATTACTGATGCAAAGATCTCTAACTGCACATCAGAACCAGAGTTTTGCTGATACGAGGGACATGTTTTCTCCATTTGGTGATGCTTATGGAATTTCTTCCAGGGGTGTGGAGCAAACTCTGACCAACAATCAACCCCCATTTGATGGAATTTCTTCCAGGGTTCTGGAGCAAACTCTGGCTAACAATCAACCCCTATTTGATGGGATTTCTTCCAGGGTTCTGGAGCAAACTCTGGCCAACCATCAATCTCCATTTTTACAGCTCAGTCTTCCCCAGAGTAGGAACTCTGTCATGTCAAATGGCCACTGGGACAGCTGGAATGGGGTTCAGAGTGGAAACAGTTTGGGTGTAGCAGAACTCCTCCGAACAGAAAATTTGGGCTTTAACAAGTTCTTTACAGGATATGAGGAATCAAAGATTCATATGTCCAATTCTGGCAATTTGTATAATAGAACATTCGGGTTGTAATTTTGGATCAGTGGTTCTTTTGAGCTGATTAGCTATTAAAGAATCAATGAACCAGAATGATCATGTGACTTGAACTGATTTGATCTTATGATGTTCAAATGACTAAGAAGACATGAGGAAAAACAACAGTCTTGCTCTCTTGGTTCACGCTGTCTGCATGATGTTGGCTTTCAGATTGGTGAAGGAACAACCCTCCTAAAATAGGGTATCCAGAAACCAACAGGTTAGCACTTCCCAACCAAGTCTACTTTCTTTCTTTGTTATACTTGTCACCAAAGTAAGTGTAGGGTTGCAAGAACAAGTTCAGGTGACAAAAGTCGTCCATTGCTAGGCCTGCAGTATATTCAATGTTCTTGTCATTCTTGATGAATACTTCTATTGTGAAATTTCCTTCCCAATGTTGGTATTGAAGTGGCCGAGATCAACTTAAGAAAGATGTTTATGATTTTCTCTCTGCTTAGAAATATTTGAATTTTAGGTTTGAAAGATTAATTCACTCTTCTCCTGGTAGTGACACACGTGGCCCAGAATTATTGTTTTGAAATTTTGACGAATAATTCCTGTTTAATATGTTCTTTTTGAGCCGAGTGTCTATCAAAAACAGTCTCTCTGCCTCTTCGAGGTAGTGGTAAGGTCTGTTTAGACCCAACTTAGTGGGATTTCACTGGGTGTGTTGTTTTGTATTGATGCCTGCTTTTGGTTTATGATGATTTTTTGCCAGTTGAAAGCTGAGGTTGAGGCTCAACATGGTTGTTTAGACACAGCTTCATGCTTGGCTGAATCGGCAGGTGATTCTCCTGTCAAGTGTTCTTGGATGTGGGTGGAGAGTTTTGTCATATTTGCACATTAGAAAAAGATTATTGAACACAGCTCATTTTTGTCAAGCGAGGAATAATGCTGTAGCTTGTTTGCGGGATTTTGCAAGTAAAATTGGAAGAAGTTCATGTTCCAACTATGAGGTGGATAAGATTACTACTGCATTGACCAGATAAATGTTTCATTCTTAGTTGAAGATGGGGAGAGCTATGTTTATTCTTCCCAATAACTTTTGTAAAAAGAAACCAAGGCATTTTGTTAGAACTTGTTACAATTGATCTGTATTTTAGGTTTTTATAATGTTTCCTGTGAGTTCCCCAAGCTGAAGGATGTCTAGGAGTTTGATTTTGGCCTTCTTTATAGAGACTAAAGGAGTAATGCATGATTTATTTTGTAAGTGAAGAAGAATAAAAAGATAATAAGAAAGAAAAATGTGAAAGAAAACAAAAAAAGTTAACTCAATTATAATAAATATACTATGTATTTTTGATGCATTAAGAGTATATTCTAAGGAACTCCTACTCAATGATTCAATCACACTGTATTCTACATATTGTAAAATCAAATACTTGCTTCTGTTATACTATAAAAAATTATTACACAAATATAATGTCTCACTTACAAATATGCTCCTATAGTTTAAAATCAAATGATAAGTGACTGACCAATGTCCTATTCATAAATGAAAAAAGAGGTTATGAGCCTTAATCTTGTACGTCCACATCTATGTAGAGTAGATTATTTAATATCAACGCCACAAATACATTTTGAACTTGTCGGTCTTAGTGTATATATATATATTATCATAGGTGATTGGATGGCCGCCCCCACTTGACTGATTGTGACAAATGTACTTCCAAGCACATATTAGAGTGATTATATTCCAGTATATACACTACCAAGTAAATTACTCTTTAAGAAAAGAGTGAATTATATATGCAGTCAAGTTATGTGTTGCTTCCTCCATAAAATCGTATATTGCTTAAGAATTTTAGCCATTTTCAAGGAACTTAATAAAATTTCTTTCAGCTAATTTTTTTACACAAAATATTAATGGGTACCGAGATATCTTGATGATAATTGAATTGAACAATAATGAATAATTAAAAGATTTTTTTATTTTTTATTTTAACATGAAATAGATTCTTGAATTTATTAAAATAAAGACTACAAATCAATCTAGAAAGTAAAAACAAAGAATTGAATTATTGCAATTATAATTTTGGTTAAGTATTTATATAGTCGATTTGGTTGATTTTTGCAATATTTTTTTGCTTAAAATCAAATGAAATTTTGTCATTTTTAAAATCAAAAATCAAAATCAAATCTAACAAAAAAATGTAGATTTTTCTTCGGATTGATTCGATTTTTGATATTATTCAATTTTTCGATTTCCATGAACATCCCGAGGTGCAAGCGTTTTTTTTTTTTTTTTTTTATGGGAACAGACCCTACACGAGGCTCCCACCTCTCGTGCACAGTCAGGGGTTGAGCAGCACCCCCAAGCCTTAACATAAATAATCAAAATAAAATACAAGGAGGTGGACATAAACCTTACATCCGATCCTATGGTGGTTCATAAGTCGGCTAACCTATTAAGGTCTGCTAACTCATCCCCGATACAAAAAAGAGACTAACTATAACTAGAAAGCATTAAACCTGTGAGAGGACTCCTCTCGGTACAAATCAACTAAGAAAGCATAAATGAGGGAGACTCTCCCCTTCCATGAGAATACAAGAAAGTAGCCTACACTAGTCCTATTCAAGAACAAGTATACGAACCTTCTATCTCGCATGGGTTGGGGAAATTCTTTTCATCTTTGCTCTTTTTAGACATGTCGTACCAAGTAGGTCCAAGAAAAGTTGCAGCAACACCAATCGTAGCCAAGTTAGGAAAATTAGAGATAAAAAAAAATGTTCAAGAAGGTTGTTTTATCCTTTTTAATCTTCTTCTCCTGAAGCTTGCCATTCCTATCTTGTCTAGCTTTGTGTAGCCCTTGGTTTCTTGTGGAAGTTGTTGAAGGTTGTAGAAGTGTTGTGTATTATCAAGTGTATGGCTGTACTTAGATAATGTATCAGCTGGAAAATTTGCTTCCCGAAAAACATGTTTGCATTGGAAGTATTCTAGCAGTTGGACCAGTTGTTGGAGTTCATTAACGTAGTTTTGAATGTTCCAGGGTGGTTTGATGTCCAGATTCAGCCACTTGATCACAAGTTCCGAATCTACTTCCAATATTACTCTATTATAACCATGTTGAATGCACCAATTAATGCCAAAACTGGTTGCCTGCACTTCCGCTTGATTATTTGTTCCAACTCCCAAAGGAGAGGCAAAAGCATATATCAGATTACCCTTATGATCCCTTACTATGCCTCCTGCTCCTATCTTTCCTGGGTTGCCTATGGCACTCCCATCAGTGTTAAGTTTAACTATGTTAGGGGGGGGGGGGTTGAGCCATTTAACCTGGGTTACTTTTATGTCATGCTTACAGTTTTCTATCCAAATAATTAGATCCTTCCAAGCTGGTGGCCATTGGATATATGGAAAAGTTGTAGTAATAAGCATGTATATTTCATTGATTATATTGAACTTCACCCTAGTAGTACTAGATTTCTTTCCTCCATATTTACTTGCACACCTGTTCTTCCAGACATTCCAGCAAATAAATATAGGGAGGGCTTGCAACATGAGTTTATGTACAGCATTGTTTGGTTTGTAGGTCCACCATCTCATCAAGATGTCTCTAATGGAGCTGTGGTCCTGCCTGATTCCCCCCCAGTTGGAGAAATATGTCCAGATGTGTTTAGCAAAGCTTCCAGAGACAAATATGTAATCTATGTTGTCCAAACAAGGCCTGTAGCAGCATGAGCACTCTGCGGTTTCTCTCCCAAAAGAAATCAGTTTATCATTGGTTGGCAGTTTGTGTCTCAATGTTCTCCAAAGCAAGAATGAAGCCTTGAAAGAGATGTTAGCATGCCATGTCATCCTATCTATCAATGTCTTGTTTTTTTTCTTTCTCACATTTTCCCAAGTTGATTTACAAGTGAAATTTCCACGTGATTGCAGCTTCCATTGAGCTTGATCTAATGTGTTTTGTTGGTACATGATTTTAGTATTGAGAATTGTGTGTATCATGTGTTGAGGGGCCTGTTGCCTGATTTTCTCTTCATTCCATTTTCCATTTGTCATGAACATGGAGACAGTGGAGTTGTTGAATCTTGGAATATATTCATAGTGATTGGCTAGAGGGCCAATACCCAGCCAATCGTCCCACCAGAAACTGCAGTTTCCTGAACATAAGTTCCACTTAATGTGAGGTTCTATGTCACCTTTGTTCTTCATCATGTTCTTCCACATGAGAGATTGACCTGTATGCCACTTTTTTGTGACAGGGTGAGCTCTTTGGCAGTATTTAGCTCTCAAGAAATCCCCCCATAAAGATCTCTTAGTTCTGAACAACCACCAATGTTTGTATTGCATTGCCAGGCATATATCTTCCAAGTTTTTTACACCAATACCTCCCTCCTCATATGGTAAGCTAAGGGTTTCCCAAGAGGCCCAGTGGTACTTCCTTTTCTCCTTATCCCAACCCCAGAAGAAGTCAGCTATAAGGCATTTTATTTGTTTCAAAGTGGTTCTGGTAGGGGTTATGGCAGATAACAGATGTATAGGAAGTGATTGAAGCACTGATTTGATCAGAGTGGCTCTCCCCCCATAGCTTAGCATCTTTGTCTGCCACCCTTGAATTTTAGCAATCACTTTTGAAACTATACCAGTGAAATATATGACCCTTTGTCTTCCTATATACAATGGACATCCCAAGTATGTCATAGGCCCATGAGTGCATTTATAACCAGTGATGGTCACTACTCTATCCATTATATCAATAGGTGTATTGGTAGGGATTAAGATTTGGCTTTTGTCCTTATTAATAAGCTGCCCAGAAATGCCTTCATACATCTGAAGAGTCTTCATGATGAGTTGAAGAGAATACTTGGAAGTTGAGGTAAAAATAATAATGTCATCTGCAAAACTCAAATGGTTAATTTGAGGACCCCTTTTCTCCATTTGAAAACCAGTGTATAGATAGTGCTGATGAAGGTTGTTTAACATTCTGGTCAGCACCTCTGCACCAAGAACAAAGAGAGTAGGAGAGAGTGGGTCTCCCTGTTTAAGACCTCTTGTTGAGTGGAAAAAACCATGCCTGCTGCCATTTATGATGACAGAGTACCAATTGTTAGACATTATTCTCCATACCATGTCTATGAAGGTTTCCCCAAATCCCATCTTTCTCATGACAAGACAGATAAAGGACCATGAGACTCTATCATAAGCCTTGGCCATGTCAAGTTTAATAACCACATTATCTCCAATTTTGGGTTTGTTTATGTTATGTATAATTTCTTGAGCTAGCATAATGTTCTCAGATATGCTCCTTCCTTGGACAAATCCAGACTGATTATCAGAAATAAGATGTGGAAGGATGGGAGCTAGTCTGCTACTAAGGAGTTTGGAGATTATTTTGCTACTAAAATTGCTGAGAGATATAGGTCTGAATTCAGATAGTCTATTAGGATGTTCAACTTTTGGGATTAGAACCAGACATGCATGGGAGACGTATTTTGGGATGTCATGGCCATTAAAGAAAAACAGAATCAGCTCCAAAAGGTCCTCACTGATAATGTCCCAGCATACTTGGAAAAACTTGCCACTCATCCCATCAGGACCTGCAGCAGAAGTACCACTCATAGAGAAAATCACTTTCTGTAACTCCTCTTTAGTAGGTACCTTTTGCAACATGTGGTTTTGATTGTCACTGACCTTTCTAGGTATGTACTTAAGGAAATCTTCATTGATTTTCTTGTTGTCTGTAGTGAATATCTTTTCAAAGTAATGACATGCAGCCTTGGCAATTTCCTCATTTCCCTGAATACTATTACCCTGATCATCCTCAATTTTGTGAATATACAGTCTTCTCCTTCTCCCTCTAATGATAGCATGGAAGTAATTGGAGTTGGCATCCCCTTCCTTAAACCATTGGAGTTGAGTTTTTTGTTTGAGGATGGATTGCTCTATCTTTAGATACCTGATGTATTTGGCATTGATCAAGTTTAACTTGGTTCTATTATCTTCGGAGTTATCACTGATTATTGCATCCTCAGCCTCTCTAACTTTTGTCTCAAATTCAGTGATGGAAGAGAAAATATCACCATATTCTTGTCTTGACCACTTACTCAGAGTGCTTCGCACTCTTTTCATTTTTTCCTGAAATCTTATCATAGGATTTCCTGCAGCAGGTTTTCCCCAGCACATTTTCACTACATCAAGGAAGCTATCATTATCAACCTAGCAGTGTAGAAACTTAAAATATTTAGGGGCATTGTTCTATCTCTCTGCACACTCCATGAATAAAGGGCAATGGTCTGATCCAGTGGAAGCTAAATGAGTAATAGTAGTCATAGGCATCATGTCTAACCACTTATCATTTACCATAGCTCTATCTAGTCTCTTCCAAATCCTGGCATCATTCTCTCTGTTGTTACACCATGTATACTTTGCACCATGAAAACCCAAGTCTATGAGTCCACAAGCTTCAATAGTACTTATGAATTCAAAACTTTTGTTCATGTTGTAGGGTATGCCCCCCAGCTTCTCTTCAATGCCAGTGATTACATTAAAATCCCCTATTGTACACCATGGTTTGCCTACATTGGAATATAGTAGTAGTTTATCCCAAAGATCTCTTCTCAAATGATCTTTACATTTAGCATAAACAAAGGTTGTGAGATAGGTAATATGCCATGTAACATGTTTGATCTCACAGGTAATCTGCTGCTCATCCTGATCTATAATGGAGCATGTTACATCTTTATTCCACAAGAGCCAAATTTTGTTGTTGGAATTATGAATAGCACTGTCCATATTAAGCTGAATTTTATGGGAATTGAGGTGTGATTGGTTTGAGAATGGTTCAAGAATTGCCATCAAAGATATTTTGTGATAGTCTTTGAGTTTTTGGAGTCTATCCAGTGAACCCTGAGTATCAATACTCCTTGCATTCCAACATATGGTATTAATCATTGAGACTTATTTGATTTGGACCTTGTTTTGATGCCACTTTTGCAAATAGCATTATCCGAACTTGTTGTGTTATCTTGTTGTTTCTTTTTCCTATTTTCTTGCTGACCCCTGGTAGACAGAGCCCTCCTTTCCTCCTCTTCTTTTTGAACCTCATCATATTGGTCAGGATCTTCCTCATCCTCAGAATGTGTGACTCTGTATTCATCTGTTAGTTCTTGTGGAGTAATTTCCTTGTTAAGGGCACATTTTCCAGTATCCGGTTTCTGAATTTGCAAGGCTGTCACATGGATGCCTGCTTGTTCCACCACCAGTACATCATGTAAGCTCTGTTGTCCTGATTGCATTTCTTTAATAATTTTCTTCTTCAACGCATCCCTTTTCTTCTTACTAAGGGCTAATATAGCCTTGTTGTTAAACGCCTGAGGACTCTCATTTTGCCTTTTCGGATCCGGGGGTTCCTTATCCATTGTGTAGCAGTCCTCTTCTTGTTGTGAGTATTCATTGTACCTCTCCTTTCTGGTTACAGTTGTAGTAGTTACCTCTGTGGTAGCAGGAGCTCTAATGTCTTTCCTAGGGTCAACCAAAGTACTTTCCCTCCCTCTAGTAACCCCTTCCTGCAAGTTAGTGGGTTCCTCCTGTATTCCCCCACCCTCACCTCCATAAACTACAACAGCTACATCATTCACAACATTAAAATTATTTGGGGAGCCATGGGGCTATGGGAGAGATAAGTCAATACCTGGCTCCTTCATTTTTGTAATATTGCAGTCATCCTCAAGTGTATCATTTATGTCAGCATTTAAACCAATAATCGGGACTTGGGGGTGTGGGAGAGATAAGTTAATACCTGAATCCTTCCTTTTTGTCGTATTGCAGTCATCATCTAGTGTGTCATTTGTGTTAGCATCTAAATCATTAATGGGGACTTGGGGGTGTGGGAGAGATAAGTCAATACCTGAATCCTTCCTTTTTTTTGTTGCAGTCGTCATCCATTGTGTCATTTGCATCAGCATCTAAGCCATTAATGGGGACTTGGGGGGATGGGAGAGATAAGTCAATACTTGTTTGCTTTGCTAGATTCTGCTTTGATTGAACATTCTTTTGTTGTTCCTTCTGTCTTGGTTTTTTCTGAATTTGCCATTCTTGTTGTTCCTCCTTGTTTTTGTTCCTATTTTGGTGCTGTCTCTGTCTCCCAGCTTGATTTTCTTTTGTACCTGCATTAGTTAAAGATATATTATTCTCATACATTTGTACAGTGGGTAAGGGACATACCTGGTTGTCATCTTCTTTCTTGGTTTTATTATTCTTTGCTTCTTCAGCTCCTTTCCTTTCTTCATCTCTCATCTTGACATTACATCTTGTCATAGTATGTCCTTGATGCTTACAATAAGAACAGTATTCAGGTAAACCTTCATATTGTATAGCTTGCCATCTGCCTTTATTGTGATCCTCTTCATCAATTCCTAACCATACATGTTGAGGCCTTTCCTTGGTGATATCCATTTGTATCCTTACTTTTGCAACACTGCCTCTAGTTTTTTTAAGAGATGCTGCATCCAGGTACAGGGTTTTACCAATCGGGTCTAAAAGGGTGGTTATAAACTCTTTATTGTAAGAATGCCACGGTAGTTCTGGTAGTATGACCCAAACTGGTACGATAGGAGTTTCCTCATCTGGCCTAAAGGTTGGAGTCCACAATTGTAGTCGCATAAGTTGCCCATCAATATACATTTTCTGTTTATTCCAGACTGAAATATGATCTTCCTCATTATCAAGATCAATGTAAATGTGTCTTGCATTGAAATGTGCAATTTTGACACCTCCCGTGAGTTGAGTCTGCTGAATAAAGCTTCTTCTGATAAGCTCTATCTTGGGCATTGTATTGGTGAATTTTCCTATTAAAGTATACTTACATCTAGACGCAAATTTCACAAAAAAGTCTTCCTTTTTATAGATTATAGCTGGTAGGCCCTGTCTTGTGGTGTAGACAGGAGGTGAAATATTAATAGGCGCTTCAGTTCTATTTTGGTTAACTCTTAGTCTAGTCGCATAAGTTTGTATAACTGGGGTAGCTGTTTTGATTTTATGGGAGGTTTGTCATTTGAATTCTGGATATTTGGTTTATACTGAGGGTTGTGTTTAACAAAGTTGGATGTTAGCTTGGTAAGATCATGGGGGAGTTGAGTCTTGTTAGATGCTGAATTATTATGATTAATCTTGGTACTGTTATTACATGCATCATTTTTTCCTATGTTGTCCTGAGTATCAGTTTCTATAGCGATAGGATTCAATTCATTTTCACCCTTATTTTCCTTATTATTCTTAACCTCTTGTTGTACAGAATGGGTTACCTCTTTCGACTTATGTTCAATCGGAATAGATACACTCTTACTTGGATTGATTTGGATATTGCTCCTTGTCGTTTCTTCACTGTCGACATTCGACTGTTTCGATATCCTTTCCTGTGTGGCATTTCCAGCACCAGTTGATACGCTCGCCGAGTCTTCCACATTTTGTGTACCTGTGTCGAATCTCTTCAAATTCAAGAAATTCTCATCTGAGTTAGAGAACTCTTTATCAGAAGAACCACTCTCAGTATCCGAGTCACCTTGGGTATCCCCAGATTTTCCGATTGGGAGTGTGAAATCGTTTGAAATTTGTTGTGTATCTGATTGTTTAGAATCAGACTCCGCGTCTTTACCCTGAGTTTCACCATTGCTTCTATTTTGTGACCAGAAGATGATTTTTTGTGCCCAAGCTAGTTGCTCCTTCGAAATCTCTACAGGGGTCGCGTTGTAGCCGATATACGAAGAGCTACGAATGGAATTAGGTGTTGATTCCAGTTGGGTCTTGTTCCTGGGTGAGAGAGGCTCCTCTTGGACTAAGTCCGGTGGTCTGCGGAGTGCCGCCGGCGGCGATAGGGCCATTCCGGCAGCTCTGTATGTTGTCGGCGTTTGAGTATAGAGAGAAGAGAGAGGATAGTATTGTAGAGAGAGATTTAGGGCTTAGGTGCAAGCGTTTCATTTAGGAGATAATGCGTCTTTATTACCTTTGAGATCTTCTTTGGACAATTTTAGACCATCTCAAATCAATCCTAAATTTTTTTTAAAAAAAACAGAAAAGGATTAAATATGTTTATGTGAAATTAAACTAAAATATCCGTCAACAATAGTTTGGTTCAAAAATGACTCTATCGCTAATAATTTAGTTAAAAAATGCCCCTATTGCTAATTATTTGGTCTAAAAATACCCTATTGTTACTTGATGGGTCAAAAATTGCCCTTTTTCCTAACATAAATATTATTTCTTTTCTTTTAAATCAGTTTAACAAATATATAAGTCGGAAATAATCTTTGTTTCTTCTTAATCTCATTTTATCAATTAGAATAACTACATGTGTCTTTTTACTATATATATATATATATATATATATATAGTAACACCATCATTAATTTCATTTTGATAATGATAAAAAAAATTCTAGTAAAAAAAATATTAATTTGTATTTCTTAATATTTTTCAAATTAAAGTAGGTAACATCTGCTAATAATAAAATTATTATTAGAAAAAAATGTGTTTTAAAGAAATAAAATAGTATATTTATTTGGAAAAAAGATATTTTTCATCCATTAAGTAATTCTAGATATATTTTTGACCAAGCTATTAATGATAGGGACAATTCTAGATTAAACTATTAACTGAAAATGTTTTAATTTAATTATACAAAATTAAAAAATATTTTTAACTACTTAGCTAACACTTAAAAGGCAGCTCTATGGTCTTTTATATTCGGTGGAAGGCTGGGAAAGATAGGCTCAAGAGAAGAGCCCGGGGGATGAAATGAACTCCATTAGTCTCTCACAATTTAAATTACAAAGAAACTAAATATTATGAAATTAAACTTGAAGAAAAGTTAATGTAATATATCTTTTTACTGTAATGATTTTATGAAAAAATTAATTTAACTTAAATAATTTATTTTATTGATGCAGAATAAATATGAGTCATTTTAATGAATAATCAATTTGTGGTTTTTTTTTATCCGTGTCTATTTTGACTTGGTAGAGAGTTTCAGCAAAACAAAAAAATATTTTTGAATTTTGTGATATTAAATCAAAGATATGTCAAATTTATCAAAATGTCATTTAATTTTGTGATCTTAAACATGTCATGTGTAAAATTGAAACTAAAAATTATTTTTAAAAAATTATTCTTTTTAAAATGAACTAAAAAAAAACAAACAAATTGAATAACAAAGTATCTATTTTAATTTTCAAAACCTTCATTCTTCAACTATGAAAATTAATGCATGCCTGTATTTCCTTCTTTTTGTAAAATAATAATAATAATCCAAATTAATTTAGTCGAAAGCAATTAATTTCATATCATACATATTGAGAGTGTCGTAGTCCAAAAATTGATTGTCTCCACGTATTATATAGGGTCGTACTTGTTCATGTACTTTCTGAAAAGGATTATATTTGTCCTTTGTCATATTTTTTTGATATATTTGTTCTTGTTATTCAACTTTAGACATATATTTGTCCTTTGACCGTTAAATTTATGTCCCACACTTATGTGGCGCCTACGTGGCGTGCCTACATGGATTTTAAAAAAAAATCTAATTATTATACCCAACTCAATATTATTCCCACCCATCTAACCCATAAAATTAATTTTTTTCTATTTAAATTTGTTTCCTAATTTAATTATTATACCAAGTCAATATTATTCCCACCCATCTAACCCATAAAATTAAATTTGTTCTATTTAAATTTATTTTTTAATTTAATTATTATACCCAACTCAATATTATTATACCCCACTCAATATTAATTTAATTTTATGAATTAGATGAGTGGAAATAATATTGAGTTAGGGATAATAATTAAATTAGGAAAAAATTTAAATAGAATAAATTTAATTTTATGAATTAGATGGTTGAGAATAATATTGAGTTGGTATATTATTAAATTAGATTTTTTTTTAAAATAAAACAAATTTAATTTTATGGGTTAGATGGATGGAAATAATATTGAGTTGGTATAATAATTAAACTAAGAAAAAAATTAAATAGAAATAATTTAATTTTATGTGTTGGATAAGTGGGAACACTATTGAGTTGGGTATAATAATTAAATTAAGAAAAAAACCCATATAGGCACACCACGTAGGCACCACATAGAATATAATAAAAGCGAGACATATACTTAATGGTTAAAAAATAAATATGTGCCTAAAATTGGATGACAAGGACAAATATATTAAAAAATATGACAAAGGATAATTATGAACCTTTTCAAAAAATACAAAGTCAAATATGACCCTTTTCTGTATATTCAAAATAAACATGATTTATATACTAATTGATGAGAGAGGAACAAACAAATTAAATTAAATGAAAGGGATATGGATTAATGTAGTTTGTGCGATGCCACGTTGACAATATCATGGTCCTAACTCCCATGGATTAGTATAATTATAGGGAAATTTTAAAAAGATGGGATTGTTATAAAGTAAATTAGCAAATTAATTAGAAAGGAAAGCAGAAAAAGGAAGAGAGATAATTGTCTGTGTACTTGACAGATGGCTATTTATAACCAACGTTATAAGGAGAAAAGGTGAGTAATTGGGTAAGGAAAAAGGCAAGTAATTGGATAGGGGAAAAGATGGGTGGACATCTATACCTTATTTCATTATTTTACAACCTCTGTTGACACCCAACTTTGATCCTATACAACGTAAATTAGTTATTGAAATTCTTTAATTTTAAATAATTTGAAGTAATTATTTTAAAAATCCAAAAAAAATATTCTTCAGTTATTTTAAAGTAATTTTGTCATTTTTATAATTTTTGAATGATATATAAACTAATTAGTTATGTATATAATTATTAACTTTATATATACATATATATATATATATATATATATTATATATATATATATATATATATATATATAGTTATATATAATTATGTATATAATTATTAACTTTTATTGATATTCTAAAATGATCTAATTTTTTTTAATTGATTATTTCATAAATTGATAGTTTATTTTTAAAATTATTTAATTAAGCTAATTAGTTTATTTTGTTAGAATTAAGAAGTTTGTTAATTAATCAATGTTAATTCATCGTATTTATATTTTAGCTGAATTCAACAATTAAATTAATTTGATTATCTCTTAAACCTAATTTGGCTAAACTTACAATCAATTGGCCATTTAATAAATAAAAAATTCTACCGCCAATTCCACACAAAGCCTTCTTTTTTTTAAAAAATTCCCCAACCTCATCATTATTCTTCAACTCCACCCTTTTCCTTTTCCCCTTTTCATCCCACCAAACTCATAATTACTCTCACCAGCCTCACTTTTTTTTAAAATAAAAAATATCCCTTCATCTTCTTCACCTCAACAATCAAATGCAGAAGAACAAAAGAATACGGAGAGAACAAGAAGGAACAATTCCTCAACAAATCATTTGTCCTCATTCTTCTACGCGTGATTGATGCCGTGATTCACGAAGAGCAATTTAAATTTTAAATCTTCAAAATTCTTAATTTCTATCTAAAATTTCATCCCGTTTCCCCCTATTTTTGACATATTTTTTCCTATAAATCCCCCCATCATCTTCACTATAAAGAGGAAGAAAAAAAAGAAAAGAGAAAAATCGGGATAAGTAAAAAAAGGGCGGACAGAGAGTTGAACTTGGAGGTTGAAAAATAGTTTTTTTAGAAATCAAAATCACAAAGGTTTGAGCCTCAGATTTTCAATTTTTTTAAAAGTTCTTTTTGCTCATTTCTTGGTGGGTTTGAGAAGTTCATCGCCTTCAAATTCATTGTCTCAATCACTACTCCGAATAAGGTAATTCTTTTTCATTTTTTAACTTTCGTCCGTTTTAGTCATCTATTTTATAGCTTAAGTTCTGTGTGTTATTTAAATTAACTATTTATTAAATAGTTCCTTTTTAAGTTTTTTTTAATTACAATTTGAATGATATGTGTTGGGTAGAAGAAATTTTGATCATCTATGACTTTCTTGTTTATCCTTGCATTTTCTTTTGCTTCATTTGAATGGATGATTGTCATTTTTTTTCTTTTCATTTTTCAATGCTATTTTATACCAACTAGGCTAATTTAATATGAAATCTTAAAAAATGTGTCAGTACTTTTTTTAAAAATAATTATAATAATATTTTGGTTCATTAATCCTTAATATGATATTGGTAAGAATTTGAGTGTTAAAATCACTTTGGTGCTCACTGTGTATATGACTACTTCAGAATGAGTTTGAAATTTCAATTTGATAAATAATTGAGTTACTACAAATTCACTTTGACATTTATGTTTTCCCTTCCTTTTCTTGTGTCTTGTCTAAGTTTAAAATATTTGGTTGTCAAGTATTAAATTTTATTGAAAATTTTCTAATTTCTTTTTCATTGTTTTTGTGCATGAAAAATTCCGAACGAGTTCATTTTGGACTCCTCCTTGCATATCTTCGAGTCACGAGTCACCATATCTTGTTTGAATTGCCGAAAAACCGATGTACATTTCTCGGAAGGCAAATACGCATGTGTAAATAGACTGAATACACTGATATACAATATATACATTGGTGATACAGGGACAAAAAATGGGCCAAAAGCCCAAATAATGCAGCAATTACCTTCTTATTAGAAATTTCGACAGAATTGAGGAATGAGCTTATGGCCCAACAATTTAAATTTGAGCAAGAAGCCTAAATTTATTATTTGACCTATTTAATTGTTTATTCTTGTGATTGAATATTTATCAACTCCAACTTTAATTTTTAGATTAACCTAATTAAATTCCCTAAAAGAGGAGCTAATTTCTTTTTATAAGGTTGCATTTTTAGATTTTATTGACTCTTGTCTTTATTTATTTAAGTGTTTGGTCCAAAATCCTTTACTTGTTTCAAACAAATAATAATCAAGTTATTTTTTTTTTAAAAAAACAAATATGCAAGTGTTTTCCCTTGGTCATACTTTAGTCAAGTCTTAATCAATCTTAATATACTTAAAATATTTTGAGTTTATTTTTTTTCTTCAAATAATTTTCTTTTCTTTTTACTTGGTCATGTTAGTAGAGTTATACATTCTTTATAAATTATTTCAAATGTCTTAAGTTGATTTCTTGTACAAATAATTTTAATTGTCTTTATTATTTTTCCAAAGTTAGTCCAATAATTTTCAAATCGTCAGATAACCGTGCATTACCGGCCATTTTGAGTGCTAACACCTTCTCAAAGTGAAAATTTGAACTCTTACCCTTTTTTTCTAATTTTTAAGGCTTAAATATGTTAGGGTCTTTTAAAATTAAGTTTTCTTACTTTCTTTAAAAAATCAAGTGGCGACTCTTTCTAAAAAATTTTTCCTCTAAAAAGTTGAAAATAATTTTAAACCATATTTTTCCGACATAACAGAAATGACGACATCTTCAATTACTTTTTACGTGGTTATGTGAAAATTATCTCAAAAAGATTTTATTTTTAACTAAATACAATGTTAGTTAGGTTAGTTTGATTATAGTTTGTATTTTTGAAATTTTTAGTTTTTTCTAAAAAAATAAATAAAAAAATTCAAATCTCCCATGTCGAAAATTGATGAAAAATTTGGAGTTTTTGGAGCCAATATAAATGCTCATATTCTTATTAAGAAGGGAGAGGAAGTGAGAGGTTTTTTAGCCACCCCAAAGTTAGAATTTCTTTTAACTTGGATAGGATTTTAGACTCTTTTCCCCAGCTTAAAAGTTGTGAAAATTTCTAGCTTTCAATCTATAGTTTTCTTCAAGGAAAAGAGGAGATTGAATTCGAAATTTAGGCTAAGAACAATGTTCTTATAATATCGAACCCACGAAGGTTCGAGTCTAAATTTTCAATTTTTCTTTTTATGGATTGAAGTTCCATCAAGCTCTTGGGTGGTGGTGAAGTTGTCTTTCGCTCGTCGTCTTCAGTCTCGCTGTCCGAAAAGAGGTAAAATCTTTTTTCAACTTTATTTTATTTGATTATTTCATATTTTATATTTAGTTGATTCGTAGTCGGGTTGTTTTAGTTAGCATGTATTAAGAATAATTAGATTAATGATAGAAATTTCTTATAGTTAGCATGTGTTAGGATTAATTAGCTATCATGTGTTATGATTATTTCATGAAAGATCTTAGTTTTGTTCATTATTTTTCCAAATAGTTTTCTTTGAAAAAATAGATTTTCATGTTTTTAATTTCTTCTTTTAACATGATTTAAATAACAAAAATATGCTTAAAATTGTTATTTAATTAGAACTTTCATGGCCTAATTGATTTAATTCTTTCTTTAAAATTTGAGCTAGTATAACGTATATATTAAATCTGTGTTCTTTAGTTACTTGAAATATTTCTTCTTTCCTTTTCTTTGTCTACATATATGCATGTTGTTAGTCACTTCTAGGATGCCCATCAATTTGATAACTTAAAATATCATGATATATTCTTTGGTTTAGCTTAAAATGAGTAAATGCTTATGTAATTTTATTTTGGTACATGTGATATCAATTCGAGTCCATCTTTGGACTCCATCCTTGCATATCATTGAGTTTTGAGTCTCCCATCATCTTGCTCGAATTGCTGGAAAGTTGATACACGAAAAAGAAGCTAATAACATGGTTTGAATATTGATATTGGGTTGTATACACAGAATAGAGATGGAAAATAGTATCGTATACACTGATATACAATATCTATACAGTCCGATATGTAAGAAAACAATGTTGTATACACTGATATATAGTGTATATATAGCCTGATATACAGTGATATACATCAGATACAGGGAACAAACATGTGATATACTATGTGTATACAGTTCAATATACAGAAATAATGTTGTATACACTGTATACAATATATATACAGTGTACATACAACTGCGATATACAATGGAATTGTGCTTAAGGCCCAAAATGCAGAAGACCCAACAGCTTAGTCTAGGTGTAGAGAAACTAAATGTCGGGCAATATTTTCATGTGTTATTTATCGTTTATTTATATTGATTCAGATTGTAATAATTTATTTACTTATGTTATTTATGCTTGCTTAGATATTAATTTTAATTTGTTTTAACTTAATTAGATTCCCTAAAGATAAACCAATTCATGTTAATTTACTCTTTAAATGATTTTCTACCTTTACTTAGTCATTTGATAAACTTTATTTTTATATATACACATGTATATTATTTTCAAATGTTTAAGTTTTCTGTTTTTTCTAAAAAAAATAATAATTTTAAAGTCTTCATTTCCTTTTAAATTAATATTTTCAAAAGTTAGTCAAATAATTTTTCAAATCATCGGATAACCGCGCGTTAGCGACCACTTTGAATGCTTAACACCTTCTCAAAATGGAAATAAGAACCTCGTACCATTTTCTCTGAATTTTTAAGACTTAAATCTGTTAGAGTCTTTTAAATTAAGTTTTCTTAATTTATATAAAAAATTAAATGACGACTCTTCTTTTCTAAAATTAATTTTTTTCTAAAAGTTAAAATTAATTTTTTTAACCGTCTTTTTCCGACATAACATTGGGCCCATTAGATGCCGACCCTATGTCTGTTTGGCCCACGACCAATAAAAGACAATAACGATCTATGTGTTAATTTGAAGGATGTATATACCATTTAAACAATCTATTATCATTCGGGTGGGGGTACTTAAAATTTTCTTTATATTTTTTTCTCTCTTTTGAAGGATGACTCAAGTTCACGACCCATTGAAAGTTCAAATGATGACTCAACCACATGTTTATCTCCAAGTATGGTGGGAGTTTATGGAGAAATTCAAAAGCATATAGGGCATCTACCTTCCTTAATGAAAATGGAGGCTTGGCCATATTTGATAGGGATGATGGTAAAATTTTGGGATAGTGAAAACATGGTGTTTCATTTTGGAGAGGTAGAGTTGACTCTAACTATTGAGGAAGTAGTGGCAAGCTACGAGAGTGTGAGCATGTGTAACAAAAGAAAGCATATGGATGACACTGATATTCTAATCTCCATGACATAGAGTCTTGAAGAAATCAAGGATAAATTCTCCCTAGTTAAAGATGAATTGATGGAAAAACTCAAAGGAACAAATATCCGATCATATATGCTCTATTATCGATTCAGACGTGGTAGAGCCTTCCATAAATTCAAAGAAGAGTTCATTTCTGAGCAAACTTGGAAAGAAAAAAGCACTTTTGCTTTTGCAGTTTGTTTACTCGGAACCATGGTTTTCCCTTAAAGTTTAAAGAATATCATCCATCCATGTGTAGTAGTAGTCACTCACGCTCTCTTCTACGGAATTGATAAGGGGACGTCAGTCGAACACTAACTCTGGCGCCTATGATTCTCGCCGACATAAATAGGGCATTGGATAAATGTCAAAGAGGAAAACATTTCTTTCAAGGCTGCAACCTGATACTTCAATGGTGGATGATGAAACACTTGATTGAAGTCCATAACCCTCAGGAACCAGAAAAAGGGTTTCGACTAGATCAATTTGCATCTCATGGTATGTGGTTACATCTAAGCGGCTTTAGAAGGATGGAAGGTCAACGATTTTGGTTCCCGTTGCTCAGAGGACTAAGGAAAAAAAATTTTGCAATGGACCATCGACGATCTTGCCTTGAGTGACACTACTATATGAACTGAAAAAATTCCTTATTTGATACTTGCGGGGCTTAGAGGGACCCGACCTTATGACCCTGGTCGAGTTCTTAGGCAATTAGGAGCTAAACAAATTCTCCCTCAAATAGGAGATATAAGAAAGTTTGCAACGGACCATAAAAATGACCAAGTAGCTTTCTCTAAAGCGATCATTCGAGGTTGGAAGACTCGAAAGGTAAGCACTGACATGGTACCAAACAGGTTTGAACCTCAGTGCCGTGACGATTATAAAGCATGGTTAAAGAAGAGCCTCACAGGTGCCGTCGAGTCTGGCTTAAATGTGCCCCATACTGTCTAAGATGTTGAGGATGTGCGACTAGTACGACTCCACCAACTCCAAGAAAAGTATGAAGAAAATGAGTTTGCCCACCAATGCCGCCATCGGGAAAATGCAAGAGTCATAGAACAACTTAGACAAGAATTGGGCAGGGCGAGGCAATGCATGACCGAGTTAGATGATCGCATGGAATTACAAATTCATACAATAGAAAGGACCAGGTATGAAGAAAGAGCTCAGCTAGCAGGGGATCACTTGTGGGAAAACAGGTACTTTATTTGCCCAGAAGTTGATGTCGCAAAAGGAGCAAGGTTTGAAGGACCAGGGTCGATTTGAAACTTGTCATCATCCCCTGCGTGGGACTGGTTTTCACTTGTACTGTTTTGGTGTTATTTATCTCTTGGAATTTTTATCCTCATATGTTGTTTTGTAAACACTTTTCTTTTATTAATGAAATTTTGAGGATAATGGATTGGCTTAAAAGATATACACATCCTTCAAACTGCTAGGCCTACCCTTAGTACAAAAGGGTCATATATCTATTTAGAAGGCGCAATAACTGTTTATCTGCTATATGTATAACTGTTTGTGTGAACACATTGCTTTACTTGAAGACATTCTAGCCCACTCCCTTTTTAAATTTTTTTCTAGTAAACCTTAAAATATCAAGTCATTATCGAAAGTGCGTCCAAATACTTCTTGTGTCTTTAGTTTCCTAACAAAATCCGAACTTCAATTTCAAATCCTAAATCTTCGAACTTTGCTATGAAAGATTCTATCTCCCAAGCAATATAGAGTGTTCAATCTTCGAAAAAAATCACAGGACTTGAGTACGAGGACCTTTGCAATAACCCTCACTTGGAGATACCTGAAGGTTAAAAAATTCCAAAGTTTGACACCTTTAATGGTGTTGGGAATCCTATGGCCCACCTCCTAGCTTATTGTGACAAACTTATAGGTATTGGGAAAAATCATGCATTGATCATGAGGTTATTCTGCAGGAGCTTAAGTGGAGAGGCATTAGAATGGTTCACATCTCAGGAACTAGGGAGAAGAATATGATCCAAGGATTATTTCAAAGGAAAGAGAACCAAAAAAGGCCAATCACAGAAGGTGAAGCTGAAGAGTTTTGTAGAAGAATATGATCCAAGGATTATTTCATTGTCAAGCATTTGAGAAAGACCCTAGCTCAAATTTCTATTTAGGCTTTATTAATGAGTTCTGAGTACCATCGACAAGCATTGTTGAAGGTACTTGATGAAGCATACGTACTGAGGTAACAAGTGCTGAGAATCTAGCCGCCATGGTTAGTCATGTCATTGAGAGTCACCAAATCTCTTTTCAAGAAAAAGAGTTACCACTTGAGGGAGTGATGCCCAATCGTGACCTGTATATCATCATCAAATGTAGGGGCAATCTTGTGGCTCGAGTGTTAATTAATAATGGCTCAGGTCTTAATATTTGCCTACTATCAACCTTTACTCAGCTGGATTATGAGCAGGAAAAATTCATCAAAATCACATAAATATTAGAGCGTTTGATGGGGCACAAAGAGAGACGATGGGGGAAGTAGACTTGTACATCCAAATGGGGCCTACGAAATTTGTCACTTAGTTTCAGGTAATGGTATAGCTATAAGCTACAACTTGTTGCTAGAAAGACCATGGATATATGCGGTGAGGGCAATTCCATCTACATTGCATCAACTATTGAAATTTATTTGGGAAGACCACGAGATTGTCATTCATAGTGAAGGGAGCGACCTTAGTTATCCTGGCTCCTCTGTTCCGTTTATTGAAGTATCTCCTAAATATACTAATTTTCACATGGCAAAGATAATGAACGCTGATGATGAAGAGACAACACCTCAAGTGCCAATTCCACCAGTGTACAAAATACTTTCCACAACTATGTGAAGAAATGGGTTTGAACCTGGGCATGGGTAAGGAAAGAACTTGGATGGCATATCTAAACCTCTTCCTATCCAATATGAAAATTTCCACTTTGGCGTCAGTTATATCCTAACAGAGAAAAAACTGTTTGAAGCTGATACAAGGAAGAAGCATGATCGTGATATGCCAAAGCCTATTCCTGATCTGTACCGGTCATTTTCTGCCAGAACTTTAGAGCCTGAAATTGATGATCTAGCAGAAGAGATGGGAAGATTTTTTTATGAAGAAGATTGCGTTGCGATCTTGGGGGAGTACACCACATCATCAACCATTCAAGATGCTGGACCCGAAGAGAAGCTGCAAAATTGGATGGCCGCTCCACTTATGGTCCATCGAATGGCTCAGTAGACAAAAACAATATTTGGAACTTCTATTTTTTAAAATCAGTGTTGTTTGGACGAGGCCCAAAACCACCACTTATGTCACTTTATTTTTCATCGTAATGTTTAAAAAAGGAAATGACTCGCATTGACTTGAGCCATGACAAAAGTTTGTATTACCTTTGAAAATCAATAAAGACTCATTTATTTTAAATTGATGAATCTTATATTATATTTATTCAAGCTCTTACTATCTAATATGATTGAATAGTTCTTAGTTTCAGTAAAAATAAATCTAAACCTGCCAATCTCATGATATGTCATGAGCACGGTGAACAAAGTTAGATCAATGAAGAGGAATGTGAAGAATATGATGAAGAAACTATGATGCCTGAACACCTCACAAAGGACTTGAAGCAACTTGAGGATGATAAAAATCCCAACCTGGAAGAGATAGAGATAATAACTTAGGAAATGACGAATTGGTCAGAGAAACTCGAGTCAGTGTTCATTTAATGGAAGTAGAAAAAGAAGAATTGGTCAAACTACTCAGACAATACATTGATGTGTGTGTATGGTCTTATGATGATATGCCAGGATTAAGCACATATATTATTTCCCATAAGCTTCCTATTTATCCAGGATCTTGCATAGTAAAGCAGAGAACCAGAAAGTTCCAGTCAGATCTGAGTTTAAGGATGAAAGAAGAAGTCACTAAGCAGATCAATTCAAAAGTCGTTGAAGTAACTCAATATCCCACTTGGCTGGCTAATATTGTTCCAGTGCCAAAGACAGAATGAAAGATTAGGATATGTGTGGATTATCGAGATCTTAATAAAGCCAGTCCTAAAGATAATTTCCCCTTGCCATATATCCACACACCCTAATGCATTATCAGAGTCAGATAAATACAATAACAAAGGATTGCCTGCACACGGTGGAACCAACACTGGTGGATTAGAAAGGTAACTCTTAATGGTGTGAAAAGCCTTCTGATATTCTTTGGTCCATTCAGTTGGTGCATATTTTCGTAGCAACTTGAATATAGACTCGTATATCGCCATTGACTGAGCTATCAATCGGCTGATATAGTTTAGTCTCCCCAGGAAACTCATCACTTCCTTCTTAGTCTTTGGAGGAGGTAGGTCTTGAATTGCCTTGATCTTGGAAGGATCAAGCTCAATACCTATTCTGCTAATTATAAAGCCTAATAAATTCCCTACAGGTACTCTGAATGTGCATTTGGATGGGTTTAACTTTAGGTCATACCTTCGTAGTCTATCAAAGAATTTGTTCAAGTGTGTCAGGTGACTCGAATTCTCGCGGGACTTTATAATTACATCATCCACATACACTTTGATTACTTTGTGGATCATATCATGAAAAATGGTGGTCATAGCTCTCATGTAAGTGGCACCAGCATTCTTGAGGCTGAATGGCATAACTCGATAATGGTAGACTCCCCAAGGCTTTATGAAAGCTATTTTGTTTGCATTTTCTTCGTCCATCAGAATCTGATGGTATCCTGCAAAACAATCTACAAAAGATTGTAGCTCATGCTTTGCACAATTATCAATGAGTATGCGGATAATCTACACATATCCTAATCTTTCCATCTTTCTTTGGCACTGAAACAATATTATCCAGCCAAGTGGGATATTGAGTTCCTTCGACGACTTCTGAATCAATCTGCTTAGTGACTTTTTCTTTTATCCTTAAACTTAGATCTGGCTTGAACTTTCTGATTTTTTGCTTTACTATGCAGGATCCTGGATAAATAGACAGCTTATGGGAAACAAAATCGATGCTCAATCTTAGCATATCATTATAAGGCCATGCCTATACATCAATGTATTTTCTAAGTAGTTTGCCCAATTCTTCTTTTTCTGCTGCCATCAAATGAACACTAGCTCGAGTTTCTCTGACCAATTCATCTCCTAAGTTTACTATCTCTATCTCTTCCAGGTTGAGCTTTTTATCATCCTCAAGTTGCTTCAAGTCCTTTGTGAGGTGTTTAGGCATCATAGTTTCCTCATCATATTCTTCACATTCCTCTTCATTGATCTTACTTAGTTCACTGTTCTCATAACATATCACGATATTGGCAGGTTTAGATTTATTTTTACTGAAAATAAGAACCAATCAATCATGTTAGATAGAAAGAGTTTGAATATATATAAGATAAGATTCATCAATTTAAAATAAACAAGGCTTTATTGATTTTCAAAGGTCATACAAACTTTGGTCATGACTCAAGTCAATGCGAGTCGTTTCCTTTTTTAAACATTACAATGAAAAATAAAGTGATATAAATGGTGGTTTCAGGCCTCGTCTGAACAACACTGATTTTCAAACATAAAAGTTTCAAATCTTGTTTTTGTCTACCGAGCCATTTGATGTACCATAAGTGGAGTGGTCATCCAATTTTGCAGCTTCTCTTCGGGTCCATCATCTCGAATGGTTGATTGAGGTGTACAACCCCAAGATCACAGTGCAATCTTCTTCATCAAACAATCTTCCCATCCCTTCCACTAGATTATCAATTTCAGGCTCTAAAGCTCTAGCAGAAAATGATTGGTACAGATCAGGAATAGGCTTTGGCATATCATGATCATGCTTCTTCCTGTATCAGTTTCAAAAAATTCTTCCTTTGTTGGGATATACCGACGCCAAAGTGGAAATTTTTGGATGGGATAGGAAGAAGTTTAGATATGCCATCCAAAGTTCTTTCCTAACCCACGCCCAGGTTAAAACCCACTTCTTAACATAGTTGTGGCAAGTATTTTGTACACTGGTGGCATTAGTACTTGAGGTGTTGTATCTTCATCATCAACGTTCGTTATCTCTGCCATGTGAAAATTAGTACACTTAGGAGATACTTCAATAAACAGAACAGAGGAGCCGGGATAACTAAGGTCGCTTCCTTCAACATGAATGACAATCTCGTGGTCTTCCCAAATAAATTTCAACAGCTGATGCAATGTAGATGGAACTGCACTTGCCGTATGTATCCATGGTCTTCCTATGTGGCTATACCCATTACCTGGAACTCGGTGACAAATTTTGCAGTCCCCATTTGGATACACAAGTCTACTTCCCCATGGCCTCTCATTGTGCCCCATCAAACGCTCTTACGTTTATGCGATTTGATGATGATATACAGGGCACGATTGTGCATCACTCCCTCAAGTGGTAACTCTTCTTCTTGAAAAGAGATTTGGTGACTCTCAATGACACGACTAATCATGGCGGCTAGATTCTCACCACTTGTTACCTCAGTACGTATGCTTCATCAAGTACCTTAAACAATGCTTGTCGATGGTACTCAGAACTCATTAATAAAGCCTAAATAGAAATTTGAGCTAGGGTCTTTTTCAAATGCTTGACAATGAAATATTCCTTGGATCATATTCTTCTACAAAACTCTTCAGCTTCACCTTCTGTGATTGGCCTTTTTTTGGTTCTTTTTATTTTGCGTTCCTTGAGTCACCTCTTCTGGAATATAACATATTCCAGAATGCGTCCTTCTTTGCGCTGTAGCTGTCTATACAATAAAATTTTCTTTGGGCTAGACATGGCTTTCTTGTGCTACCAAATCGAATGTCTAATGAGGGGCAATTATCACCACAAACTCTGGATGAGCCATTATGGTTAATGAGGCCACTGTTGGTATAAGTGAGTTGATATTTGGTTTACTTGTGGTCTTATTAGTAAGGAAATATTCTTCTCCTTCAATCATATTTACGGTTGTTCCCCCATGATCAGTCAATGGGTTACGGTTCACATTGAGTGCAAGAGCTGGAGAGTGATAACTCTATGGTCAGTCAAGTCTTGAATCTTATGTTTCAGGTTGATACATCCTTCTGTATTATATCTCACCCCTCCAGAATGGTAGTCACATCGTTGGTCTGTTCGAAAGAACCTCGTTGTGGAATTTATTAGATTTTCTTCTATTAGTTGAATCATTCCCGCTGCTCTTAGACGCTCAATGATTTGGGTACATCTTTCTTCCAAAGGAGTGAATACTCGGGGAGACTTTCTTTCTAGGTTAGGGTGGAGTAGGTTGTTGGCATTTGGGTTATTTTGTCCAAGATTTTGGTAGGCTGTTTCATTGACTTGGTGATTTGGTTGTGTATTTTGGTATGCTAGTGGATGATTTTGGTAGATAAGTGGGGATGCTTGATAGTTTGGTTGAAGTCGACTGGGATCGGAGTTTGTTGAGATGGTGGGTAATTATTTGGGGAAAAGAATTAGTTAGAGTTCCCAATGAAAATCTAGACCTAAAATATCTTTGTGCTCTTGGTCTTGGGCTCGGGCTAAAAGACATAATATATACATCCTCCTTTTTTTCTAGCAAATCTTGTGGCAACCAGCGATGAGGCTTTGTTGGTGGCTTGCAAAGTAGTAAGACTCATAACCTTTCCAGACTTAAGACCATTCTCTATGGCTTCTCCCATGTTGATCAATTCTGAGAACTTATGTCCCATCAAGGGCAACATCCTTTCATAATACTCAAGCTCCTGAGCCTAAATGAAAACAATGATTATTTCACTTTTAATCATCATAGGTTGTACTTTGGAAGCTTCTTTCCTCCAGCAGTATGCATTCTCACGATAATTCTCCATCATTTTTTGCTTGATCTTTTCCAAATAATATCTCTGAGGGACAACTTCAACATTAAATTGGAATCTTTCTAAGAAATCTTTGGCCAAAGCCCCCCTTATTGACCACTGAAGTAGTTTATGAGATGTGAACCATTCTAATGCCTCTCCATTTAAGCTCCTGCTGAACAACCTCATGATCAATGCATCATTTTTTCCAATACCCATAATCTTGTCACAATAAGCTCGGAGGTGGGCTATGGAATTCCCAATGCCATTAAAGGTGTCAAACTGTGGAGTTTTGTAACCTTCAGGTATATCCAAGTCAGGGTGCATGCAAAGGTCCTCGTACTCAAGTCCTGTGATTTTCTTCGAAGATTGAACATTCTTTACTACTTGGGAGATAACATCTTTCATAGCGCTCATTTCTTGCTCGTATTTTTCTGTTTTCAACCTCTACTATCTCTCCATTTCATCATATTTATCTTGTTCAGGTTGGACAGAAATGCTAGGATATGACTCAGGGATTGCATAAGCTGGTGGAGTTTTGAATGTTACAGAATGATGCACAGATTGGCTAGATAAAACAAATGGGCTGTGGGAAACTGATGGCGGGATTTGGTAGGTTGGGGTATAGTTTTGAAGTGATTAGTGTTGGGTATTTGGTTCTAGTTTGGCAGAGGTGGTATCTGGTAGAAAGTGCTGGCATAGGGAGGATTGGACACAATTAAATCAATGGTAAGAGTGGTGGAAGTGATGGGTTCTGTGGTATTGGTAGGGAAATAGTTGTGTAATAGAGAGCCTAGTGATGGAAAAGGATTTGGAGGTCTTCTGGTGTCAAGAGGAGGTGCATTCGATGCAATAGCTAATTTGGCCAGATCCTTGGTCTGTTGTAGCTCTTTCTGCAAATTTGTGATCCATTGCATCAACTGAGAGATCAACTCATTCTGATCAATAAGTTTAGAATTTCTGATAGTCACGTCACTATTCTTGTTTCCTCAGGGGTATCAGTCATTTTGCTTTTGCTTTTTTCTGAAGAATGGTCAGCGAAGGGTGGTATGATTGCCTTAGATCTTGTGAGTAAGCATGATCGGCTAGTTTGATTTCAATACAGTTCAATTCTAATTACCTGTAAAGAAAATAACTCAAAAGGCAAATATGTCAGTCTACATTCATAACAGATAATGCAAAATATCACACAGATAAAATATAAACACATAAGAGTTGCTTAATTTGAAGACAAGATAACCCACAAGTATTGGAAAATGACAAAATAGACAGAAATTTAACTATTGAATTTAGGATTTAGTGTATCAAGAAAGAAGATTTGCGTTGAGTCAATATCTTCTTGCATCTTTCATGGTTGTATCTTAACATCTATTGATGTGATATTGGTATTTCTTTGTAAAATATGAAGGGAAAAAGCAATTTAAAAAAAATAGAGATCAAACCTTGAAAGGCTGCCTACGTATCTCACGAAGGAGATGCTAGGCCCTACATAATTCGACTAGCTTGAAGCTTTTTTGACTTGAGATGACAAGTCGGAAGAAAGAGTAAGATTAAGGATTTGAAAGTGAATTTCAAAGATTTAGGATTTGAAACTGAAGTTTGGGTTTTGTTAGGAAACTAAAGACACAAGGAGTATTTGGATGCACTTTCGATAATGACTTGATATTTTAAGAGTTTCTAGAAAATTTTGAAAAAGGTAGTTGGCTAGAATGTCTTCAAGTAAAGCAACACGTTCAAACAAACATTTATACATATATCAGATAAATTGTTATTGCACATCCTAAATAGATATGTGACCCTTTTGTGCCAAGGGTAGGCCTAGCGGTTTGAAGGTTATGTATATCTTTTAAGCCAATCCATTATCCCCAAAATGTTTCATTGATAGAAGGGAAAAGCATTTACAAAACAACATATGAGGATAAAAATTCCAAAAGATAAATTATACTAAAACAGTACAAGTGAAAACCAGTCCCACACAGGGGATGATAACAAGTTTCAAATTGACCCTGGTCCTTCAAACCTTGCTCCTTTTGGTGACATCAACTTCTTGCCAAATAAAATACTTGTTTTCCCACAAGTGATCCCCTACTATCTGAGCCCTTTCTTCATACCCGGTCCTTTCTACTGTATGGATCTGTAATTCCATGCGATCATCTACCTCAATCATGCATTGCCTTGCCCTCCCCAATTCTTGTCTAAGTTGTTCTATGACTCTTGCATTTTCCTGAGGGCAGCGTTGGTGGGACAACTCATTTTCTTCATTTCTTAGATTTTATAGAGTCGCACTTGTCACACATCTCAACATCTTTGATAGTGTGGGGCACTGTCATGCCCCGGGAGGGTACCCTAGACGTGACCGGCACTCGAAAGCTATTTCTGGCCTTCAAGCGAACCACCTGGTCCAGTCACACTTCCATTTATTCACATTCTATCAGCGGGAGACTCAATCATAAGGATACTATTAATAATTTAGGGACAAAGGCCGAACAAATACCCAATCAATAACTAGCTAGAGTAAAACTAGTCAAAACAAATAATACAATAGTTCCACACTCTAGTCTATGAAGCCTCTATCAACAATCCAGGAGGTGCCAATGACAAGTCCATGGCTACCAAAAATCAAAATAAGGGAAACAAATCAAAGCTATAAAGATAATCTCGATATCCTCCGGAAACTGGAGGACTCACCAATTAGCTGGAAGTGAATAGATCTTCAACGGTCCGTCGGTTGATGATCTCTAGTACCTGTCTCTGCATCATGAAATGATGCAGGCCAAATGGCGTCAGTACATAGAATGTACGAGTATGTAAAATGGCCGTATGAAACAAACATCAAGAAAAAATCAAATCAATTCGGAATCTCAACTTAGGAGAAAGAACAACTCGATCAAGTGTCCTAAGTCTAAACAAGAATATGGTTTAGATGGGACCAATCACATACAATTCAACCCAATCCAACTCAGAGTACTATCAAGACCTATATGGGAGTTTCTCTTATCCGACAACCATCACTTATGAGCCAGTGTTAGTACAACAAGCCGACGTTGTTGCCACGTCTGTTCATACCTTGCTAGGGTATGAACGAATCAACCAATCATGGATCCATATCCAACCAAGTCCTATCATGTCAGGACAATAATTTGGGAAGCATCCGACTTTAACGATTCAATCCCCTCCTATGTTTGGCGACATAGTTATTGGATTCGAGTTATTACTTACTCTTACCCAATTCGGTGCTCGATACTCCTTCCAAGACTCAATACTCATAAAACTCCATCCAATCAACTCAATCTAATCATATCGACAAGTCTCATTTGGAACCTTATCAAATCATCAATTCTATCACAATCAAACCTCTTCCAATCATACTATCCTATCAATCCCAATCGTATCTTTCAAGTGTAATTTAAATATTCTTTTATAACATTATACAATCCTATCCAATAATTCCTCTATTCATTTAGCAAATCTTTTCGGGACTCATCAAGACTCCAAGGTTCTAAATCGACAATCTAAGGTAAACAACATATTTAAGAAAATTAACAAAACTTGTTTAACAACTTATATTAATCAAATCATACCAACATGTAGTACATCACTTTCTTAACTCAACAACATCAACATAATAAAAATTTAGTTAATAGATGAAAAAGACTCATTTGGACATAAATCTATCAATAAACTCCATTCTTATGAACATTCAATCTCAAAAAAGATGTAGGGAACATGGGTGGACTCAACCCATGCTTCGAGTAGCCTTACATACCTTGGTGAAGACTTTGGAGGGACCTTGATGTTAGGTCTTTAATGGAAAACTTGAATCCTTGAAATTTTTGAAGGCAATTCTTATTGGGGATGGATTGAGGAAGAGAGGATGAGGATTAGGGATTTTTGGAGAGGCAATGGACTAAAAAGAAATGGTCTAAAATGTGACCAAGTCAGTGTATATATAAATAGGGAAAATGTCTAATTTGCCCTTCCTCAAAAATCTGGAAAAATAGGCTAAAACCCTTCTGGCGCTATAGTGGCGCGCCGCGCCACTGCAGAGCTAAGTCAAATATAGGCTTACAAACCCTGCAACCTAATAGTGGCGCGTCGCGCCAAGGACCAAACTACTGCGGCTTATTTCTGGCACTATAGTGGTGCGTCGCACCCTTACAGCGCCAAGCCTAAATTTTCTGGGTTCTGGAAAATGGGCTTAAAAACCCTACACACCTAATAGTGGCGCGTCGCGCCCTTGCTGCGCCAAGCCCAGGTTTTTCTCAGTTATAGTCCAGGCCTAAAATTCTTGCAGTACTAGTCTGTCGTAAGATAGTCATAACTTTTGACTCCGAACTCCACAAAATGCAATCTTGGTGGCGTTGGAAATAAGACTCAGGGACCTTTAATTTAATAGGTCATGGTCCACCCAGTTCGTTATATTCAAAAAGATAAGGTCATTGGAAGTCGACCCTTATACAAACTCATTCGGAAACTTAGCCAAGACGAGTTCTTTGGACTTGGCTTAGTTTTAGGGATCCCTTATGACCTTAAATCACATCCAACACTCTCCAATTTATTAGGAATTGATCCTAACTTATGCATGCACTTTACAATCATCTAGTACGATCCTATACGTACATGAAGAATGGTCCAAATCTTAGTGAAAAATTTTGGGGGTGTTACAGGCACATTCGAGCCAGGCTCGATAGTACCTGCGAGGCTCTTCTTTAACCATGCTTTGTACTCTTCACATCATTGAGGTTCAAACTTGTTTGGTACCATGTCAGCACTTGCCTTTTGAGTCTTCCAACCTCGAATGATCACTTTAGCGAAATCTACTTGGTTATTTTGATGGTTCGTTACAAACTTTCACATATCTCCTATTTGAGGGAGAACTTGTTTAGCTCGTAATTGTCTAAGAACTCGACCAGGGGCATAAGGTCGGTTCCCTCTAAGACCCGAAAGTATCAAATAAAGAATTATTTTAGTTTGTATTGTAGTGTCACTCACGGCAAGATCGTCGATGGACCATTGAACATATTCTTCCCTTAGTCCTATGAGTAATGGGAACTAAAATTATTGACCTTCCAACCTTATAAATCCGTTTAGATGTAACCCCATATCGTGAGTTGCAAATTGATTTGGTCAAAACCCTTTTTCTGGTTCCTGAGGGTTATGGACTTTAATCAAGTGTTTCATCATCCACCATTGGAGTATCAGGTTGCAACCTTGAAAGAAACGTTTTCCTCTTTGACATTTATCCAATGCCCTATATTTGTCGGCGAGAATCATAGGCACCAAAGTGTAGTGTTTTATTGACGCCACCTTATCAATTCTGTAGAAGAGGACGTGAGTGATTATTACTATTCTCGGATGGTATTTTTTAAACTTTGAGGGAAAATCATGTTTCCGAGTAAACATACTACAAAAGTAAAAACACGTTTTTCTTTCCAAGTTTTCTCAGAAATGAACTCTTCTTTGAATTTCTGGAAGGCCCTAGCACGCCCAAATCGATAATAGAACATGTATGATAGGATAATTGATCCTTTGAGTTTTTCCATCCATTCAGCTTTAACTAGGGAGAATTTGTCCTTGATTTCTTCAAGACTCCATGTCACTGGATTAGAATATCAATGTTGGCTATATGCTTTATTTTGTTACACATGCCAACACTCTCGTAGCTTGCCACTACTTCCTTAATAGTTAAAGTCAACTCTACCTCTCTAAAATGAAACACCATGTTTTCACTATCCCAAAAATGTACCATCTTCCCTATCAAATCTGGCCAAGCCTCCATTTTCATTAGGGAAGGTAGATGCCCCATATGCTTTAGAACTTCTCATTTGTTGGCGTGCCTCATAAACTCCCACCATACTTGTAGATAAGCATGTGGTTGATTCATCATTTGAACTTCCAATGGATCATGAACTTGAACCATCCTTTAAAATAGAGAAAAAAATATTTTTTTAAGTACCCCACCTGAATGATAATAGATTGTTTAAATGGTATATATACATCCTTCAAATTAACACATAGATCATGATTGTCTTTTATTGGCCGTGGGCCAAATAGACATAAGGTGGGCTTCTAATGAGCCTAATATGCCTTGGGTATTGGTTCATCTTAGGTTAATGCACCTAAAGGAGATTTAGATTTAGCTATTCACTAGCTCACTAAGAGTGGTTTTCGAAAGGCCTATGCCCAAGCGAACAACTTGGGTTGGAACTTGTGACAACTGTTGGTTGCAAGACGAATCCATAAATTATCACGTATTTCGAAAAAGATTATGTATAATAAAGACCAGTTGCGGGTTCGTAAAATCATTCTTTCAAATACAAGAAATTAGAGTCGATTGACGAAACATGCCATGAATGCTAATGATAATTCAATATCATAAATTAAACACATAATTGCGCATTAAAGGAAAGTAAAAATTACTAATCATTACAACCCAAATAGTTAGTCAAATAAGTCGAGTAAATATAATGGTTAGAACCTAATTAAATTATCAGCTGAGTCGCCATTTCTGTTATGTCGGGAAAAAATGTTTTAAAATTAATTTTCAACTTTTTATAGAAAAAAATTAATTTTTTAGAAAGAGTTGCCACTTAATTTTTTAAGAAAATTAAGAAAACTTAATTTAAAATACCCTAACAGATTTAAGTCTTAAAAATTAGAGAAACAGGGTAAGGGTTTCAATTTCTACTTTGAGAAGGTGTTAGCAGTCGAAGTGGCCATTAACGTGCGGTTATCCGACGATTTGAAAATTATTGGACTAACTGTGGGAAAATAATAACTATAATTAAAATTATTTGTACAAGAAATCAACTTAAGATATTTGAAATAATTTATAAAGAATGTATAACTCCTACTAACATGACCAAGTAAATAAAAAAGAAAATTATTTAAAGAAAAAGAATAAACTCAACATATTTTATGTAAATTAAGAATGATTAAGACTTGACTAAATATGATTAAGGGAAAACACTTGTTTAAAAAAAAATCAGGTTATTATTTTTTCTTATAGAAAATATGCAACTGTTTTGGTGAAGGCCGTGATTCAGACGGGGGAGCCTTCGCATTCCAATCCTGTGTACCATCTTCTCAAGAGTTGAATAAATCCACTGGACTATCACTTGAATGAATTTGTTGTACATGAATATCACCATTCTTTGGCAGATCATGTGTGAAAAATAATTTTGGTGAAATGTGCTTCGTTCTATCTCCTTTTATGAAGCTTACTTTTGATTGATCTATGCGCGCAACATTATATTCAAACATGACCGTGGTTACTTTGACATCCTGCTCTAGGCCACATCTTTGTTTGATGAACTGTGTCATTGATCTCGACTACACACATTCTCTACTTGCTTCATGAATCTCTATTATCTCAGCATGATTTGAAGAAGAAGCAACAATGAACTACTTCATAGATCGCCATGATATAGCAGTTCCTCCGTATGTGAATAAATAACATATTTGAGATCGAGCTTTATGTGGATCCAATAAATAACCTGCATCTGTATAACCAACAAGGTCTACACAACTGTTGTTAGTATAAAACAGACCCATAGCTTCAATCCCCTTTAGATATCGCAGAATATGTTTGACACCTTTCTAATATCTTCGCGTCGAGGAAGAACTATACCTTGCCAGCAAATTAACAGAAAATGTTATATCAGGTCTGGTTGCGTTAGAAAGATATATAAGTGTATTAATAGCATTGAGATATGGTATTTTGAAGACCAAGAAGTTCTTCATTCTCTTCTAGAGGTCGGAACGGACCTTCATTCACTTCAAGTGATCGATCAACCATTGGAGTACTTAAGGGATGTGCTTTGTCCATGTAAAATAGCTTTAAAATTTTCTCACTTTAGGCAGATTGATGGATAGAGACCCTATCTGCTAAATGTTCAATTTGCAGACCGAGAAAAGTTTTGGCTTTCCAAGATTTTTCCTCTCAAATCCTTTCTTTAGATATTCAATTGTCTTTTAGACCTCTTCAGGGGTTCCAATGAGATTTATGTCATCAAAATAAATGACTAGTATAAAAAACTCTAATTCTGTTTTCTTAATAAAAATACAAGAAAAAATAGCATCATTTATATAACTTTCATTTATCAAGTACTCACTAAGTCGATTATACCACTTATGCCCTGATTGTTTTAAATGATACAATGATCTTTGTAATCTGATTGAGAACATCTCCCAAGACTTAGAGTTACATACTTTAGGTAGTTTTAATCTGTTTGGGATTTTCATATAAATTTCATCATCAAGTAAACCATAAAGATAAGATGTAATCACATCCATTAGATGCATTTCAAGATTTTCATGTACAACTAAATCGATGAGATATCGTAAAGTTATTACATCCATAACAAGTGAATATGTTTCTACATAGTCGACGCTGGATCTTTGAGAGAATCCTTGTGCAACAAGGCGTGCCTTGTATTTTATAATTTCATTTCTCTCATTTTATTTTCAAACAATAACCCATTTATAGCCAACTGGTTTTATATCATCAGGGGCTTGGAATACAAGTCCAAAAGCACGTTTAGTAAGTGAGTCTAATTCTGATTGAATTGTCTCTTGCCATTTTGGCCAATCACATCTTCGTCGATATTTTTTGACAGATTTAGGCTCAAGATCCTCATTGTCTTGCATAAGATTGATTTTGACATTATATGCCAAAACATTATCCATAATAATTTTCAATCAATCTAAATTTATTCCATCACCAATAGAACTCATTGAAAGTTCTTCATTTATTTGAGTCTCGGATTCACTAATTTCTTCAAGAATATCAAGATTAATCAGATCTTGAACTTCTTCATGAAATTCTTTTATAGTGTCATCTTTATCAGTTCTCATGCTTCTTTTTTTAGGATTTTTATCCTTTGAACCTAATGATCTACCACGCTTCGAGCATGTTTGGGATTCAAAGCTATGCCACTAGTATATGGTCCTTTTAGAATGTCAATCCGGATAGAGACATTTACTGCCGGAATATGTGACGTAGTTATCCATTTCAAATCAGTAAATGCATCTGACATTTAATTTGCTATTTTTTATAAGTGGATGATTTTATAGACCTCCTGCTCACATATAGGGCATGCGGATCAAAATGAGATAGTGATGAAACTATTCACTCAATTTTCCTTTTGGGTTCCTTTTTCTCTCCCCCTAATTATGGAAAATTCGTTTTATCAAACCGACAATCTGCAAATCAAGCAGTGAATAAATCTTCGATCAACGGTTCAAGGTAGCGAATTATGAAAGGTGAGTTAAACCCAACATATATGCCTAACCTTCCTTGAGGGAACATCTTATTGCATTGTGGTGGTGCTACAGGCACGTAAACTACACAACCAAAAATTTGTAGATGAGCTATATTTGGCTCATGACCAAATACTAATGTGACAGAGAGTATTTATTATAATTAGTTAGTCTGAGACGAATGAGTGCTGCTGCATGTAAGATAGCATGGCCCCAAACAGTAGTGGGTAATTTTGTTTTCATAAGTAGTGATTTTGCTATCAATTGTAGGCGCTTAATAAATGACTCTGCAAGGCCATTTTGAGCATGAACATGAGCAACATGATGTTCAACTCTTATCCCAATTGATATACAATAACCATTAAAAGCTTGGGATGCAAATTCTTAAGCATTATTGAGGGGAATAGCCTTAATAGGAATTTGATAATTGCATCCTTCATATTATCATTTGTGCCAATAACTTCGCAACCGCCAGGTTGTGAGATGATAACAGATACACATGAGACCATCTTGAAGATGCATCTATTAGGACCATAAAATATCTAAACAACCTGTTAGGTGGACGACTAGTTCCACATATATCCCAATGTATATGTTCTAAAAAGAAGGGGATTTGATGCCAACCTTCAGTGATGATGGTCTGACAATTAACTTGTCTTGATAACAAGCAGTACATAAAAAATCATTATATGTAAGAATATTCAGGTTCTTTAATGGATGTCTAGTTAAATTTAAAGAATTCATTTCATCATTATTGATCTAGGATAACCTATTCGGTCATGCCACAGCACAAAGGCATGTAAATCAGTAAACTTCTGGTTTACGATCGAATGTGCTTCAATTGTACTAATATCTGCATAATATAGGCCAGAAGATAAGGTTGATAATTTCTCCAAAACATATTTCTGGCCTGAGACACTCTTGATTATACCAAGGTATTCAATATTCATTTCATTTAGTGACTCAACATGATATCTATATTTTCTTCAAAAAGAAAACATAAACAAAGTAAATATTAATATTAAACAGGGTATTATACAAACTTAATTTATTTACAAGATTAGAAAAATATAAAAATACCAACTAGCACAAACAAATTGAAAGAAAATTATTTAGATTATAGCGGGCTCATCAGTGATCATTTTTCCTTCAGGGATTTCAAAGAAATCAGCTGCATCTAGATGCATAGGCTCAATATTATCTTTATAGATAAAAGTTGTTTCTGGATTATTATCACCCTTTTTCAAGGATGCCTGATAGAGCCGAATCGGGCACTTTGAGGATTGACAGGTACATGACCAGTGCCCCATTCCTCCACATCTATGACATACACTTTCTGAATTTTTCTTTTACACAATTTCATATTTTTCACCCTTCCTTTTATATTGCTGGTCATTATTTGGTGCAAGATGGCCATCATGATTATAATTTCTTTTAAGACCATGACAACGAGCACGTCTGGGGCTACAACCTCTTTCTTGTTGGTGATAATTTGCCTGATTCACTTCAGTGAGTATCATAGAACCAACGGGCCAACTTTCATAATTTTTTATTAATAGGTCGTTATCCTGTTCAGCAATAAGAAAGTGTGAAGGTAATTCAAAATATTTTTAAAATCCATTTCGCGATATTGCTACAGCAGGAGCATATTCGCGGGAGGGAATGTAGAGTATATTTTTTCAAGCTTGGCATGTTCATCGACCTCTTCTTTGCACAAATTTAACTGTGATATAATTCTATACATGAAAGAATTATATTCATCTATATTTTTAAAGACTAGTAACCTCAAATTGAACCAATCATTACGTGCCTGTGAAAGAATGACTAACTTCAGGTGGCCATATCTTTCTTTCAAATTTTTCCACAGTATAAGGGGTTTTTTAATTGTGAGGTATTGCATTTTTAACCCCTCGTCAAGATGGTGGCGGAGAAATATCATAGTTTTGGCACGATTTTGGCTAGATGCCTGGTTATTATCTTCAGTGGTGTCTATTAGACCCATCAAATCCAGGTAGATTTCAGCATCTAGAGTCCATGAAGAGTAGCCTTTGCCCAATATATCCAAGACAACAAATTCAAGTTTAGAAATATTAGACATTTTAGAAATTTTTTTTACCCTCTTTGCCTATTTAAAATAGCTCAAGATAAGGAGTCTCGTGCTGACGTGTTATAAAGCAAATTAACAAATTAATTAGAAAGGAAGGCGGAAAGAGAAAGAGAGATAATTGTCTGTGTACTTAATTGCACAAAATAGATGGCTATTTATAGCCAATGTTATAAGGGAAAAAGGTGAGTAATTGGGTAGGGGAAAAGTGAGTGGACATTCACACCTTATTTCATTATTTTACAACAGGAATCTATTTATAGACATCTTTGTTGATGCGATTTTTACTTTAAATGTCTCAAGTGTGTCTTGTATATTTTAAACACTCATAGCAGACTCTCACTAATTTTGATATTTTCTTTATATTCAACAAAAAATATGATGTGCATGTGTTACACTTTGTTAGCTTTTTAATTATATTCAACATCTGTTAGGTTTTTTATTTGAATAATGACTGCTTTATAATTCTTTTGGATGTGTAATTTGGGCGTACCAGTGGACAGACAGATCTAGATGTCATTTCGATTACTAGTATGTCGGGTTTGGGTAAAACTACTTTGGCATACAAAGTATACAATTATAAATCAGTTTCTGGTCATTTCGTGAAGAATCTACTCAAACATACAGTTTGTAGGATCATTGAATTTGTTTCACTAATCTAACAGTGTTATCACATTCAAAGATGAAGTACACCGTATAAAGGTCACAGTCTATAATCACGTACCTGTTAAAGAAGTCTGTTCCTTTTCGAAGAAGAAATCTTCACAAGAATCTTCAATGAAGCTTTCAGGAATTGGAGAAGGAAGAAGGAAGAAAGAAAGAAAAAAATGTGTCACTCTTTTTTCTTAAGACTGTCCTTTTGTAAAGAGATACAACTTTTCAGAAACATTCTGAATAGTTATGTCTCTTCTCTTTTATTTATTAAATATAAAATAAATATATAATAAATAAATATATATATACACCATTCCATTATTCACACAAACCCTTCGATGACTTATCAACTGCCTTGCTTGAGGAATAGTTTCACAAAAATGGAGACGAACCGGGATAACGTCCGATCTTGTTTCTGGACATGGGTGAACCCAATCTAATTCCTTCATTTTGACATTCGCGCATGGTGCACAGTTGGCCAAGATAAAAAATATGATGAAAAGAAGTTGTTGGGTAAATTTTTAATCAAGTTACTGGCTCAGATTCGAAATTGAGTGAGAATATTGATGTTGCTGATAAGCTACGGAAATAATTGTATGGAAAGAGGTATCTTATTGTCTTAGATGACTTGTGGGATACTGCAACATGAGATGAGTTAACAAGACCTTTTTCAGATGTTGAGAAAGGTAGTAGAATTATTTTTACAACTCGAAAAAAGAAAGTTGCTTTGCATGGGAAACACCATATTGATCCACTTACTGGAAAGACATAGAGGATATTTTCAGAAGGTTTCCCAATCTTCAACATCTTGAAATTAATCTCAAGAATATCATGGGATTATTCAACAGAGCAATATTAATTACCAAAATTGGATTTTCTAAATGAACTAGAAGACCTCACAGTAGGTTTTGAAAGTTCAAACACAAATGACCGTGGTCCCTCTTTAGCGACAAACTGGTCGTGGGATTTTCATTTCCCTTAGAGTTTGAAAAAATTGTGGTTGTATGACTTTCCTCTGACATCCGATTCACTATCAACAATAGTCAGATTGTCGAACCTTGAAAAGCTGAAATGCTGATCCTTGTTGACTCGATCATCCAGGGTGGAGAATGGAACATGGGGGAGGAAGACACCTTTGAGAATCTCAAATTTTTGAGATTGCATGAAGTAAATCTTGCTAAGTGGGAGGTTGGATAGGAAACCTTTTCCGTGCTTGAGAAATTACAACTGTGGGGATGTCGATGCTTGAGGAGATTCTGCATAGTTTTGGTGATATGTTTTCATTAAAAATTATCGATGTGTGGAGAAGCTCCCAACTTGAAGGTCTGTTCTGGAGATTGTGAAATATGTTGAAGATTTGACAGGAGAAGACATGCTTCAGGTCAGTGGACCTGAGTGATTCTTGAGGTCTCTTACTCTGGGAAGATATGTGAGTATCGATGAATTTATTACATCCATTTTATTTGTGGTGGAGCTTAAGAAAATACTACTTTTGGAACTTCTATTCTTGAACAATAAAGTTTAACATTCTTTTTGGACATAATAAAAAGAAAAAGAGTGCCGCATAAAATAGAGTAACTTTTCTTTTCTATGCAACGCAATACATCATTGCTCTTGTTACTCCTCAAGTCCGGATACTTGAGCGATATATCAGCAGAAATCAAGAAACATACATGAGACTGCTGACTCTCTTCTATGATGAGCAAGAAGGAAGTGAAACAAAAGGTTGGCAACCTCTGTTCTATATCACAAACTGTTCAGATAATCAAGAAATTCCAATTCAACAAGAAGTGGGATCTTCGCATGCAAAGAGTTATAATTGTCATGCAGGCTGGTGTTATCAGCCATCGATAAGCATTTCGAGTTGAGGGCTTCTGAATTTAATGATCAAGATGTTTCAAATAGGTTCTGTTGTACAACATTTGGCCTCATGCAATCATTCCTATACAGAGCACAAACTTGTAGGGTGGGTGGGTGGGTGGGGGGGTCATAAGAAGAAACTTAACAGTGTAGAGATTTGTATATTGATTACGAAAACTCTATAACAGTGTTGTTATAGGAGATTTTGTGTGCTGATTACTGTTAATTCTAATATTAATAAGAAACATCAAATGATAGAGTAGAGAAGAGAAGAGGAGTTTTTTCTTCTTCTTAGAAGTATTACATTTGTATAGTAAGGGGGGCTGAGTTGGTATTTCATAAGGGAGGCTAGAGATTGATTTTCTTGCTCAGTCGACTAGTCGCACTAGGTTTGCCTAGTGTGGTTTACATCTCCTATGTGATTTGCGAGTTATTACACAAGTAGTGTGGGTCTAACCAATGCATCTGAAGGGTGGTAGCTACGAGTTTTTCTAGGGTTTTAAAAAAATATATGTATAATCATTTGTGCTTAGAAACATTTAAGATGGATCATTGATGATATTCATAGGGAACTACTATGCTGTCAACCATATGATTTTGATTATACGGTTCAGAGATATAAG
Source organism: Solanum dulcamara (assembly GCF_947179165.1). NCBI lineage: Eukaryota > Viridiplantae > Streptophyta > Magnoliopsida > Solanales > Solanaceae > Solanum > Solanum dulcamara. Next base: position 8,897,618 of record NC_077244.1, on the reverse strand, counting down.
ATCTTTAAAATGGGGAGCCACATGCTGCTGATTCCTAGCTCCTGCCTGAATCTAGAGGTGCATTTTTCTACACATGTTTTTTTTTGGGTAACTAACAAATTTCATTTATTACCAAGTGACTAATTACAAATCCAGCACGACTATAACACAGTTTGCTGTTTCATTCATTCTACCCTGATTCTACTCCAAAAAGGAAAAGAAAACTAAAGTGTATGCTATACTAAATGACTTAATCAGTGCATTCAATATTAGATAGGATATTGCTGGAGGATTAGGCGAAGCGAAGTATCTGCTCTAACATTGCAAATATATGCAATTTCTCTGGCTATAGCATCCCAATGTCGCTCCTTCTTCTCAAAGATTCTGGTATTTCTCTCAATCCAAATGGTGTGTATGAATTCTGTGTACACTATCTTGATGAGTTGAGCCTGTTTTGTTTTCCCTCTGGTATGGTGTAGTATCTAGTCTTGCATTTGACTCCAGGTAGCAAAGAAAGGACAACTTAGTTGTAGCCAGTGCATTAATCTCATCCGTATAGTCCTCTTGTATAAACACATTCTGCAAATAAATGGTCTCTATCTTCATCAACCACTTTACACAGGATACATATGGGCTCAACATCAATTCCCCATTTCCTCAATCAATTCACTGTGAGTAGTTTGTTTTGTATTTGAAGCCATAGAGTAAATATAGTTATTGGTCTTGCATGATTCAAACACGTTAGTCCCTTCTAAGGCTCTTTAGGTAACACTCTCAACATTTGCAAATAGGTAGATTTAATCAAGCTTCTCTTCCCAGTGACATGTTGTTGGGTGTGGCATAAGTGCTCTCTTGACTAAAGAATCTTCCTTATCATCCAGTTTGCATGTTGTGGAATAGGCATTTCCTCTATATGTTGGTATTTGATATAGTATGCATGAATCCATTTGATCCACAGGGCATCTTTTTTATTTGCCAGCTCCCAACAAGTTTTAATAATAGCTGCCTTGTTCCAAAGTTTAAGATTAAACAAGTTGAGTCCCCCCGGAGCTTTTGGAAGGCATATCTTGCTCCAAGACACTAAAGATTTCTTGGTTATTTCATTCGATCCTGACCATATAAAGCTCCTACTGTGACACCCCGAAATCTTTTTCGCTAAGATTCGAACATTTCTTCACGTGAGTGTAGACTCGGACTGGAGGACTTGAAATTTTTCACATGAGTTAGGATGAGTTCCTAAGTAATTAAAGAGCGTTAGAGGTGATGTGGGGTCATGAAGGACCCTTAGGACCAAATCAAGCCAAAAGATTCGTCGTGGCTAAGTTTGAGGAGGAGTTCGCATGAGGGGTTGGCTTCAACGACCCTATCTTTTGAAATATAACGATATGAGTGGCCCACGACCTACCAAATTAAAGGTCATCGAGTCTTCTTTCCAACGCCACCAAGAATGTAATTTTTGGAGTTCAAAGTCAAAAGATATGACGATCCTAAGATGAACTAGCACAGTAGAGATTTTCAGGCCTGGGTTGCAACTGCTGGAAAACTGGTCTTGGCGCCGCAGTGGCGCGACGCGCCACTATCGCGCCAGAAACATGCCTCAGTAGTTTAGGCTCTGGCGCGACGCGCCACTAAAAGGTGTGCAGGGTTTTTCAAGCCAATTTCCAGAACCCAGAAAATATTGGCCTTGGTGCTGTAAGGGCGCGACGCGCCACTATCGCGCCAAGAATGTTCCTCAGTAGTTTGGTCCTTGGCGCAGCACGCCACTACGAGGTGTGCAGGTTTTAGGGGTAATCAGCCTGGCGCTGCAAGGGCGCGACGCGCCACTATCGCGCCAGGTGCATTTTTAGCCTATTTTCAGAACTTTTGAGGAGGGGTAATTTGGGAACTTACCCAAATTATATATGTATCACCCTAGACCATTGGGATCATATTATTGCAGCATCTCTCTCTCTAAAAAGCCCTAAAATTTTCCCTCTCTTCTTCTTCTTCTTCTTCTCCAAATCCTTCTCCAACAAAGATTGCCTTCAAGAGCATCAAGATTTCAAGCCTTCCATTGAAGACCTAACATCAAGGTTTCTTCAAAGTCTTCAAACAAGGTATGTAAGGCTAACCTAAAATATGGATTGAGTTCTTCCATATGCCCATAGATGTGTTGGTTAGGAGTTGTGAAAGAGTTGCACCTCCTAGAAAGGTTTTCTTGAAAGTTTTCCCTAAACTATGGAATGTTTTTAGATACAAATGGTTGATTGATGATTTTAAATGACTTGAGTTACTAAATAGTTATTTTTCATATTATTAACTACAAATGTATCTTTGTATATAGATTTATAGGTATTGACGATATTCTTGAGTTGAGTTTTGTTGAGAGTATGGGTTCATATTTCATTCACATGAACCCAAAATGAGATTTCTTGTCATAAATGTCTTGAGGTTGAGATGGATAGTTGTGTGTATATATGTATTGATTGGAATGAAAAGAATGAATTGGTTAGTCAAAAATGTCCCTTTGCTTCTATAAAATGAACATAGGACAAAAAAATAAGGATTTTGGAGTAGATGTTTGATGATTGATATAGTGATGATACTTGACAATGATGTGATGATAATGTTTGATGATGATGTAAATGATAATATATGATGATGACGTGACGATGATGTTTTGATGATGATGTGAGTGATAACGTGAATGGTGTTTATTAAATATGTGTAGAATGATTGATGAAGAGGTATATTGAGGAGGATGTTGTGTGATGAAGTGGATTGGAGTCTAATATGATTTTGTGGTATGTGATGTGTATAATTTGAGTTGATTGGAGTCTTAGGAATATTTTGAGAATAAATTATCTTTTGAGGAGGAGCTTTAAATAAATTATTTGTGAACCTTTTTGCATAAACCATTTACACGCTATTTTGAGTCTAAGGAATCATTAGTTTCATCTTGGATTTAGAAAGGAGTTTAAGTATGAGTTGAGTATGAGGAGCCTTTAAATGAGTTGAGTATTTTTACATTAAAGTATCTATTTTGAGTTTGAGTCGAGGGATTGAAATTTTGTTTTAATATACATAATATTTTCTGCATTCATCGAGTTAAGATTGTACAAGTTTTAAAGAGAAGAGTTTGATGATTTGAGTTGAGTTTTGAAAAGAGTCCAATGAGACTTGCCATTATGACTCGATTGAGTTGAATTGAGGAGAGAGTTGATGAGTTGGCAAGGTTCTAAATGAAACTAGCCGTGAGGGCTTGTTTGAGATGATTGGATGGAGTCTTATGAGCATAGAGTCATGGGAGGAGTATCGAGCACCGAATTGGGCAAGAGTATAGTCCATACTCGAACCCAATACCTGTGTTGCCAAACGTAGGGGGGATTGAACCGTTAAAGTCGGATGCTTCCCCGAGAGATTTGTCCTGACATTATAGGACTTGGTTGGATTGGATCCATGAGTTGTTGATTCGTTCATACCCTGGCAAAGTATGAACGGACACGGCAACAACGTCGGTTTGTTGTACTTTCACTGGCTCATAAGTGATGGTTGTCGGTTAAGAGAAACTCCCAAATAGGTCTTGATAGTACTCTGAGTCAGATTGAGTTGAATGGTATGCGATTGGTCCCGTCTAAACCATTTCTTATTAGACTTAGGACACTTGAGTGAGTTGTTACATATTTATTGAGTTGAGTCCTTTGAGTTGAATTGTAAAACGTCGCATAATTTAATTTGCATATTTACTGAGTTGAGTCCTTTGAGCTGATTGTTGAGTTGAATGTTGAGTTGATTGTATACGGTCGGATTGGGTTAGATGATATGTGATTGACTTCGAGCTAACAGTATATGATTGAATTGGATTAAATAATTTGATTGAACTGTATGGTATATGATTGGTCTTTGTCTAAAAATGTATTACTACTTTAGACTTATGACGCCTTGTTGAGTCTCTCTTATCCTTCCGATTTGAGATATGTGGATCGATGTTATCCTTCCTTGAGGTATGTTCCATTCTGCCATATTACATACTCGTACATTCCACGTACTGACGTCCATTTGGACCTGCATCATTTCATGATGTAGAGACAGGTTTAAGAGATCGTCAATAGGAGCATCATTGGGGATCTATTCGCAATCAGCGTATTGGTGAGTCCTCCCCTACTTTCGGAGGACACCGCTTATGAAATCTTGCATTGAGTTAGCCCCTTTCATTTTTATTTGAGGTAGCTATGAACATGTCATTGTCACCAATTAGATAGTAGTGATAGAGGCTTCATAGACTAGATAGTGATGAGTCGATTGAGTATTTCTATTCTTGAGTTATTCTTGTCAAACTATTTTTAAATGACAAATATTTTAGTTGATCCGTCGGCCCATGGCCTTTATTCTTTGAGTTGGATGGGTGATTTGAGTTGCCCGCTAAATTATTCTTTATTTTTAAACTTTCCGCTGAATGAATGAATGAACGGATGTGTGATCAAGCTATGTAGTTCGCTTGGGAGCCAGAAATGGTTTCTGAGTGCTGATTACGTCTAGGGTACCCTCCCGGGGCGTGACACCTACAGTAAGCTTCAATTGATTTCATCACCTTGGTTGGTAGAATAAATAATTGAGCCAAATATGATTGTATCCCGAAAATCACAGATTTGACTAATTGTACCCTGCCTGCATAGGAGAGCTTTTTAGCTGTCCAGGATGAAATTCTTGCCACTATTTTAGTTATCAAAGGTTGCCATTCCACTACTTTCAGCTTTCTGGTAGCCAAAGGTATCCCCAAATACCTAAAAGTTAGGTCTCCTTGAGTATATCCCTAATTCTGATGTATTTCTTGCTTAGCTTCTTCTGGTACTCCTCCATAGTATATAGCACTTTTAGACAGGTTTGCTTGTAGGCCAGATGCTGCTGAGAATATTTTAAATTGATCATGCAGTAGGCTTATTGATTGAGGTTCCCCTTTAGCAAACATTAGTAGGTCATCTACAAAGCACAAGTGCGTAATGTTCAACTTAACACATTGGGGATGGTATTTGAAATTTTTGATATCCTTCAAAGTATGTAAGCTCCCCCTCAGGTACTCCATAACAATTGCAAACAAAATAGGAAACATTGAGTCCCCTTGTCTCAATCCCCTCGCTGCATCAAATGGCTTTGTTGGTTCTCCATTACACATGGGTTGTTGCTATGGCTAAAACATATCTATTTCTTGAGGAAATTAGACTTAAGAGGATGGTTCTTATTGCTTTTAAGGAATTGAAAGTCTTGGTTTTGGATTCTTGCCAAGGGTTTACTACTCATGCACTTGCTGCCATTGCTGCTGACTTCAGGTTTGGACTTGATTTCTTATTTCATTTGATGCGTACTTTGAATTGACACGAAGTTTAAAAATTATGTATCACATTTAAAAAATACCCTATAAATCTTGTGATTTAAATGCCATGATCTAGTCAATTTTTTCCATGGAATCTCTGTCTCCACAAGTCAGGGTGGTTATTTTCTTAACCAATCCAGATACATTCATGATCTTCTTAACCATGCGAGTCGTTTTCTTTTCTAAACCACATGCGAGTCGTTTTCTTTTCTAAACAAGTTAATACTCCTCTTTCTCCAAAATCTCTAATTGCTTCTGATACATCTCCTCCATTTTCTGATCCTTCATTATATTGTAGTCTTGTCGGTGGACTTCAATACTTTAACTTTTACTCGTCTTGACGTTGCTACATTATTAGTCAGGTTTCCCAGTTCATGTAGTCTCCCTTGGACATTCATTTTACTGCAGTGAAACATATTCTACGTGGTTCCTTAAATCATGGTTTGTTAATTCCAGGTGGCTCAATTGGTTCATTAACATGTTATACTGATGATGCAGATTGGGCAGATTGCTCTACCACCCGCAGGTCTACCTCAGGGCACTATGTTTCTTATTGGTAATAATCTTATTTCTTGGTCTTTTAAGAAGAAAAGTGTTGTGTCACACTTGAGTGCTGAGGCAGAATATCGTTCTGTTTCTATGCTACTGCTAAAATATCTTAGTTTCTCTCTTCTTGGTAATCTCCATATTCAACCATCCTCTCATTCAACAATATATTGTGACAACGTCTGTAGTAGTACTTAGCTCACAATCATGTTCATCATGCTCGCACCAAACACATTGAAATTGACATTCACTTTGTGTGTGAGAAGGTTGCATCTGGTGTTCTACAGGTTCGCTATGTGCCAAGTGCGGATCAAATTGCAGAATTACTGATGAAGTCTCTTCCCTATCCTCGATTTTCATTCTTGCATGACAAGCTCAGCATTTTTCAAGAACCAACATAGCTTGAGGGAGAATGATAGATATATTTGTATAGCTAGAAGGATAATTTAGTCTTTTGCATCATATTTACATATTATAAATACCTCTTGTAATTGTTTAATGTATCTATCAAAGATAGTTACTGTTTGATAGGGTGGCGTTAATAACTCAAAATCATTTTTAAGAAATACCTTTGGATCACCAAAGGGTTGGGGTTGTTCTCTCTCAAACTATTAAGACAATGTGTTAATATGATTTCATGGTATACAAGTGAAGAGCCTAGGGCTATTGGGGTGGAGGTATGTCTTGAGAATTTATGTGCTTGCTACGGCTATTGGGGTGGAGGTATGTCTAGGGAATTTATGTGCTTGCACTAGTGCAGGATATCTATAGAATTCAAGGGCGGAGCTACCCTTGTTCGAGGGGTATCAAGCAACACTCTTTGCCAAAAAATCATATATATATCAAATGTTGATACTCTCTTGGCATAAGTTGAAGGTTTAGTGTCGTAGTTAAGGTGTTGCAAAATTTTCTTAAGGTTGCGTGTTTGAATTTGCTAGTGACATAATTATGATTTTTTGAGACCACTTAATGAAAATCATGAGTCCGTCACTGATAGAATTGTTTACGCTAACTTAGAAGGCGTACACATGTGTAATAGAGTGTGACTTTAAGCTGTTGTGCAAGTCTACACTAGGCTTTTCATCATATAAGAAGGTCGAGAAATGGTTTGTGCATTACGAGTAAACTTCTCTTACTTGAGAAATGGAAGGGGCACTTCACCGATATCATGTTTAAAGACTATAAGATTAAAGGGTATTTTGGTATATTTGATATACTAGTTTGTGTACATGGATTTAAGTGGTCGTGTTAATGGACTGGGGATGGAGTTGTTGAATCAGTCCAATTACAATGTATGGAAGACATGTATGGAATCATACCTTGTGGGTGAGCATTTGGGGGATGTTGTTAATGGAAGTAACACAATTCCTCCTGATGACGGACCAGAAAATAGCAGTGCATACAAGAAGTGGAAGCAAGTTAATGTGAAGGCGGAGTTCATTTTGAAGAGGAAAATTTCCTCCGGTTTATTCGATCATATTATAAAGAGTAAATTAGCTCATGAATTATGGAGGACCCTTGATCGTTTGTTCAACAAAAAGAATGAAGCTCGGTTGCAGATATTGGAGAAAGAATTGGCTAAAAGCAATCAAGGTAATCTTTCTATCGCCATTTGGGCTCTTGGTCCACGTTCCAGTCAGTGCCGTTTGATTGAAACTTATTCTTCTCCATACCAACCACACACTTTATCTCATAGCCTATTCCAAATTTGATATATCACACCTTTTATGTTTGGAATCTTACTTTGCTCAATGTTCACACAGACTTCTTGTGAACGAATTAGGATAAGTAGTAATAAAATATTGCAGCTAAGGCCAAAAGAAGGTTAATATTTTTAAAATGACCCTTGTGACTTATACTTCACTTTCTTACTTCTTATCACAAACAACATTTAAAAGATCCCATTTGATTAGTTTCCTAATATGCTTTTACTACTTAGAATATTAGCCTTTTTAAAAAAATTATTTAATAAGCATTCATTGAGAAACTATAATAAATGATATGTTAACATGCTATAACAGACTAAATAACACCGATTGTGTTATTTGTAACAGTTTGTTTTAGCTTACGTATCATATTTCCCTCTTTTAGTTTTTAATTTAATTAATTTTACGAATATCAGTGATTTATAAAATCTCTAAGAATAAAATAGCCAAAATATTTCCTTATCGGCGATCTTATTAGCTCAGTCGGTTAGCTATCTGAACGTACTTTTACCTTGTTGGTAGTGTTCGATTCCTCACCGTGTAAGAAAACAAATCTTTCCTTGCCACCTAACCACAAACTTCATGCCTCTGCTCCTTTCGTGTTTGCGATTATCTTAACGAATGGATTGAATTCCCACTTTCCAAAAGTCAAGATTACTAGGGATGTCAATTTTTTGGTTATAACATTTTTAAATCCAAATTTGGGAAAGTGCTCCAAACTTGTTTTCCAACTTCATCTTCATCTTCATCTTATTTAGAATAAAGTGCTCCTTCTTGCAAAAAGTATAACCAAACACAACACGGGATAGGTATAGAAATAAATCTGCAGAATCTTCTTCTTTATAGGATTTTAGTTTTAATTATTCACATTCTGTGAATAAGATGTTAGAATGAACGCTTTCACCAAAACAGTTGGGACTAGGTCCTTTATCAGAAATAAGTATAGAAATATAAAGAACAAAAAAGGTAAAATTAGACTAAAGATTTTACGTGGAAACTCCTTGCTTAAGGGAGAAAAACCACGACCTATCCCACAAAATTTCAGCTTAAAACTTCACTAAACAACTGAGCCAAAGATTTAGATTACAAGGTCTTGCAATCTAGAAATTGTGCTCATAATCCCTTCCCTCTCCTTGTAACAAATCTGTTGCAGATCTGAAGCAATAACTCTACTGCTTCTTAAATCACTAGACTCCTAGCTGATTTAGACTTCAAATAGTCTCCATAACTAACTCTAGCTATTTTGACAAGAAGCAAAACCAAAACAAAGAACAGATCTTATTTCCTTTATTGATTAGGAACAGACCTTACAAGATTAAGACCATGAAAGTTTGACTCTAAGACAAGAACAAAGTAACTGATAACTCTATAAGGTCTTCTTCAAGAGCAAACTTCAGATTCTTGAGAGCATGAACTTCAATGGATTTTTCTTTTCAATTGTTTCAAAAAGCCAAGTGAGAATGGTTGTAAAGAATGTATATATAAATGATATACATTGCGTTGAACGATTTGTATCGGTTAGACAACTGGCCCTCTGCACAGGTACTCGGCCGCGTACATACAGACCTGCAAACTTGGCAAGATCTTTTTTGTACTATTTGTCTGTTGTTATTATTAACAAGGTATCCTCAAAGGGACCAGTTCCTTTACCTGTTCCCTGAGTTTGTTAAATCATCAAAACCAACTAACATTGACCATTATCAATTTCTCCCTTTTTGATGATGGCAAACTCCTTTGCAACATTCTCCCTTTATCACCTAAGATAAGAACCAGAAGCAGATCTCCCTAGTCAAATATTCAATGTTCTCCCTTTCACCAATATCCAGGTAACAGAAACAAGAAATGGATTCCCCTTTTCACCAAACTCTCCTTCTCCTATCAGCAATTTCCCCTTTCACCAACTTACAATATTCCCTCTTTTGACATCACTAAAAAGGAAAATAATAAACTAAGATCAAAGCATGCATATTCATAGAAAAGTCATAGCCACTAAGGGCAACATAAACATAAGACAATAAGTAATAAGACGGGAGATTAACTGGAGAAACAAAAATATTCATTCATCACAAGTGAAGGAAAATATTCAAAACATTATAAATTAACTGAAAAGTAAACCATTGTGATCAATTTAAAAAGGCAAATGCCAACAGAGGATGATACTAGGTTGATGGGGGGGGGGGGGTGAGGGATTTGAAGAGAAGGGAAATTTGATCAACATGACTTTTATGATGTAGAAACAATTTATCTTTGAGATTGGTGACCTCTGCAGCAAGGCTAGCATTCTCTTCTTTAACTACTTGCAACTCAGAAGAACCTGATCCCTCTAATTGTGCTGTAGCTAGTTGTCACGCCCTGGGAGGGTACCCTAGATGTAACCGGCACTCAGAAACCATTTCTAGCTCCCAAGCAAACCACATATCCTGATCACACATCCGTCCATTCATTCAATCAATGGAAGACTTAAAATAAAGAGAATATTCGATGGGCAACTCAAAACATCAATCTAACTCAAGGGATAAAGGCCATGGGCCAACAAGTCAACTCTAGTATTTGTCATTAAAAATAGTTTGACAAGAATAATTTAAGGAAAGAAATACTCAATCGACCCTTTACTATCTAGTCTATGAAGCCTCTATCACTACTATCTAATTGGTGCCAATGACATGTTCATGGCTACCTCAATTCAAAATGAAAAGGGCTAACTCGATGCAAGAATGATATAAGCGGTGTCCTCCGGATGTAGGGAAGGACTCACGAATACGCTGAGTGTATATAGATCCTCAATGGTGCTTCTATTGACGATCTCTTAAACCTGTCTCTGCATCATGAAATGATGCAGGTCCAAATGGACGTCAGTACATGGAATATACGAGTATGTAATATGGCAGAATGAAACATACCTCAAGGAAGAATAACGTTGGTTCAAATATCTCCGAATAAGAAAGATAAGAGAGACTCAAATAAGGCGTCATAAGTCTAAAGTAAGAATACATTTTTAGACAAAGACCAATCACGCATCATAATCAATCCAATACAATCATACACAATACAGTTCAATCAAATCATATACCATCCGATTCAATCCAATCGTATACCATCGGTTCAATCCGGTCATATACGATCCGATCCAATCCAATCATATACCTTTCCATCGTACACTATCCAATCACATATCATATAATCCAATCCATCACACATCACCTAATCCAATCATATAAAATCAACTCAACAATCAACTCAAAGGACTCAACTCAATAACTATGCAAATTAAATTATGCAATGTTTTACAATTCAACTCAATCGTCTACAATCACATTCAAACCAATCATATCAAGCACAATCCATTCAATTGGGAGTTTCTCTAACTGAAAACCATCACCATATGAGCGAGTGATAGTACAACAAGCCGACGTTGTTGCCACGTCCGTTCATACCTTGCCAGGGTATGAACGAATCAACCAATCATGGATCCAATCCAACCAAGTCCTATAATGTCAAGACAAATATTTTGGGGAAGCATCCGACTTTAACGGTTCAATCCCCTCCTACCTTTGGCGACGTAGTTTATTGGTTCGAGTATGGACTATACTCTTACCCAATTCGGTGCTTGATACTCCTCCCAAGACTCAATATGCTCATATCTATCAAGTGAGTAAAATACTCAAAATGCTCATTTAGTCTCATCGGACTCTTTCAAATCAACTCATTTAGTCCCATTGGACTCTTTTCAAAAACTCAATCAAATCTGGCCTCGTTGGACCTTCTTTCAAATCGACTCATCTCAAATCATCAAACTCTTCTCTTTAAAATTTATACAATCTCAAAAATTACATTTTTAAGGAAAATAATGCTCAACTCATTTATACTCCAAATACTCATGTTCAAAAATAATTAAAAAACATCTCAAACTCAACTCATTCTTAAACTCTTTTTAAATCGTAGATGAAAATAATCATTCTTTAAAACTCAAAATAGTATATGAATAGTTTATGCAAAAATGCTCACAATCATTTATTTAAAACTCCTTCTCAAAAGATTATTTATTTTCAAAATGCTCATAAGACTCCAACCACATCAAATTAGGTAAATCACATATCACATAATCACATTAGACTCCAATCCACTTCATCACATAACATCCTCATCAATATACCTCTTCATCAATCATTCTACACATATTAAATAAGCACCATTCACATCATCATTCACATCGTCATCATATATTATCATTTACATCATCATCAAACATTATCATCGCATCATTGTCAAGTATCATCATCACATCAATCATCAAACATCTACTCCAAAATCCTTATTTTTTTGTCCTATGTTCATTTTATAGAAGCAAACGGACATTCTTAACTAACCAATTCATTTTTTTCATTCCAATCAATACATATATACACACAACTATCCATCTCAACCTCAAGACATTTATGACAAGAAATCTCATCTTGGGTTCATGTGAATGAAACATGAACCCATACTCTCAACAAAACTCAACTCAAGAATATCGTCAATACCTATAAATCTATATACAAAGATACATTTGTAGTTAATAATATGAAAAATAACTATTTAGTAACTCAAGTCATTAAAATCATCAATCAACCATTTGTATCTAAAAACATTCCATAGTTTAGGGAAAACTTTCAAGAAAACCTTTCTAGAAGGTGCAACTCTTTCACAACTCCTAACCAACACATCTATGGGCATATGGAAGAACTCAATCCATATTTTAGGTTAGCCTTACATACCTTAGAATAGACTCTTGAAGAAACCTTGTTGTTGGGTCTTCAATGGAAAGCTTGAAGTCTTGAAGCTCTTGGAACAATCTCTTATTGGAAATGGAGAAGAAGAAGAAGAGAGAGAGAAGCTCCTAGGGATTTTAGAGAGAGAGTGAGGCTGTAAAAATGTGTTCCCAAAAGACCAAGGGTAATACATATATAATTTGGGACAATTCCTAAATTGCCCCTTCTCAAAGTTCTGAAAAATAGGCAAAAATACACCTGGCGCGATAGTGGCGCGTCGCGCCCTTGCAGCTCCAGGCTGATTACGCTTAAAAACCTGCACACCTCGTAGTGGCGCGCCGCGCCAAGGACCAAACTACTGAGGCACATTCTTGGCCCAATAATGGCGCGTCGCGCCCTTACAGCGCCAAGGCCAATATTTTCTGGGTTCTGGAAATTGGCTTGAAAAACCTTGCACACCTTTTAGTGGTGCGCCGCACCAGAGCCCAAACTACTGAGGCATGTTTCTGGTACGATAGTGGCGCATCGCGCCACTGCGGCGCCAATGCCTAGTTTTCCAGCAATTGCAACCCAGGCCTGAAAATCTCTGCAGTACTAGTCTGTAGTAAAATGGCCATAACTTTTGACTCCGAACTCCAAAAATTGCAATCTTAGTGGAGTTGGAAAGAAGACCAAAAGACCTTTAATTTGGTAGGTCGTGGGCCACCCAGTTATTTATATACTAGGAGATATGGTCATTTGAAGTTGACCCTTATACTAACTCGTCCGAAAACTTAATCGATTGGAGTTGTTTGGACTCGACTTGGTGTTAGAGATCCCTTATGACCCCTAAACACATATAACACACTTCAAATACTTAGGAATTAATCCTAACTCATGTGTAGAATTACAAGTCCTCCGGTCTGAGTCTACCCACAAGTGAAGAAATGTTCGATTCTTTGCGAAAAAATTTCTGGGGTGTCACACTAATTTTGCCTTAAGCCTCGCAATCTCTGCATCTTTAGCACTTAAGAGTGCTTTCATATCTTCCAACTCATGCTTTAACTGCCCCTGCTCAATCATCAATTAAGATATTATGCTTACTTGCCCAATATTTCCTTAACACATTCGCATTGAACCAAAGTATTCATAGAAGAAGACTTCTTAACAGTTCCTTTAGAAGTGATATTAAAGAGTATGATAAAAGTGTTGATAGACCGAGGAGGGAGATATGAAAATTTTGAAATAGGAGAAATGAATTTTCTTTGAATCAGTGAGTCAGATTCCTTTGATAAGAACACAATAATTGAGTTTTGACTAATTGGATAACGGTAAGAAGACAGATGACTGACACGTGGCAATCACAATGGTTCACACAAGTAGTTAGTAAAGAAATGTGATGAATACTAACCTTGATACAGAGCCAGGTCCTTCTCCATCATTTTTAGAAACAAATTTTCCTCCTTTCCAGTTCACCTTTTATTCTAGTTTACTTCTTGTGAATGTATACCTATACAGGTACTAGGTTGACTTTTCATAAATAAGGCAATATAAGGATTGAAGATACCTGCAACCTGATCATAGTCAAACAGAGCTGCAAGCAAATGAGAACATCTTCTCTTTAAGGTCCCTTAAGTGAGAGGAAGTCTTTAATCCCCATGGACATGTACTTTATTCATATTTTCGATATAAAACAAGCACTGGCTTACACTTCCCTCACTTTCCTGCAACACAAGTTAATTGTTAGACTTGGGAACCCATTTTCATCGGAGTCCCTAGTGATCAGATAATGGCACAATCAAGGAGTGTTTAGTCCAGTATAGCCAGACATCCTTTCTCATACTACTCTTATTTCCAGAGTTAGGACCAGGTCCCTTGCTATGTTTTGCCTTTTGTTGAAAGTAGTTTGGGAAATTTCTTGATATCTCTTCAGGGCAGAACACTCATTCTTCAGATGACCATTCCTTCCATAATGGAGACAGGAGATTATCAGATACAAAAACATACTTGCTACGAGGATTGTAAGGAGGACTGATGTTCAGGTATCCTAATCCTCTTCCGCCATTGTGCTCCTGACTTGTCATATTTTTAAGCATCTTTGATGAAGCAGTCAATTTCAGAGATTTTATCAGCTCTTCTTTTGCCTGGACAAGATCTCCTTCAAGTTGAGCATTTCTTTCAAGAGCCATGGCTAACTTCACATTAGCTTCATTCAACTTATCTTCAAGTTCCAACTACAGATTATCATCTTCACCTTTTCCTTTAGAGCATTTCTTGTTGAATTTTTGAAGCTAATGATTAAGTTCTGCATTGTCAGCCATTAATACCATAATCTTCTTCTCCATATTAGATAACTTCAGTTCAGCTTCATTCAACTTCTCTTTAAGCTCAGCCTCTACATTGTTAACCTCATTGTTGCAGTTTTCACTCTCTTGTTCAATATCAAGCTCTACATTATCAGCCACTAAAACCATTATTTGTTCTTACATATCAAACATTTTCATCTCAACCACCTTTAAATTTTCTTCAAGCTCAGCTTGTACACTCCTAGCTTCATTCTTGCAATTTTTACTGCTTTTGTTCAACTTCTTGAGCTTAAGATCGAGCTCTACATTGTTGCTTATCATGACCATAATTTTCTTTTCTAGATCAGTGATTTGAGCTACTAGGACAAGATTTTCATCTTGAAAAATATCAATAGTGTTATTCATCATGTCTTTCTCATTTGTTAACTCAGTGACTGAGTTAATCAATATTGCTGCTAAGCTTCTCAAATTTTTAGCAGAGTAAGTGTGCAAATTCAGTCAAAGGTCAGTAACAGTTACTTCTGTTTCATCTTCTGCATCAATTTTTCATCATCTGACTGTGCCATGAACGCAAATAGTGAGTCGAAAACTTCTTCATCATCTTTTACAGCTATCATGGAAGAATCTTCTGGATGAGTAAGCTCCTCAGATTTACTTGAGGAGTTTCCCCAAATAGCAAAAGCCCTTTTTACAACATAGTCAACTTCAGCCCTTCTTTCCTTTTTATCAAGGACCAGATCCTTTCTTTTGTCTGCTCCATTTTTGACATATTCTTTATATTCTACCTTATGTATTGGATAATCTATGATGAAGTTTCCTGGCTTACCACATTTGTGACACAGATCTGTGGCATTTGCAAATCGACTGGACCTACCCATCTTGGCAAATCCTTTATGTTTTCTTACTATCTTATGAAACCTCTTTGTCAAATATGCCATATCTTCATCCTCAACTGACAGTTCACTTGGAGTGACCTTTAGAGCAAGTGTTTTCTCCTGCTTCGTCTCATTCTTCAGACCATCCTGTGCTTGATTCAGTTCATGAGTTTGAAGACTCCCAATCAAGGCATCCATTATGAGAACCTTCAGGTCCCTTTCTTTAGTTATTGCATCCACTTTGCTAGCCCATGACTTGGGAAGAATCCTTAAAATCTTCCCGGCTTGTTTGCTAGGATGTACGGGTTCACCCAAGCTACGAAGCTCGGTTGTAATGGAGGAAAACCTGGTGTGCATGTCGTAGATAGACTCTTCTTTTTTCATGGTAAAATTCTCATATTGAGTGGTCAGAATGTCCACCTTTGATTATTTTACCTGTTCAGTTCCTTTATGAACAGTTTTCAAGCAATCCCAAATTTCCTTTGCAGACTCATAAGCAGAGATTCTGTTGTACTCTTCAGCTCCGATGCCACACACCAACAACGTCTTAGCCTTGTAGTTCTTCTCAATCTTCTTTCTATCAGCTTCATTATACTGCCTACGAGTCTTGGGGACAATTCTGGTGATTTCTCCTTCTTTCTCTTTGATGGTGGGGACATAAGGAACATCAAGAATGATTTCCCAAAGTTCACTGTTCTCAGCCATGAGAAAGTCATGCATACGAGTCTTCCACCAGCTGTAGAACTCGCCATTGAATCAAGGTGGTCTAGTAGTTGACTGACCTTCTTCCAAATTTAGTAGAGCAACCATTCTTGTAGGAACTTCTCTTGGTGTTAACCAGATAGAGAAAACCCGCTCTGATACCAATTGTTAGAATGAAAGCTTCCTCCAAAATAGTTGGGACTAGGTCCCTTATCAGAAATGTAAAGAACAGAAAAGGTAAAATCAGACTAAAGATTTTATATATAAATGATATACATTGCGTTGGACGATTTGTATTGGTTAGACAATTGGCTCTCTACACAGGGACTCGGCCGCGTACATACAAACCTACAGACTTGGCAGGATTTGTTTTGTACTATTTGTCTGTTGTCATTATCAACAAGGTGTCCTCAAAGGGACTAGGTCCTTTACCTGTTCCCTGAGTTTGTTAAATCATCAAAATGAAGTAACACTGAGCATTATCAAATGTGGCGTTAAAGCCTATCTCTACCTAGCTTCCTATTTCACTCATGTTAAGTTTATATTTTGTTTGTTACCCACTCTGTGTCCGATATCTACTTTAAGTCCCGATTAATTAAGATTTTGAGAAGTTTCATCTACCTATTCAAATCGACTCCAATTTTAGGTTTCGAACATAAATATGTAGCTAAAGATGAAGTACAAGTTAAACGACTTTGTTTGTTAGTTAAGGGGAGAAAAAGATCATGTTAATTTGTTGGTAAAGTCGCGACACGTCTTGATATGATAAAGTTCAAAGGTGAAGGACAGAAAATTATGTTAAAACAATTTAGCAACCAAACTTTTTAAAAAAAAGTTTAACTAGTTGTTGTATCAAACTATTTGAATTGACATCAATAGCTAAAAGACATTCCGATATAAAAACAGTATATTGGTATACAGTAAATTTGATATCATTAAATAGATCTTCTAAGATCATTTCTTTGTATTATCAATTATTGTCATATAAAAGACATTCCAATATAAAAACAATTATGGGTAATCTTCTTTTTGCTCTTACAGTTTTCATTATACTTCATCACCATACTTGTTCACTAGCTAATAATATTAGCACTGATAAAGCTGCTATTCTTTCCTTGAATTCTCACATATTTTTGATCCTAAAAACATCCTAGCAAGAAACTGGTCTTCTTCCAGCCCAGTTTGCAGCTAGATCGGAATCACTTGCAGCTCCTGCCACAATTGAGTCACTGCTTTAGACATTTGTAGCACGCAACTTCATGGTACCATACCTCCACACCTTCAAAACCTCTCATTTCATGTTTCCCTCAACATCAGTAACAACACTTTCCATGGAGATTTGCCAGAAGAGTTGGCCCATTTACAAAGGTTGAAATCGATTGATGTCACAAGAAATAACTTCACCGCCATCTATCATCTTTAAGTTTGTTACCAAACCTACGGTTTGCGTACCTTTCGATGAATCAATTTTCGGGAGAAATTCCTTCTTTCATTTCCAATTTAACAAAGCTGGAAGTGTTGACTATGAAAATTAATTTTCTAGAAGGAGAGATCCCTCGAGAACTCGGTGATATTCGTTACTTGACGGTCCTAGACCTGCAATACAATCAGCTTAGTGGGGCTATACCACCATCAATTTTCAACATTATGACGATGGAAATCATTTCTCTTTCCTTTAACAATCTCACTGGTGAGCTTCCAATAATATATGTGACCATCTTCCAAATTTGAAAGGGCTTTACCTCTCAAAAAACAACCTAGGTGGCATTATTCCACCAAACCTGGAGAAATGCAGAAATCTTCAAATCTTGTCATTGTCGCTCAATGAGTTTATTGGAACTGTACCAAGAGAGCTAGCCAACTTAACTTACAAAATTACATCTTGGATCACAACACTTGGAAGGTAGTATGATATTTTCTTACAAGAAAAATGAAAATGTTCTTCCTTTTCTCTCTTCAGTAAAACTAGTAACTCATATGTTTCCCTGAATTAATGGCAGGAGAGATACCAGTGGAGCTCGGTAATCTTAAAAATCTACAGACGTTATCGTTAGCACAGAATCAGTTTAGTGGTTCTGTCCCTCCAACCATTTTCAACATGTCAGCACTGCAGCTTCTATCACTTGAAGAAAACAAGCTTTCAGGTACTCTACCTTCAGAATTAGGTCGTGGAATGCCCAACCAAGAAGAACTTTATTGTGGAGGAAATAATCTTAGTGGTTTTATCTCTGATTCAATCTCAAATTCTTCAAGTGCCGGGATCACTTGGTAACTTAGAGTACCTTGAGTTTCTGAGCTTGTGGGGAGATAATTTTATCAGCGATTCAACATTGAGCTTCCTCACGTCATTGACAAACTGTAGGAATCTAAGAGTACTTTGGTTAGGTGATAATCCATTGGATGGTGTTTTGCCTGCATCAGTTGGTAATTTCTCAAACTCACTGCAAACTTTTGGAGGAAATGGTTGTAAATTGAAGGGAATCATTCCTCGACAAATAGGTAATCTTACTAGAGTGACAAGAATAGATCTGCAAAACAATGCGTTGACCAGACATATTCCAACTACTGTCCAAGGAATGTTGAGCCTTCAAGAACTTTACCTACTTACCAACAAGATAGAAGGAACCATACCAGATGTTATTGCAGTTTAAAGAATCTTGGTGCATTAGACTTGCCAAGAAATCAGTTTTCTGGTTTGGTGCCAACATGCTTAGGGAATGTTACTAGTTTGAGGACACTTCATCTAGTTTTTAACAGGCTGAATTCTAGATTACCAGCAAGCTTTGGGGGCCTTCGTGATCTCATAGAATTCAATACTTCATCAAATTTATTGAGTGGGAAAATTCCCTTTGAGATTGGAAACTTAAAGGCTGCAGAACTCATTGATCTATCAAAAAATGATTTTTCTGGTAAGATTCCTACCTCTCTAGGGGGTCTAGATAAATTAATTAATCTTTCTCTTGCACATAATAGATGAGATGGACCTATTCCAGATTCATTTGGCAAAGTGTTAGCATTAGAATTCTTGGATTTATGCTACAACAATCTTAGTGGTGAAATTCCAAATTCATTAGAAGCTCTTGTGTATCTCAAATACATGAATTTCTCATTCAATAAACTTAGTGGAGAAATTCCCACCGATGGTCCATTTGCAAATTTCACTAGTCAGTCCTTCCTATCCAATGATGCACTATGTGGTGACTCTCGGTTTATTGTGAAACCATGCCTAACCAAATCTACAAAGAAGTCAAGAAGAAAAGTGGTGCTTACAAGTTTATATATTCTATTAGGGATTGGATCACTCCTCGCGTTGGCTGTTGGATATATGGTGTTAAGATTGATAAAGACAAAGAAGAATGCAAGTCAAGTAGATGTGTCTCTGGTAAAAGAGCATGAAAGAATTTCCTATTATGAGCTTGAACAGGAAACTGAAGGTTCAACGAAAGCAACTTGCTTGGTTATGGTAGTTTCAGCACGATCTACAAAGGGATACTTAAGGATGGTACTCTTTTGGCAGCAAAGGTATTCAATGTGCAATTGGAGGGTGCATTCAAAAGTTTTAGCACAGAATGTGAGATGCTCCGGAACCTTCGCCACAGAAATCTGACCAAAGTCATCACTAGTTGCTCCAACCTTGATTTCAAAGCCCTAGTGCTGGAATACATGCCCAATGGGACACTCAGTAATGGCTATTTTCCCACGACTTGTTCTTGAATTTATTGCAGAGATTAGATATAATGAGAGATGTCGATTCTGCAATGGACTATCTCCACAATGGTTATTCACTACCTGTGGTGCATTGTGACTTGAAGCCAAGCAATGTCTTGCTAGATCAAGAAATGGTTGGCCATGTCAGTGATTTTTGCATTGCAAATGTGTTAGGTGCAGGGGAGGCTTCTTTTGTTCAAACAAGGACAACTGCAACCATTGGATATATTGCTCCAGGTATATTAGAATGTTTTAGTGTTTTCTCATATCGTTTGAATACTCTTAGTTTTGGCATATTCCATTTTAACAAGGGAACTTTTATGATAATTTTCAATAATAATTGCAGAGTATGGACAAAGTGGAATAGTATCCACGAGTTGTGATGTTTATAGTTTCGACATTCTGATAATGGAGACGTTTACAAGAATGAGACCAAGTGATGAAATATTTAATGAAGAAATGAGCATACAGCGTTGGGTTAGTGATTCCTTCCCAAGTGGAATTCATAAGGTGGTGGATTCGAATTTGGTAACGCCAGGGGAAGACAAAATCGACTCAAAGATGCAATGTTTGTTATCTATCATGGAATTAGCTTTGAGATGCACTTTAGTAAAACCTAATGCAAGAATTAGCATGAAAGATTCTCTTTCGACACTTGTAAAAATTAGGCTTCAACTTGTCGTTAGTTGCTACTAGGTGGAATATAATTGTACCATAGCCTCTTGTATGTTGCTTGATTACATATGTTGGTTGTTTTAAAGTTAATTCAGCACAAGTACTTTAATTCTTTCAATGAGAATTTGTTGCGGAGGTATGGCTTTAACTTTTTGGCAAGTATTGAGGACCACTTCTATCACCTCACAACAATTAATATTTCAATGAGAATTATTTAATGTTAAGCTAAGACTGCTTTCAAAAATCTTCTACTATTAAAAGAGGAGTGAAAAGGAATTAGTAATATCTCCTTTTCTACAAAAAGTTAAGCAATCATTAACGCAAAAGATTCACTTTCCAATCTTTTGTATTTATCTTATCTTATTGTTGAGCCGAAGACCAAAGACAGATTTCACACAGCAAGGTCAAGGCAAATAATATTAATTTAGTCCAATAGAGAATTATGAGGCTTTACACCTTTATTATTCGAAATTCACTCGTCTGAATAAGTCAACTTAGTGTTGGTTATAAATACTCTACACTATATGATCATGTATTTCAAGGATTCAAATTTGAAATCTCTAATAATAGTATTGAAATATGTATGCGATGAGTTGCGTGATGTTTAAAAGAGGAAAATACAAATGAAAAGTTCCAAAGTGCATGGATTATCATTTTGCCCTGCACTATATTAAACATTTAATAATTAAATATTAAATTATAATCATGTCATATTATACTAGATACTAAAAGTAGGAAGGTGATAAGTCAAAAGTTAATACGAATCCCAAAAGTCACTCTTTCACTCTTTTAATTTTCGGAAATATGCTACTATTAAAAAAAACTGTTAATTAAGAGTTTAGGAAAATGAATCATTAGAAGGTTGTAATGAAACATTTTCTATATTTTCAACTCATGTCTTCTTGCAATTCCATCATTTTATGAATTCTATATATCCTAGAAGGGCATGACCCGTGCCGAGCACGGTTCAATATAATGTATAGAAGTTACTTTAGCAGCATGTGCAAAAAATATCTTATTCACGCTTAGTTTGGTCCATAATTACAAACTTGAGTACGTTGATTACATAGTTCTATAGTTTAACACAAAGTGTTAAATTTCATTTGGAACCTCCAATACATATTGATATGTTCAGCAGCCCACCAACCCATTCTAGAAGCTACGAATCTCTGACTCGTAGCCCACAATTCCAGAAGTTGCACACCATTGTTGAAGCCATTAACAACCATCCTTGAAGCCTCCATTGTTGAATGGAAAATTCAACCACTAGCCACATTTTTAAGGCTATAAATAGAGCCTTATGTTTCACTTGTAAATTAACACACAAAAAAATCAATCTAGAGAGATTGAAATACAATCCAGGAAGAGATTGTGAGAAGAAGAGAGTGTTTGGTGAGGTTTTTTGTAGAGAGAAATTCTTGGTGTAAATTCTCTATAGTTCTATTCTTGTGAAATAGAGTTGTTTTTCCTCCTAAAGATTCTTCATAGTGATCAGAGAATCACAACAAGTGGTATCAGAGCCTTCGATTTTGTGTTCTTCGAGATATATGGGAACATGAAAATTTCAAGTCGGAGCTACATTTTTTCGAAAATGTATTGTCGGTGTGATCACCTCATTAGATTTCTTGCATCGATACAAATTCAACGCACCTTTCCAGAGATAAAACGGAGATAAAACGAAAAAGTTATAGCTATTAAAAATTTGCTCAGTTTTGGTGTAGGTTTCTGTCGAGAGGAAGAAGAAAGTGAACAGTACCTATCATATCATCCAACTCCAACCAATCAGAAGCAGCCACGTGGAGCCATTTTCTTGTCCAATCACCCTGCCATACAGATGCCACGTCACACCCAGTCAATGCCACATCAGCGCGCAGTCATCATTAATTTTCTAAAATTTATGAAATAACCCCTAGAGTTACTGAAATTATAATTCTGTCCCAATATATTTTCAATTTACCTTCAATAGTTTGGTGCAAGTTTGAAATTTTTTTGGAGGCCCAATTTTGACTCAAGAAGAGTCAATCCTACCATTTTCACCATTCTAGATGCGTTGGTGAGATCTACTCCAAAATTTTGACCAAGCCTTTTTTAAGATATAGTGAAAGAGTCTTCATCATCATCATCTAGAGCTATGATAAAGCTTGCTATCACAAATTACACATTGTGGAGACCTCGGATGGAAGATCTCCTCAGTTATAAAGATTTGTGTGAT
Source organism: Solanum dulcamara (assembly GCF_947179165.1). Classification (NCBI taxonomy): domain Eukaryota; kingdom Viridiplantae; phylum Streptophyta; class Magnoliopsida; order Solanales; family Solanaceae; genus Solanum; species Solanum dulcamara. The sequence continues at coordinate 8,874,829 of NC_077244.1, read as the reverse complement.
CTGATAGAAGAAAAGGGAAAGAGCCCTGATTCCAGCAAAGAAGCAGAGTGGAAGAAATTAAACAGGAAAACTATCGGTCAAATTCGACAATGGATTGACGATTGCATTTTTCATCATGTTGCATAAGAAACAGATGTGTATGCCCTCTAGATGAAGTTAGAAGGGATGTATTAATCCAAGACCACTTGAACAAAGCCCTGTTGATGAGACGTTTGGTAAATTTGAAGTTAAAGCACGATACAATAGTTGCCAAGCATACCAGTGAGTTTCAGAGGTTGATAAGTCAATTATCATCTGTTCACATACTTCTCGGGGATGAGATGCAAGCCCTACTACTTCTCAATTCCCTTCCTGATAGCTGGGAGACATTGGTACTCTCTCTCAATAATTCAGCTCTCGGTGGAAATCTGACCATGTCTATGGTCAAAGATGCCTTATGTAACACCCCAGAATTTTTTTCGCAAAGACTCGAACATTTCTTCACGTGTGTGTAGACTTGAACCAAAGGACTTGTAATTATATAGATGAGTTAGGATTAATTCCTATGTATTTGAAGTATGTTAGATGTGTTTAGGGATCATAAGAGATCTCTAACACCAAACCGAGTCCAAAGAATTCCAATCGATTAAGTTTTCGGATGAGTTAGTATAAAAGTCAACTTTAAACAACCATATCTCCTAGAATATAATGAACTGGATGGACCACAACCTACCAAATTAAAGTTCTTTGAGTCTTCTTTCCAACGCCACTAAGATTGCAATTTTTAGATTTTGGAGGCAAAAGTTATGACTATTGTACTACAGACTAGTACTGCAGGAATTTCTGGCCTGGACGACCATTTTAGGAAATTTAGGCTTGGCGCTCCAGTGGTGTCGGCTATAGCGCCAGAAAACAGCCTCAGTAGTTTGGTCCTTGGCGCGACGCGCCACTATTAGATGTGCAGGGTTTTAGGCCTATTTTGGCTTGGCGCTGCAGTGGTGCGATGAGCCACTATAGCGCCACGAGAGTTTTTGCCCAGTTTTCCAGATTTTTGAAGAAGGGCAAATTGGACTTTTTCCCTAATTATATATACCCTCACTTGGAATGTTTTGGGATCATTTTTCAGTCCCCTCACCTCCTAAAAATCCTAATCTTCATCCCTTCTTCTCTTCCAAACATCTCCAACAAGAAATCCTCCCAAAAGCTCAAGGATTCAAGATCTTCAAGTGAAGTCTTGGTTTCCAGTGAGATGATCTTCAAGCAAGGTATGTAAGGCTAACCTAAAATATGGATTGAGTTCTTCTATATGCCCCATAGATATGTTGGATGAAAATTGTGAAGGGATTGAACCTCCTATGAAGGTTTTCTTGAAATTTTCCTAAACTCTAGAATATTTTTATGTACTAGAAATTGATTGGCGATTTTCATGACTTAAATTCTTGAATAGTTATCTTTCATATTATTGACTACAAATGAATCTTTGTCTATGAATTTATATGTATTGATGGTGTTCTTGAGTTGACTTTGTTGACAGTATGGATTCATGTATTCATTCACATAAACCCAAGATGAGATTTCTTTTATCATAATTGTATTGAGGTTTAGATAGATGGTTTTGTGTGTATCCATTGGTTGGTTTAAAAAGGATGAATTGGGATAGTTATGAATATGATTGACATAAAAGAAATGAAACACTGGTAGAGCTAGAATGTCACTTTGTTTCTATAAATGGAGTATAGAATTAAATAGGGATTTTGGAGCAAGATGTTTGTTGATGATGTGAATGATGATATTTGATGATGATATTTGATGATGATATGATGATGATGTTTGATGATGAGGTGAATGATGATATTTGATGATGATGTGAATGAAGAGGTTATGTTAATAAGGATGTTGTGTGATGAAGTGGATTGAAGTCTAATGTGATATGTGATTTGCATAATTTGATTTGATCGGAGTCTTATGAACATTTTGAGAATAAATGATCTTTTGAGAAGGAGTTTTAAATAAATGATTTGTGAACATTTTTGCATAAACTATTTATACACTATTTTGAGTTTAAAGAGTGATTATTTTCATCTTTGATTTATAAAGATTTAAAGCATAAATTGAGTTTGAAAGAGTCTCTTAAATTCTCATTTTTGAATACGAGTATTTTGACTATAAATGGGTTGAGCATTTTTACTTTAAAATAATGAATTTTGAGATTGAGTTGAGATTGTATCAATTTAAAAAGAAGAGTTTGATGATTTGAGATGAGTCATTTTGAAAGAAGGTCCAATGAGGCCAGATTTGATTTGAGTTTTGAAAAGAGTCCAATGAGACTAAATGAGTTGATTTGAAAGAGTCTAATGAGACTAAATGAGTATTTTGAGTATTTTACTCACTTGATAGATATGACCATATTGAGTCTTGAGAGGGGTATCGAGCACCAAATTGGGTAAGAGTATAGTCCATACTCAAACTAATAAACTACGTTGCCAAACGTAGGAGAGGATTGAACCGTTAAAGTCGGATGCTTCCCATGGGATCGAACCGTTAAAGTCGGATGTTTCCTATTTTATTGTCCTGACATGATAGGACTTGATTGGTTATAGATCCATGATTGTTGATTCGTTCTTACCTTAGCAAGGTATGAAGGCAACAACATCGTCTTGTTGTACTATCACTCGCTCATATAATGATAGCTATCGGTTAGAGAAACTCCCAATTGAATGGATTGTGCTTGATATGATTGGTTTGATTGTGATTGTACATGATTGAGTTGAATTGTAAAACATTGCATAATTCTAATTTGCATATCTATTGAATTGAGTTGATTACATATGATTGGATTGGATTAGGTTGGATATGTGATTGGATTGGATTAGATAATATGTGATTGAATTAGAGTTGATGGTATGTGATTGGATTGAATTGAATACGTGATTGGACTGGATTGGATTATACATGATTGGATGGGATCGGATTGTAAATGATTTGATTGAACCGTATTGTACATGATTGGATTGGATTGTATTGTATGGTATATGAGTGGTCTTTGTCTAAAAAAATGTATTCTTACTTTAGACTTATGACACTTTGATTGAGTCTCTATTATCTTTCTGATTTTGAGATATTTGAACCAACGTTATTCTTCCTTGAGGTATGTTTCATTCTGCCATATTACATACTCGTACATTCCATGTACTGACGTCCATTTAGACCTACATCATTTTATGATGCAGAGACAGTTTTAAGAGATCGTCAATAGGAGCACCATTGAGGATCTATACACACTCAGCTTATTGGTGAGTCCTCCCCTACATTCGGAGGACACCACTTATGTTATTCTTGCGTCGAGTTAGCCCTTTTCATTTTGATTTGAGGTAGCCATGAACATGTCATTGGCACCAATTAGATAGTAGTGATAGAGGCTTCATAGACTAGATAGTGATGGGTCGATTGAGTATTTACTTTCCTTGAATTATTCTTGTCAAACTATTTTAAATGATAAAGATTGGAGTTTGATTTGTTGGCCCATGACCTTTCTTTCTTGAGTTAGAATCGTTGATTTGGATTGCCCACTAAATTATTTCTCTATTTTAAACTTTACGCTGATTGATTGATATGAACGGATGTGTGATTGGACCAAGTGGTTCACTTGGAGACCAGCAATAGTCTTCGAGTGCCGGTCACGTCTAGGGTACCCTCTCGGGGCGTGATACCTTATTTAATGATGAAGCCAGAAGAAAGGACATCAATCATGGCGAGTCACATGACCTTATTACAGAAAGAGGGAGACAACAAGGAAGAAGTTAAGATAAGGGGAGAGGCAGAAGCAAGAGTAGGGGAAAATCCACATATGGTAGGAATCCATAATATGAGTGCTACCACAGTGGAATAAAGGGCCATTTAAAGTAAAACTGCAAAAAATTGTAGAAGGAGAAAGGGCAGTTGAAGGAGAAGGATGGAGATGCATTAGTCAATACCCATGGAGAGGTAGCCATTTGTTCTATCCAAGAAGAGATATGCCTTCACGTCTCAAGTTAAGAAGACAATGAATGGGTGGTAGATACTACATCATCATACCACGCCATATCCCGAAGAGATTTCTTCACAGCATACAAAGCAGGAGACTATGGAGTAGTGAAAATGGGAAACACTTATTCTTGTGAGATAGTTGGAATTGGTGATATCAAAATACAAACAAATGTCGGGAGTTCAATGTTACTGAAGGATGTCCATCATGTGTCAGATCTTCGGCCAAAGCTAATATCAGGTATAAATCTTGACAAACAGGGCTATCAAAGTCATTTTAAAAAAGTCACATGGAAATTGTTGAAAGGAATTATGGTTTTCGCTCGAGGAAATATTTGTGTAAACCTATATAAAACTCATGTGAAGGTACACTCAGATAGCCTCAATGTTATGGAAAAAGAGGTGTCTCAAAACCTGTGGTACCAGAGACTCGGTCACATGAGTGAAACGGGGATATCAATTCTAATGAAAAAGCAGCTTATCAGAATGGACAAGAATTATGCTTTAGACCCTTGTAATCATTGCTTATTCGGAAAGCAACACAGAGTCTTATTTATATTTTCTTCAACCAGAAGATCAGAGTTACTCAGTCTGGTACACTTTGATAATTTATGGTCCCATGGAGGAGAAATCACTTGGCGGTAATAAGTATTTTTTGACTTTCATTGTTGATGCTTCTCGAAAGGTGTGGGTGTAATTCTTAAATACAAAGGACCAGACTTTTGACTATTTCAAGATATTTCATGCCATGATAGAGTGTAAAATGGGAAAGAAATTAAAATGCCTTCACTCAGATAATGAAGGCTAGATGTCTCTATATCATCTAGTTCCTTTTAGCTAGTGTAATTATAGTTGGTGATACAGAGACAGAAAGTACCATAGAAATAGAACAAGAAGAATTTATGAATATAGAAATAATATAAGAAGGCTACGAAGTAGATAAAGCTATAGAAGAAGTAAAGAGATTATTCACAGAGAATAGTCATACGATCTTTAAATGTAAAGGTTGTAAAAAAGGTAAAATGGATATAATTGAAATAATCGAACATTTTAGAATATGTAAATAAAGAAATGATAATTTAGCATATCAATCAGAAGAATCAGACATAAATTTTAATGAAGAAGAAAATGAAGACATTATATCAATAATGATCCATACAGAACTAATGGACAAATAAACTAGTTCACATAGTGCTAGCCCTTTCCAAAGAACAAGCGCAACTCCAAGTGTGAGCTATAGTACAGGAAACTTACCACGAAAAGTGTGGTCTAGACCGATATAGAAATAAAAGAAAATGTAAAACTAGCAGAAAAAAGAATGCCAATAGAAGAACCTATCAGGATACAAGAAGGAGGAAATAAAGGAAAAATATTAAATATAGTTGTCCATGATCCACAAATGTGGAAAACAGCAATAGATTTATGAAATGGAATAGTGGTAGCAGACTTTATAAAAAACTATCATGAAATGCAGGGACAATGTATAAATACTTAGAGACCTTTTTAGGAGAATCATGTAAAGCTGTATGGGAATCATACAAAAGGACATATCCCCAAGAGTTTCAAGGCTTAATAGAATTAGGACCAAACCCATATAACTTTACAAATAAAGTACATGTTTTATTAACAGGAGAAGACCCAAATAGTGGATTAGTAGCATTACAAAAAAGTGCAGTAATACAATTAGAACAAATATAAAGAATTTCCTAAAGGACTATTTCTATTATTGTACTATTAGTGGAAATACTTTTTATGAAGAATTAGGTAAAATGCTATTCCATAAATTACCAGGAGCTTTAGGAAGAGAAATAGAAGAAATATGGTATAAGAGGGAAGGTGTAGCTCAAAACCCCACAACTTTATGGTCTATAGGACAAAAAATACAACATATAATGGAAATACTACAAGAAAAATGCACCAACATACAAATACAAAAACAACTAAAATAAAATGAAATGAATTTCTGTAAAACTATGATATACAATACACAAAGTTATGATAAAGAACCACGCAAACAAAGACGATATAAGAGAAGATCGTATAGCCAGAAGCCGTACAGACGCAAAAAATACTTCTTAAGAAAATCCTCAGCTAAGAAGCCATACCTAAATAAAGATCGACATGTTAGAAAATATAGGAATGATAGAAACTACAAAAATAAATTAGAATGCTATACATGTGGAAGTATAGAACATCTAGCCAACATATGTCCTTAAGTAATAGCAGAACTAGAAATTCCAAGCTAATAGAAGATTTTCAAGAAACCTTATTAAACGTAGATGAATTTATGTCAGACATAGTATATATTCATTTGTAAGTTTAGATATAGAAGAAAAAACTACTCAATCTGAATCATCCAATTCAGAAGAAGACAATTTAGTTAATGAAATAGGATTAGAAATGAGTAACTTATCTGCTTCTACGTTAGAAATTTTTTGAAGTAGCTCCGCTCTTAGCTCGGTTCTTTGTGTATTTAGAGGTTCTGTATAATAAGGTGGTATTTGAAAAATTGGTTTTCCAGTTGTTGTTTTAACCAAACTAGATTCCTTTTAAGCTCGGATCTATATTTTCTTTCTTCGTATATCCACTGCTGTCGTGATCTTATCTTACGAATATATTCAAGCGGCATAAGATATTATCCTAATGGTATGGACTGAAGCCTTCGTTTATAGTGTTTTATTCTAAGTTTTGATACTTTTATTTGGTGGATGATATAGTCTAAGCCTCTGTATAGATCTTGTGTATGCACATTTTCGTTTTTAGTAATGTCAAAAAATTCTTTCAGATCTCTTTCTGCTTTTAATAACTCCGATTTATGATGTAATTCCTCTTGAAGCCACTGTTGTATTTGTCTATATCTTTGAAATAATGGTTGATTTTGCATTAATTTACCCTAATGATAAGCTTTTTGTCTCATACGCATATGTATCCAATTTATTCTATTGTTGGAATGTCCTATTTCACTCTCTTGACTTTGTATTTCCCACCGTAACACACTCAGCAAATTGTTTTTCACTCCTCGTTCTTGTCTAAAGGGATTATATTTTCTGTCTAAATTATCGACGGTTTCTTCTACTAAGAGATATTCTTCTAATTTCTTTTTTAGTTTTACGGCTATCCATTTCATAGTATATTCTTGGTATAATAACCAATATCTAGATCTTATATCACGAAAAGATGGATTTCTCTTCATAAATGCTCTAGCTTTAAGCTGTATAACGAATTTGTATTCTAATCTAGATATGATGTCTATTAACTGTTTGAGTCTATAGTTATCCTCTTTGGTCTGCTTTAACCTTTTATATTCCCAATATAAGTTCTTTAGCTTTCTTTTAGTTTCTTTAAAAGCTTGTATATTCTTAAATGGTCATCTCATGTAGATTTCCCAAAAACTTCTCGCTTTGATACCAAGTTAAAATGATTTAGATAAAGATGATTTAGATAAAGGTAATTTAGGTATTGATAAATTCAAAGTGTGAAGTTTATAAGGAGTTTTTTCAAATTTGTTGTAAATCCTACTCAGTACTCCCTCTCTTGTTTAATCTCATCATGCTTATCTGGATGTAAATCTCGAATATCCCCATTTTAACCCTTTTTTAACTTACCTTGTTCATCTCTCCTTTTGAACCTATGTTCTTAATAACTTCTTCTTTAACCACACCCCAGATATATTTCCAGCAACAAATACGTCATTTGTTCATGGCGGACTTTCAAGGCCAGGATTCCTAGGAATTTACAGGTTAATCCATCATTGTTGTTAAGAAGTTAACCATATACTAAGGATAAAAGTTATAATTGTACAACAGTTTACATATGAAGCAAATAAAACATATTAAATTAAAGTAAGAATATATATATATATTTAGAGGGATCTTGGGAATAAAACATAACATCGTAAAACTTACATGATTCGATAGAGAGAGGTTTCCCTTTCGAGAACCCCGAAGGTCTTTAAAGTAACTTGATTTATTTCACAAACACACTTAGTATTACACACAACTTTGTTATACAACAGAGGTACTTGAGTATTGGGTAGGAGTGGTATTCATAAAAAAAGTTTGGGGGTGTTTAAGTTGTGTGTCACACCCCGGGAGGGTACCCTAGACGTAATCGGCACTCAGAAACCATTTCTGGCTCCCAAGCGAACCACATAGCCTGATCACACATCCGTTCATTCATTCAATCAGCGGAAGACAAAAGAATAAAGAGAATATTCGGGGGGGGCAACTCAAACATCAGTCTAACTCAAAGAATAAAGGTCATGGGCCAACAAATCAACTCTAACATTTGTCATTTTAAATAGTTCGACAAGAATAATTTAAGGAAAGAAATACTCAATCGACGCATCACTATCTAGTCTATGAAGCCTCTATAACTACTATCTAATTGGTGACAATGACATGTTCATGGCTACCTCAAATCAAAATAAAAAGAGCTAACTCGATGTAAGAATACACAAACGGTGTCCTCCGAATGTAGGAAAGGACTCACCAATACGCTGAGTGCAAATAGATCCCCAATGATGCTCCTATTGACGATCTCATAAACTTTTCTCTACATCATGAAATGATGCAGGCCAAATGACGTCAGTACGTGGAATGTACTGGTATGTAAAATGGCAGAATGGAACATACCTCAAGGAAGAATAGCAGCGGTCCAAATATCTCAAATTGAAAGATAAGAGAGACTCAACAAGGCATCATAAGTCTAAAGTACAACACATTTTTAGACAAAGAACAATCATATACCATACAGTCCAATCCAATCATACACAATACAGTTCAATCAAATTATTTACAATTCGATCCCTTTCAATCATGTACAATCCGATTATATACACTCAACTCAACAATCAAATCAATAATCAAATCCAATCTAGTCACATACCATTCTATTCAATCCAATCATAATTCATCTACTCCAATCCGACCGTATACAATCAACTCAACATTCAACTCAACAATCAGCTCAAGGGACTCAACTCAGTAAATATGCAAATTAAATTATGCCATGTTTTACAATTCAACTCAAAGGACTCAACTCAATAAATATGTAACAACTCACTCAAGTGTCCTAAGTCTAACAAGAAATAGTTTAGACAGGACTAACTCATAAGCATATAGCAACTCACTCAACTCAACTGACTCAGAGCACTATCAAGACCTAAATGGGAGTTTCTCTTAACTAACAACCATCACTTATGATCCAGTGATAGTACAATAATCAGACGTTGTTGCCACGTCCGTCCATACCTTGCCAGGGCATGAACACCTCCCTAATCGTGGATACCATCGATTAGTCAAGTCCTATCATTTCAGGACAAATCTCTTGGGGAAGCATCCAACTTTAACGGTTCAATCCCCCTTACGTTGGCAACATAGGTATTGGGTTCGAGTATGGACTATACTCTTGCCCAATTCGGTGCTCGATACTCCTCCCATGAGTCCATGCTCATAAGACTCCATCCAATCATCTCAAACAAGCCCTCACGGTTAGTTTCATGTGGTACGTTGCCACCTCATCAACTCTGTTCTCATTCAACTCAATCAAGCCTCATTGGACCTTCTTTCAAATTGACTCATCTCCAATCATCAAACTCCTCTCTTTAAAAATTTATACAATCTCAACTCGATGGATGCAGAAAATATTATGTACATTAAAATATAATTTCAACTCCTCAACTCAACTCAAAATAGATACTTTAATGTAAAAATACTCAACTCATTTAAAGGCTCCTCATACTCAACTCATACTTAAACTCCTTTCTAAATCAAAGATGAAACTAATAATTCTTTAGACTCAAAATAGTGTATAAGTAGTTTATGCAAAAAGGTTCACAAATAATTTATTTAAAGCTCCTCCTCAAAAGATCATTTATTTTTAAAATATTTCTAAGACTCCAATCTACTCAAATTATGCACCTCACATACCAAAAAATCACATTAGACTCCAATCCACTTCATCACACAACATCCTCATCGACATCACCTCTTCATTCACATCGTCACCAAACATCATCATCACATCATCATCATATATCATCATCATCAAACATTATCATCACATCATCATCATATATCATCATTCACATCATCATCAAACATTATCATCACATCATTGTCAAGTATCATCATCACATCAATCGTCAAACATCTACTCTAAAATCCTTATTTTAGTTCTATGTTTATTTTATAGAAGCAAAAGGACATTCTTAACTATCTAATTCATTCTTTTTATTCCAATCAATACATATATACACAAAACCATCCACCTCAACTCAAGAAAAATTATGACCAAAGAAATCTCATCTTGGGTTCATGTGAATGAAACATGAATCCATACTCTCAACAAAACTCAACTCAAGAATATCGTCAACATCTATAAATTTATATACAAAGATACATTTGTAGTCAAAAATATGAAAGATAACTATTTAGTAACTCAAGTCATTAAAATCATCAATCAACCATTTATATCTAAAAACATTTCATAGTTTAGGAAAAACTTTTAAGAAAACCTTTCTAAAAGGTGCAACTCTTTCACAACTCCCAACCAACACATCTAGGGGCATATGGAAGAACTCAATCCATATTTTAGGTTAGCCTTACATACCTTGTTTGAAGACTTTGAAGGAAACCTTGTGGTTGGGTCTTCAATGGAGGACTCAAACCTTGAAGCTCTTGGACTCTTTTGTTGGAAATGGAGAAGAAGAAGAAGAAGAGAGAGAGGAACCCCTAGGGATTTTCTAAAGAGAGAGTGGGGACTGAAAAATGATCCTAGAATGGTCTATGGTGATACATATATAATTTGGGACAATTCCCAAATTACCCCTTCTTAAAAGTTCTGAAAAATAGGCAAAACTACACCTGGCGCGATAGTGGCGCGTCGCGCCCTTGCAGCGCCAGGCTGATTATGCCTAAAACCTGCACACCTCATAGTGGCGCACCGCGCCAGAGACCAAACTACTGAGGCACATTCTTGGCGCGATAGTGGTGCGTCGCGCCCTTACAGCTCCAAGGCCAATATTTTCTGGGTTTTGGAAATTGGCTTGAAAAACCCTACACACCTTATAGTGGCGCGTCGCGCCAGAGCCCAAACTACTGAGGCATGTTTCTGGCGCGATAGTGGCGCATCGCGCCACTGCGTCGCCAAGCCCAGTTTTCCAGCAATTGCAACCCAGGCCTGAAAATCTCTGCTATACTAGTCTGTAGTAAAATGGCTATAACTTTTGACTTCGAACTCCAAAAATTGAAATTTTGGTGGCGTTGGAAAGAGGACTCAAGGACCTATAATTTGGTATGTCGTGGGACATCCAGTTCTTTATATTCTAGGAGATATGATCGTTTGAAGTTGACTATTATACTAACTCGTCCGAAAACTTAATCGATTGGAGTTCTTTGGACTCGACTTGGTGTTAGAGATCCCTTATGACCCCTAAACACATCTAACACACTTCAAATACTTAGGAATTAATCCTAACTCATATGTAGAATTACAAGTCCTCCAGTCTGAGTCTACCCACACGTGAAGAAATGTTCGATTCTTTGCGAAAAAATTTCTAGGGTGTCACATTGTGACTCTCTATTTTATTTTATTTTTGACTTCTGTTCCTCTAACTCACACAACTATCTCTTATATAGACATAAGAGATGATAAACGAAAGGTTCAGAATAATCTATGTGGCCTTATTATTGATGGCCGGCAAACTGATAAGATTCCTTTAATAATGCAAGTCAGGTGCTCAGTGGCCCCCATCATCACATGTATTATTAATGCCATCTTTTTGACTGAATGACAAATGCGTGCTTGTCAAGAGTTTTTCCCTTGTTTAGAGAGTAGTGATAAAGTGATAGCACTCACTATTACAGGACAGTTGTGGGCATACCCACATGGCACACTCTGAATATGTACATAACAAGTGGTAATCCCCTTGCATGTTGCTGATCTTATCTTCTTATCTCTTCATCTTAGTAGTGTCATTGTCTTCTTCCATTATTATCTTGATGTTATAGTCTATCTTTTATCTTCTGAATTAAGTGTCTAAGTTATGTAAGGCGATTGAATTGAATACAAAATAATGGAAGTTGCTTATTTTCTCGAGATAGAATAATGCTATTTAGAAATACTACTTATACCCCAGTATAGACTACAAATATTCCAACAAAGGGAAGATCTGAGATAAAAAATAAACCAGAAAATTTTAAACAAGCCACTAGTCCAACCCCATGTTGTGACAACTGTGGAAACCTGTAACACCCCCTAAAATATTTCACTAGGATTTAAACCCTTCTTCGTATACGTGTAGGATCGAACTCGACTATTGTGAAGTATATGCATCAGTTAGGATGAGTTCCCAAGGAATTGAAGAGTGTTAGAGGTGATGTGGGGTCATAAAAGATCCCTAGAACCAAGCTAATCCCAAAGAACTCGTCTTGGCTAAGTTTTAGAATAAGTTCGTTTAAGGGGTCGACTTCTAGCGACCATATCTTTTGAAATAGGACGATCTGGGTGGCCTATGACCTATTGAATTAAAGGTTTTCGAGTGTTCTTTTCATCACTGCCAAAATTGTAATTTTTGGAGTTCGGAGTCAAAAGTTATAACTCTCCTAAGATGGACTAGTACTGCAGGAATTTCAGGCCTGGGTGACAACTATTGGAAACTTGGGCTTAGCGGCGCAGTGGCACGACGCGCCACTATCACGCCAGGAACAAGCCTCAATAGTTTGGTCCCTAGCGCGGCACACCACTAGGAGTTGTGCAGGGTTTTTAAGCCTATTTTCCAGAACCCAGAAAATATAGGCTTGGCGTTGTAAGAGCGCGACGCACCACTATCGTACCATAAAATAGCCTCAGTAGTTTGGTCTTTGGCGCGATGCGCCACTATCAGATGTGCAGCTTTTAAGCCAATATTCAACTTGGCACCGCAGTGGCGCGATGCGCCACTATCGTGGCAGGAGCATTTTAGCCTATTTTCCAGATTTTTGGAGAAAGGGCAATTTGGGTATTTTTCCCAAATTATATATACATCAACCTTGAACGTTTTTGGACCATTTTTCAGTCCCTCTCTCTCTCTCTAAAAGCCCTAGAAATTTCCCTCTCTTCCTCTTCTTCTCCATTTCCAACAAGGATTGCTTCAAGAGCTTCAAAGATTCAAGCTTTCCATTGAAAACCCAACATCAAGGTTTTCTTCAAGGCTTCACTAAGGTATGTAAGGCTATTCAAAGCATGGGTTGAGTCCACCCATGTGCCCTACATCTTCTTTGAGATTTATTGTCTATAAAAATGAAGTTTATTGATAGAGTTAGGTCCAAATAGGTCCTTTTCATCTATTACCCTAATTTCTATTATGTGGATGTTGTAGAGTCGAGAAAATGATATGCTTCATGTTGTTATGAGTTGATTGGGATGAGAGGTCAAACTTATGTTAATTTTTTAACTATGTTGATTATGATAAAGAATGTTAAATTTCTTAAATATGTTGTTTATCTTGAATTGCTGATTTAAAACCTTGGAGTTGTGATGAGTCCCAAAGGATTTGTTAAATAAATAGAGGAACGATTGGATAGGTTTGTATGTTGTTATAAATGCATATTTAATCTACTCTTGAAAGATGTGATTGGGATTGATTGGATAGTATGATTGGGAGAGATTTGATTGTGATAGAGTTGATGAGTTGACAAGGTTGTAAATGAGACTTGTCGATATGATTTGATTCAATTGATTGGATGGAGTTTTATGAGCATTGAGACTTGGGAGGAGTATCGAGCGCTGAGTGGGTAAGAGTATAGTCCCTACTTGAACCCCATGAACTACACCGCCAATGTAGAAAGGGATTGAACCGTTAAAGTCGGATGCTTCCCATGGGATCGAACCGTTAAAGTCAGATGTTTCCCATTTTATTGTCCTGAAATGATAGGACTTGACTGATCGATGGGATCCATGATTGGTTGATTCATTCATACCCTAGCAAAGTATGAACGGATATGGCAACAACGTTAGTTTGTTTTACTATCACTAGCTCATAAGTGATGGTTGTCGGATAAGAGAAACTCCCATATAGGTCTTGATAGTACTCTGAGTCGGATTGAGTTGAGTTGTATGTGAATGGTCCCTTCTAAACCATATTCTTGTTTAGACTTAGGGCACTTGATTGAGTTGTTATTTCTCTTGAGTTGAGATTCCGAGTTGATTTGATTCTTCCTTGGTGTTTGTTTCATTCGGTCATTTTACATACTCGTACATTCCATATACTGACGTCATTTGGCCTGCATCGTTTCATGATGCAGAGATAGGTACTAGAGATTATCAACCAACGCACTGTTGAAGATCTCCCCACTTTCCGCTGGTTGGTGAGTCCTCCTAGTCTCCGGAGGATGCCGAGATTATCTTCATAGCATTGTTTTGTCTCTTTTATTTTGATTGTTGATAGCCATGGGCTTGTCATCGACACCTCCTAGATTGTTGATAGAGGCTTCATAGACTAGAGTGTGGAAATGTTGGATTGTTCATTTTGTCTAGTTTTGTTCTAGCTGATTATCGATTTGATAGTTGTTTGGCCTTTGGACCTATATTATGGATAGTATTCCTATGATTGAATCTTCCGCCGATAGAATGTGAATGAATGAAAGTGTGACTGGACCAGGTGGTTCGCTTGAAGGTCAGAAATGGCTTTCGAGTGCTGGTCACGCCTAGGGTACCCTCCCGGGGCATGACAAAACCATGGTAAATGTTCTTCAAATAGATTGTATGGAGAAAGACAAGAAGAAGTTTATTTAGCAGAAGCATACTTAGAAAATATCGAAAAAGATTATACGCTAATAAATATTGAGACAAAATTCTATAATTTTCAAAAAGGAATAAATAAAATAGGAACTATAAAAAATTCAAAAGACCTAGATAACATTGTAGCAATATTAGATGAAATTGAAATAATTAGAGAAAAACCATTAGTACATTGGGAAAGTAACAAAATTATGTGTAAATTAGATATCATAAACCCTGAGTACACTATAAAGACTACAACTATAGAGAAAAATAATGAAGACACAGAAGAATTTAGTAAACAGATTAAAGAACTATTAAAATTGGAAGTAATCCGAAGATTCACCTCTAAATATAGGTCTGCAGCATTTATGGTTAGAAACCACAGTGAGCAGGTAAGAGGTAAAGCTAGAATGGTAATAAATTATAAGAGACTAAATGATAATACTAGAACAGGTGCATATAAATTACCTGATAAAAGCGAGTTAATAAATAGAATACAAAGTGAAAAGATATTCAGTAAATTTGACCATAAATTCGGATATTGGCAAGTTAAATGCACCCAGAAAGTATAGAATGGACAGCATTCACTTGTCTTGAAGGACATTTTGAATGACTAGCTATGCCGTTTGGGTTAAAATGGCTCCACCCATATTTCAAAGAAAAATAGATGACATGTTCGGAGATTAAAAAAATTCCGATCTAGTATATGTGGATGATATTCTCGTATTTAGTAAAGATATGCAAGAATATTTAGGACATCTATAGACAGTTTTCAGATTATTTGTAAAATATGGAATAACAATTAGTAAAAAAATAGAATTATGTAAGACCCATATAAACTTTTTAGGAGTAACATTAGGAGACAGAAAAATAAAGCTACAATCACATATAGCGAAAAAAGTATTAGACATGACAGATAGGTTAGATAATACAAAGGATTTCCAAAAAAAATTAGGATTAGTAAATTATGCTAGAAATTTCATCCAAGATTTAGGAAAAATAGCTGAACCTTCATATGCAAAGACAGGAAGTAAAGGACTAAAATACTTTAATATAGAAGACATTAAATTAGTTCAATAAATTAAAGAAAAAGTTAAAAATATACCAGATCTTCAAATATCCCTAGAATCGGACTATTTAATAGTTCAAACAGATGGAAGTAAATTAGGATGGGGAGCAATCCAAAAATCCAGACCTAATAAATATATCTCTAAAAATGAAGAAAAGATTTGTGGGTACCAAAGCGGACAATATAAAGAAAAAGGAAACATGAGTAGTATAGATGCCAAAGTATTAGCAATAATATAAAGATTAAATAGCTTTAAATTATATATTTTAAATAAAACCAAATTATTAGTAAGAACAGACTTTGAAGCCATCATTAAATTCCATCAAACTATAAATAGCAAAGCTAGTAGTAAACGTAGATGATTAAACTTTATGGATATTATATCTATATATAATAGTATCATTTTTAAATATGTTAAAGGAAAAGACAATGATTTAGCAGATAAATTAAGTAGACTACAACTTAAAACTAACTAATGAAATGTTATTTTTAGCATGAGACCAACTGGGCAACAACCAACAGATAAAGGCAAGGGCATAGCCTAGCCAGACTCTTATGATCAGACTCTTTTAGGTAAGATAAATTTTAAACCTGAAAGTACTATAGACATGATGGAGAGAATTCACTTTGGTAAGTTTAATTTAATCTCCTACCCTCAGTGTAATTTATCTTTTAGGATAATGCCATACTACACATTAGACAAGTCTCAAAAGTGTTTAGTTGATAATTTATGGATAGCTTATAATAAGAAAGATACTAAATATTTTATTGCTGCCTCTAATGCTTTATGTCAATACTCTTACAACTTCCATTATTTTGTATAAGGAACTGCAATCCTATTACTAAATCCGTCTTTATGTCCAAGTCTCTTGCTAATATTTTATACATGTTATAGGTTGGTCTGTAAAATTCATTACATGTATTTATGAAACTTACTTGTGCCTTTTCTATGTACTGATCTTAGAAATTATAAGTTCCAACTATTTGTACTGCAGATACTGATTCTTTTAAAGTTTTTAACAGATCTTGTGGTACTATCTTTCTATTTATAAGGCAGCTTGTACAACCCGTGTCTACTAGGGCTAGGGTCTCTATTTCTACATCTTTAATTCATATTCTTGCTAATACTTTTATTGTTTCAAATTTCTTGTCTTCATTACATATAAGGCTTGTATTACTTTCTTCTATGTTCATGAGTTCAGTTTCTATTTTATCTAGGTGTATAGTTTCCTGGGTCGAGACACTGTCTATTTCTATTTTTTCTTTTCCTTTTTCTAATGAAAACAATCTTTGTTCTAAGTCATTTACTCTAGTTTCTAATGTTATTAATCTTAGATTAGTAGATTGGTCTTTGGCTTGAATAGGTTCTTGTTGTTTATTTATTTTGACTTTAATTTATCTTCTATACAGCTAATAAAAGCTTCCATATAGCACTTTTTACATTTGGCCCTATTTATTTTACTAGGGTACCATTTACATATGCTACATTGATTGCTATCTATTCCTTTTGTCTTTCAAAATCATGACAGCATTCTTGTATGACATTCATCATGGTATTTATTTATAGGTTTTCTAAGTCTAAGATATGATACCAACGGTGTCTAGACATCATATCTAGATTAGAATACAAATTCATTATATAGCTTAAAACTAGAGCAAAATCTAGTTTATGAAGACACATCCATCTTTCCGTGATATAAGATCTAGATATTGGTTATTATACCGAGAATATATTTTGAAATGAACAACTGTAAAACTAAAAAACAAATTAGAAGAATATCTCTTAGTAGTAGAAACCGTCGATAATTTAGATAGAAAATATAATCCCTTAGACAAGAATGAGTAGTGAAAAACATAAATCTATTACTGTATTCCACATTTGTGGATCATGGGCAGCTATATTTTTCTTCAATTATTTTTATTTCATCTGATATTGCTACAATGTTATCTAGGTCTTTGAGATTTTTTATAGTTCCTATTTTATTTATTCCTCTTTGGAAATTGGTCGTCTCATGTAGATTTCCCAAAAACTTAGAAACAATACAAGAAGCCCAAAGTAAACATAATAAAATACTAGATAGATTAGAGAAGAACTTTGATTTGGTCCCAGCAACGGAACTAAATCAAAGTTCTTCTCTAATCTATCTAGTATTTTATTATGTTTACTTTGGGCTTCTTGTATTGTTTGATATAAGGTCTAGATATTGATTATTATACCGAGAATATACTTTGAAACGAACAACCATAAAACTACGGTGAGAAACACAAAGTCAAGAGAGTGAAATAGGATATTCCAACAATAGAATAAATCGGATACATATGCGTATGAGACAAAAAGCTTATCAATTTGGGTAAATTAATACAAAATCAACCATTATTTCAAAGATATAGACAAATAAAACAATGGCTTCAAGAGGAATTACATCATAAATCGGAAAGATCAAGAGTAAGTTTTACAGATAATAGAATAGGTAATAATCTTATTTTTAGAATATTATCAAGAAGACACTCAAGAGGAGAGCGAAATCAAGAATTAAATGAAATAATAGATGTAGATAGATATTTATAAATATTTCAACAAAATCAATTAAAACTCTTAAATCCAAAGACGCTATACAATGTGAAATGATTTTCTAGGGATAATCAATTATATAGACATTATAGAGAAGAACAAATATTAGCAACAGGAGAACACGTTTCTACTCTAAACTTTGTATTACTACTTAGAGTCATTTTTCCTATAAATTTTATGCACATTAATAAATTATTTTTGTTATTCATGGTAAGTTACACTTTATGATTTATTTTCTTGTAACGATTTATATTTCTTTTCAAGGTGTATTCGTAGATCTAAATATTCAAGATGTCTTAGAGAATCTATTTTGTTATCCTAAAGAACTTGTAACCTTCCAAATTATTCTGTATAATTCTAATCTATTAGTACTGAATCTTATATCTTCTTCTACGTTAGAATTTCTTGGTTCTTATTAATTTTTCTATCTCTATTTTTGTGGGTATTTTTTCTAAATTACCCTTTGTATTTAAGTATTGTATTTTTCTATCCCACTGAGCACCCGACTTGTATTATTAAAGGAATCTTAATAGTTTGTCAGCCATCAATAATAAGGCCACATAGCTTATTCTAAACCTTTCGTTTAACATCTCTTATGTCTATATAAGAGATAGTTGTGTGAGTTAGAACAACAGATTTCAAAAGAAAATAGCGAGTCACAACTTAAACATCCCCAACCTTTTTTTATGAATACCACTCCTACCCAATACTCAAGTGCCTCTGTTGTATAATAAAGATGTGTGTAATACTAAGTGTGTTTGTGAAATAAATCAAGTTTCTTCTTCTATAGCTTTATCTACTTCGTAGCCTTCTTGTATTATTTCTATATTCATAAATTCTTCTTGTTCTGTTTCTATGGTACTTTCTGTCTCTGTATCATCTAGTTCTTTTTTGCTAGTGTAATTATAGTTGGTGAATTGTATTGAAGTTTCTCCTTTGAAACTGGTATACATTAAATGATTTTCTAGTGCAAACACCTTGGCAAGACAAACGGTATTTTTCAAACTGTCTAAAGATTCGGTAAAATTATTAAAACCTTTGAAAAGAGGATTTTTAATTCCATTTCCTAAAAGATAAGTTACACTGAGGGTAGGAGATTAAATTAAACTTACCAAAGTGAATTTGGTGCGTTTATATATCAGGTCTAGACCACACTTTTCGTGGTAGGTTTCCTATACTATAGCTCACACTTGGAGCTGCGCTTGTTCTTTGGAAAGGGCTAGCACTATGTGAACTAGTTGTAAAAATGGGGATATTCGGAATTTACATCTCATACAAGCATGATGAGACTAAACAAGAGAGGAAGTACTGAGTAGTATTTACAACAAATTTGACAAAACTCCTTATAAACTTCACACTTTGAATTTATCAGTACCTAAATTACCTTTATCTAAATCATCTTTATCTAAACCGTTTTAGGGTGTATTCGTATATCTAAATATCCAAGATGTCTTAATCTCAAAAAAGAAAAAAAATGAAAAAATAGAATCCATGAACACCAGGCTCCTAAAAATACAGAAATCGACATAAAAAAGATGGCATTAATAATGCATGTGACGATGGGGCCCACTGAGCACCCGTCTTGCATTATTAAAGGAATCTTATCAGTTTGTCGGCCATCAATAATAAGGTCACGTAGCTTATTCTAAACCTTTCGTTTATCATCTCTTATGTCTATATAAGAGATAGGTGTGTGAGTTAGAAAAACAGAAGTAAAAAAAAATAGAGAGAGTCACAACTTAAACACTCCAATTTTTTTTTTATGAATACCACTCCTACCCAATACTCAAGTACCTCTGTTGTATAATAAAGTTGTATGTAATACTAAGTGTGTTTGTGAAATAAATCAAGTTACTTTAAAGACCTTCGGAGTTCCCCAAAAGGGAAACCTCTCTTTGTCGAATCATGTAAGTTTTATGATATTTTATTCCCAAGATCCCCCAAAAAATATATATATATTCTTACTTTTATTTAATATGTTTTATTGTCTTCATATGCAAACTGTTGTACAGTTATAACTTTTACCCTTAGTATATGATTAACTTCCTTTCTAGTAATGTCTAAAAGTTCTTTTAGATCTCTTTCTGCTTTTAATAACTCTGATTTATGATGTAATTCCTCTTGAAGCCACAATTGTATTTGTCTATATCTGTCATACCCCGGGAGGGTACCCTAGACGTAACCGACACTCAGAAACCATTTCTAGCTCTCAAGCGAACCACATAGCCTGATCAGATATCTGTTCATCCATTCAATCAGCGGAAGACTTAAAACAAAGAGAATATTCGGCGGGCAACTCAAATCATCAATCTAATTCAAGGAATAAAGGTCATGGGCCAACAAATTAACTCCACTATTTATCATTAAAAATAGTTTGACAAGAATAATTCAAGGAAAGAAATACTCAATCGACCCATCACTATCTAGTCTATAAAGCCTCTATCACTACTATCTAATTGGTACCAATGACATGTCCATGGCTACCTCAAATCAAAATGAAAAGGGCTAACTCGACGCAAGAATACATAAGCGGTGTCCTTCGAATGTAGGGGAGGACTCACCAATATCCCCAATGATGCTCCTATTGACGATCTCTTAAACCTGTCTCTGCATCATGAAATGATGCAGGTCCAAATGGACGTCAGTACATGGAATGTACGAGTATGTAATATGGCAGAATGGAACATACCTCAAGGAAGAATAACATCGGTCCACATATCTCAAATCAGAAAGATAAGAGAGACTCAAATAAGGCGTCATAAGTCTAAAGTAAGAATACAGTTTAGACAGAGACCAATCATATACCATACAATCCAATCCAATTATGTATAATACAGTTCAATCAAATCATTTACAATTCGATCTCTTTCAATTATGTACAATCCGATCCAATCTAATCTAATCACAATTCATCTAACCCAATTCGATTATATACAATCAACTCAACATTCAACTCAATAATCAAATCCAATCTAGTCACATACCATTCTATTCAATCCAATCACAATTCATCTAATCTAATCCAATCCAATCACATATCGTCTAATCCGATCCAATCATATACCATCAACTCAACAATCAACTCAAAGGACTCAACTCCATAAATATGCAAATTAAATTATGTAATGTTTTACAATTTAACTCAATCATCTATAATCACTATCAAACCAATCATATCAAGCACAATCCATTCAATTGGGAGTTTCTCTAACCGACAACTATCACCATATGAGCGAGTGATAGTACAATAATTCGACGTTGTTGCCACATCCGTCCATACTTTTCTAGGGTATGAATGATCAACCAATCATGGATCCATAACCAATCAAGTTCTATCATGTCAGGACAATAAAATGGGAAACATCCGACTTTAACGGTTCGATCCCATAGGAAGCATCCGACTTTAACGGTTCAATCCCTTCCTACGTTTGGCGACGTAGTTTATTGGTTCGAGTAGGGACTATACTCTTACCCAATTCGGTGCTCGATACTCCTCCCAAGACTCAATATGTTCATATCTATCAAGTGAGTAAAATACTCAAAATACTCATTTGGTCTCATTGGACTCTTTTCAAATCAACTCATTTAGTCTCATTGGACTCTTTTCAAAACTCAATCAAATCTGGCCTCCTTGGACCTTCTTTCAAATCGACTCATCTCAAATTATCAAACTCTTCTCTTTAAAATTTATACAATCTCAACTCAATCTCAAAAATCGGCATTTTAAAAGTAAAAATGCTCAACTCATTTATACTCAAGATACTCATGTTCAAAAATAATTAAAAGACATCTCAAACTCAACTCATGCTTAAACTCTTTTTTTAAAATCATAGATGGAAATAATCATTCTTTAAAACTCAAAATAGCGTATAAATAGTTTATGCAAAAATGCTCACAATCATTTATTTAAAACTCCTTCTCAAGAGATCATTTATTTTCAAAATGCTCACAAGACTCCAATCAATCAAATTATGCAAATCACATATCACATAATTACATTAGACTCCAATCTACTTCATCACACAACATCCTCATCAACATAGCATCTTCATTCACATCATCGTCAAGTATCATCATTCACATCATCATCAAACATCATCATCAAACATCATCATCGCATCATCATTAAATATCATAATTCAAATCATCATCAAACATCATCATCACATCATCATCAAACATCAACTCCAAAATCCTTATTTAATTCTATATCCATTTATAGAAACAAAAGTGACATTCTAGCTCTACCAACGTTTTAATTCTTTTTATGCCATTCACATTCATAACTATTCCAATTCATTCTTCTCATTCCAATCAACACATATACCCAAACCATCCATCTCAAACTCAAGATAAATTCTGACCAAAAAGAAATCTCATCTTGAGTTCATGTGAAGGAAACATGAATCCATACTCTCAACAAAACTCAACTCAAGAATACCATCAATACATATTAATTTATATGCAAAGATCCATTTGTAGTCAATAATATGAAAGATAACTATTTAGTAACTCAAGTCATTAAAATCATCCATCAATTTCTAGCATATGAAAATATTCTAGGGTTTAGGTAAATTTCAAGGAAAATCTTCCTAGAAGGTTCAAATTCTTCACAACTCCTATCCAACACATCAATGGGCATATGGAAGAACTCAATCTATATTTTAGGTTAGCCTTACATACCTTAGAGTAGATTTTGAAGAAACCTTGTTGTTAGGTCTTCAATGGAAAGCTTGAATCCTTAAATCTTGAGGGAAAATCTTGTTGGAGATGATTTGAGAGAGAAGAGGGTGAGAATTAGGGTTCTTTGGAGAGGCAAAAGACTGAAAATTATCATTCAAAACGCGTCCAAGTTGTATATATAGGTATTAGGTAATTTTCCCAAAATGCCCCTCCAAAATCTAGAAATCGGGACAAGTCCGCGACAGGTCCGCGACGCGGACGTGTCGCGCACCTTTCTGGTCAACAAAAAAATGAAATCTGGAAAAATTGTCAAAGTTCGCTGTAGGTCCGCGACGCGGACCTGTCGCGGACCTCTCTGTTCGACCAATCATAACTTTTGACTCTGAACTCGTAAAAATGCAATCTTGGTGGCGTTGGAAAGAAGACTCAAAGACCTTTAATTTGATAGGTCATGGGACATTCAATTCATTGTATTCTAGGAGTTATGGTCATTTGAAGTCTACCCTTATACGAACTCATTCGAAAACTTAGGCGAAACAAATTCTTTGGACTCGGCTTTGTTCTAGTGATACCTTATGACCCTAAATCACATCTAATACACTTCAAATACTTAGGAATTGATCCTAACTCATATATACAATTAGGAGTCACCGAGTTCGATCCTACACGCACATGAAGAATGGCTTGAGTTTTGGCAAAAAAAATCTGGGGTGTTACAATATCTTTGAAATAATGGTTGATTTTGCATTAATTTACCCCAATTGATAAGTTTTTTGTCTCATACACATATGTATCCAATTTATTTTATTGTTGGAATATCTTATTTTACTCTCTTGACTTTGTATTTCCCACCGTAACGCACTCAGAAAGTAGAGAGAATAAATTTAAATACTATGTAATTATACTGGTAAGACAAATGTTGTTTTTCAAACTTAGATCGAAGTTATAGACTCAATAAATGAAATTATAGCTCTAAAAGTGAATAAACGATTTGTGTGTACCAAAGAGGGCAATATAAAGAAAAAGGAAACATGAGTAGTATAGACGTCGAAGTATTAGCAATAATATACAAATTAAATAGCTTTAAATTATATATTTTAAATAAAACCGAATTATTAGTAAGAACAGACTTTGAAGTCATCATTAAATTCCATCAAACTATAAATAGAAAAGCTAGTAGTAAATGTAGATGGTTAAACTTTATAGATATTATATCTATATATAATAATATCATTTTTGAATATGGTAAAGGAAAAGACAATGATTTAGCAGATAAATTAAGTAGACTACAACTTAAAACTAACTAATGAAATATTATTTTTGGCATGAGACCAACTGGCCAACAGCCAACAGACAAAGGCAAGGGCATAGCCCAACTAGACTCTTATGATCAGACTCTTTTAGGTAAGATAAATTTTAAACCTCATAGTAATATAGACATGATGAAGAGAATTCACTTTGGTAAGTTTAATTTAATCTCCTACCCTCAGTGTAATTTATCTTTTAGGATAATGCCAGACTGCACATTAGACAAGTCTCAAAAGTGTTTAATTGATAATTTATGGATAGCTTATAATAAGAAAGATACTAGAGATGATAAACGAAAGGTTTAGAATAAGCCACGTGTCCTTATTATTGATGGCCGACAAATTGATAAGATTCCTTTAATAATGCAAGTCAGGTGCTCAGTGGGCCCAATCGTCACTTGCATTATTAATGCCATCTTTTTGACCAACTGACAGACGCATGCTTGTCAACAGTTTTTTCCTTGTTTGGAGGATAGTGATAAAGTGACAACAATCACTAATATAGGACAGTTGTGGGCATACCCACATGGCACCCTCTGACTATGTACATAACTAGTGGTAACCCTCTTTCCACGTTGCTGATCTCATCTTCTTATCTCTTCATCTTAGTAGTGTCATTGTCTTCTGCCATTATCATCTTGATGTTATAGTCTATCTTTTATCTTCTGAATTAAGTGTTTAAGTTATGTAAGGCGATTGAATCGAAACTCATTCCTGAGTCATCATCTTCATATGGATCTTGCGCATCTTGGTAATTGTTTCTTCCATCTTCACCTTTGCTGGTATTTGAAATATCGATTTTTCCAGTTGTTGTTTTAACCAAACTATATTCCTTTTAAGCTCGGATCTATATTTTCTTTCTTTGTATATACACTGTTGTCGTGATCTTATCTTACGAATATATTCAAGTGGCATAAGATATTGTCCTAATGGGATGGACTTAATTCATTTATAGTGTTTTATACTAAGTTTTGATACTTCTATTTGGTGGATGATATAGTCTAAACCTATATATATATATATATATATATATTATACTAATAGATTTGAAACTTTAATTCTACTCCAAACATTCACAGGTAAAACGAAAGGGAGATGTCAAAATGAAAAAAAAAAAAGTAAATACATCAAATTTCCCTTGAACTTGACAGTAAAACTTGTTTTAATATTTTAACTACACTAATGTTTAAATATTTTTTTAACAATTTTCAAGTGAATTAAATACCACTTTATAGATGCAATACCAGTTTCAC
The DNA here is from genome assembly GCF_947179165.1 of Solanum dulcamara. NCBI lineage: Eukaryota > Viridiplantae > Streptophyta > Magnoliopsida > Solanales > Solanaceae > Solanum > Solanum dulcamara. Next base: position 8,849,179 of record NC_077244.1, on the reverse strand, counting down.
AATTGGAAGGTTATATACACGCATGTCACATAAGTGCCATCTCAACGACACGTCGATAACACGTCGAAAAGTGAAAAAATTGACTTTCAATTTCATTTTCACTGTTCATCCATCTTCTTCATCACTCCTTCTTCTTCATCGTCTCAGTAGAACACAAAGTAAAAATTACCCTTCCTCTTTGTTTTAAATCCAGATTATTGATTCATTTCAAACTTCCATTTCTCATATGGAAGAACCCATTTATTAGATTCTCTTCAAATTTTTCTTTGGTACCATAAATATTTTACCCAAATATTATTTCTAAATCTCAAAGACATGAACTTCATTCAACTGTTACTATCAAAAGGTAAATTTCATGATGAATAATTATATTGCCCCACTTTAATTATTCTTCTATTCGGGTCCTATTACAAAAAGAACGATTACCATCAACGTTTTTTTTTGAAGAGGAAGGGTTTTAGAGGCTGTGGAAATGAAGAAGATATGGAACAGGTCTGGTAAGAAGACAAAGAGGGCCCCACTTGTTTTTTCTAATCAACTTTTTGCTATTTACTCGTGGAGTGAATTTTTATTTCCCACGTTAGCTATTAAGATGATATATAATTCACTTGAAAGTTATTAATGAGATATTTAAAAATTTGTTAAAGTGCTAAGTAATTTTTGTTGCCTTGGGAATGATTTCATGTATTTTGTATGTTCCATTTTTTCGCTATACTCATTCCTTTGTCAATTAGCGGATACATCACATCTACTGCAATATTAGGCTTTTCAATTGTATTTTGTAACAAAAGATCGATGTAATGTTTATTCTAAAAATTAACAAAGTAATAAATTATTAAGTATAGCATAAATAATTTACCTTGACAATTACTTGAGGAAATCTGATAGGCATAACATATAATGTTTTGATCTATTAAAAAAAATCTTGTGTGATACTTGAAAAAATCGTATTATGAAGATTAAACAAATGAAAAATTATATTAATCAGTTTAAGTCAAGTCAAACGCTAAAAAATGCAATAACTTATCATAATTTAACAAAATATTGTTCTTTACTTTAAGAAGAGTTCACCTAAAATCTTTTGTATGTCAATTGTAGTTTAAAAAATTCCTATCGTTCTTTACCATGAAGTAATTTAAAAGTTTAGTATTAGTAATATTTTTTAATGAACTATGTATTTCAAAATTGTCAACTTTGCCCGTATGCATCAACATGCCACCGTTTATTTCTTTATCTCCAAAAATCTTATCATAATTTTTTTGAAGGAGAGGGAAAAAAAGGTAAAAATCAAGAAACTCTATCTAATTAATTAAAATTGTGGTAATACAGATCAATGCTTCCAATTTCCAAAGATGTTAGTAACATTTCAATTATATTTTCACTTTTATATGAATAAATCTCATGCTTTTAATAATAGAATCAATTATCAGAAAAAGTAAAAATAATATTATTACCGTGTGCATTGAACTACAATTCTACAAAATTTCAAAAACATGCATTACGATTCCAACAATAAGTAAGAAACACCATAGAAGCACTAGTTAAAAGATAACAACAAACCCTGACAACAATCAAGTAAAATAAAAATAAACGCAGAGCATGAAACTAAGTCAACTCAACTTACCACAATCTTGAATTACTGCGTATTAGACCACATACAAATACTTTTTGTTAAGAAATTTAAGAAGAGAGATGCAAAAAATAAATAAAAAGCCTATGGAAGAATTCCGTATTTGTTCAACGTTATTTCTATGTTCTACGTTGACGCTTCGTGACTTCAAGGATCCTATTTCCACATTCATAGCTTTTGGGCTTTGAAATGAAAAAGATAACTAGAAATGGGGTAAATATGAAGAATGTGGTGTGGGCTATTTGCAGATATATTTATTGGCATATATTTATGATGAATTAAGAAGAAGAAGAAGAGTTACTTCCCTTATCTTAAAATTGTTAGCAACAGTTGCACCTATTTAATATTTCTTAGGAAGGAAAAAACTATTTACCGAGTAAAAAGAAGAAAAAAGGCAAATTAATAAATGAGGAAAGAGATAAATAATTTTCCTGATCATTGAGGAGGGCCACGTCACCGGATCTAGATCCTTTTACATATATATATATAAATTTTAATTTAAGATTATAAAAATTTATTTTATTTTCTTAAACTACGTGTCAAGTCAAAATAAGTCAAACAAATTGAAATAGATAGCGTAATAAAAGTGTATTCTATCTAACAGCTTAAATTTTTAAATGAGATGATTATACGCTTCAACACTGTATCATAGAATTTAGAGGTTCTAAGATCAAATCTCACAGTCACTCATTATTAAAAAGAATTTTCACGTATTTGACCCATTAAAAAAATCAAATCCGCACATAAAAAACGTGTTGAGAATACAATTAAAAAATAAAAATTAAAGGAAAAGTTTTCCCCAAAAAAAAAGTCATCTTGACTTCTTTCAAAATCAAGTCCCCAGTCACTAATGCAATTTGTTGAAGACACCCTATCTATACCTAGTGAAGTTAATACTAATAAAGAGACTAGAAAGCAACCAGAAATATATTCATTCTCACCTAGTTATAATAGTATATGATATAAACTCCTAACTGTTTTGAAAAGTTGTAGTGGATGTCCATTGTTGTGGACCTACTAAGTAAGTTACTTTCCACATGCTTTTTTTTCTTGTCTATAAATATGGTCATTCTTTGCAATGTAATACGTAGATAGATATGAATTCTCTTCTGATCTATCTTTCTCATTTTCTTCTTTTTCTTCCTTTCTTATTTTGCTAAGTTAGTTTATTTTATAATACGTTATCAGTATGAGCCTTTGTCACTTTGAACTATTTTAAGAAGGTAACAAAAGGGTAATAATTTTATTTTCTTAAAATGTGGAATATCTCTAAACTTTAATTTGTTGCTCTTGATATATCTAGAAAAGGCTATTCATCATGGGCACTAGATGCCAAAATAAACCTAGAATCGATGGGTCTGGCAGACACCATCAAAGATAACAATATGACAGCTAGTCAAGACCTTGTCAAAACCATGATATTTTTCAGCCACCATCTTAATGAGGGGTTAAAATTACAATATCTCACATTATAAGACACCCTTAAACTGTGGAAGAATCTAAAAGAAAGATATGACCACCTGAAGTTAGTCATCCTTCCACAGGCACGTCATGATTGGCTAAATCTGAGATTAATGGATTTTAAAAATATAACTAAATATAATTCTGCCTTGTTTAGAATTATAGCACAATTAAATTTATACAGAGAAGAAATCACTGAGCAAGACAAACTTGAAAAAACATACTCCACATTTCCACCCGCAAATATACTCCAGCAATAGCAATATCACGAAAAAGGGTTTAAAAAATATTCTAAATTACTTTCTCACCTTCTTATTGAAGAACGCCACAATGAGCTGTTAATGACAAATCATGATAGTCGATCCATTGATTATTTATCACTCTCTGAAGTAAATTAACCAAACTACCAGTCGTGGTCGTGGTCGAAGAAAAAATTATAATCATGATGCTCGGGTGGCACTGAGAAATAATCAGCAATATAAAAAGAAGAGTAAAAAGCCAGAAGTTATACCAAAGAAAAATTTAGAAAGTATATGTCACAGATGTGGAGGTATGGACACTGATCACGGACCTGCCGGTCATCAAAATGTCTGATTCAACTATATCAGACATCCTTGAAGAGGGCAAAAAATAATCCAGAAACAAATTTTATCTCTAGATGATAATATTGAACCTATGCATCTGATTGTAGCTGATTTCTTTAATTTTTCAAAAAAATATGAATATTGATAAGCCTAATAATATGTAAATAATTTCCTTTTTATTTTTCTGTACTAAATAATATGTTTGTATTTTTCTAATTCATGTAAATAAATAAAATTTGTATAATGAGTCATGTTTTAATTATAATGTTTACTTTATTTCTTTTTGAAGAAAAATATGGATATGCCTCAAATTTTATTTAGATCAATGATCAATCACAAAGATATTTGTGTAATTGATAGTGGAACAACGCATGCCATTTTTAAAAATGAGAAATATTATTCCTACTTGCTTAGAAGAAAATCAAATGTTACTACAATTTCTAGTAATTCAAAAATGATTGAAGACTCCGGAAGAGCTACTATATTTCTACCTAAGGGGATAAAGATTGTTATAAAAGATGCACTATTCTCTTTTAAATCCCAATAAACTTGTTACGTTCTAAAGATATCCTCAGATATGGATATCATGTTATTGAATACGAGTGTCTCAGGCCAGAAATATATTTTTTAAAAATTACCAACTTTGTTGTCTGGCCTATATTATGCAAAAATTAGTGCAATTGAAGCACATTTGATCATAAACCAGAAGTTTACTGATCTAAATACATTTGTTCTATGGCATAATCGAATAGGTCATCCTGGATCAATAATGATGAGATGAATTCTTGAAAATTCAACAGGACATCAGTTAAAGAACCTGAGGATTCTTACGAATGATGAATTTTTATGTGTTGCTTGTTATCAAGGCAAATTAATTGCTAGACCATCAACTCTGAAGGTTGGCATCGAATCTCCTGCTTTTTAACGTATACATGGGGATATATGTGGATCTATTCATTCACTTAGTGGATTGTTTAGATATTTTATGATCATAATAAATGTATCATCAAGATGGTCTCATGTGTGCCTGTTATCATCTCGCAACCTGGCATTTCAGAAGTTGTTAGCTCAAATAATAAGATTAAGGACGCAATTTCCAAATTATCCAATTAAGGCTATTCGCCTTGATAATTGAATATCCTATTGGGATAAAAATTGAATATCCTATTGCTCATGTTTATACTCAAAATGGCCTTGCAGAATCATTTATTAAGGGCCTATAATTGATAGCAAGATCTCTAATAATGAAAACAAAATTACCGATTATTGTTTGGGGTCATGCTATCTTACATGCAGCAGCACTTGTGTTGACACCCAATTTTAGCCTGACTTTTGTAAAATTAATATTTTTAATTTTTATTTTTGTTAAATAGTTCAAAAGTGCACTTTTATAATTTTAAATCAATTTCATCAATAATTATCCTTAGATGAGGATTTTAGTTTATTTTTTAAAACAAAAAATTAGTTATAGCTATTTTTTATCATAGTTCGTTAATTTAAATTTTTACATATCATTTGTTCATATTCATTTTAGTATTTTTAGCACAGTGTAAGAATAGATTAAAATACAGATAAATATTAATTTTTCCCCACAATTTTATCTACCCCACTAATCACACACATTTTTCTATAATTTTACCTACCCCACTAATCACACAAATTTTTCCACAATTTTACCTACCCTACTAATCACACACAATTTTCTACACATATATAACCATTTTCAAACTCTCTCTCTCTCCTCTCTTATTCTTCCTAAAAAAACACATCCATCAACAACTACCACAAAAGTCCAACACCTATACACTACAATTTTCTACACCTATATAATTATTTTCAAACTCTTTCTCTCTCATCTCTAATTCTTCCTAAAAAAAACTCTCATAATATTTATTCTTCTTCTCCACTCTCTCCCTCACCCTCACTATAAATAACACCAATTTTAACTCTTCTTCACTACTTTTATCCCTTTCCTTCATATTTCTCCATTAAAACCACCAACAACCACCAAACCACCAAAATCCTCTTCTTTTCCGGCCAAACACACTTCATTTTTGGTCCCATGGCCAATGAAAAAATCACTCCGTCGATTTTTGAGGCCTCCCCATTTTAAAAGACGGAAATTTAGTTTAAGTTTATATATGTTATATTTTTTGAACGAACTAATTTATGTTTTCATTTAGTTATAACTTTTGCTAGTGCACTGATTTTATATTTTCTTCTTTTTCTAATGAATTGCCTAGTTATAGAGCATTAGTTTTGTTTTGTTTTATGTAAAGTGATATGTGTAGTGGATAAAATTATTAATTAATTCATAATTTCACATATATGATATTTTTATTGATACACATTTATTGTATCATTGTTTGTTCTTATTTTTTTATACTTATTGCTATTACTTTTCATATTTTTAGATTATTTCTTAAAGGGTTTTAAATTATTATTATTATTGTTGTCCTACCATTAATGATATATGTATATTTTATTGCTATGATTAATTTTGGGTTGACTCACTTTGGTTATTGCTTTGTAATTAGGGAATTGTTTACCCTTTGAAATTTTTATTTAAATCAACCGTGAATATATATTATATTTTTGTAACTTAAAATTGGCCGATGAAGAAATTATCATCGATTTCTAAGGTCTCCCATTTTCATAAGACGGGTTTTATTTTTATATTACTATTATTCTTATTATTATTATTATTATTATTATTATTATTATTTATTCATTATTAACACATTTACTAAGTGTCTTTACAGGGGTTGAAGCACAAACCGACTGATATACAGTTCATGTATATCTGATATACAAGAAAATTGGTGGCGGTATACACTGATGTACAGTGTATATATAGCTACGAATACAGTAAAATTGTGCTTAAGGCCCAAAACGCAGATGACCCAACAGTTTAGTCCAGGCGTACAGAAATAAAGTGTCGGGCCATATTTACATAAAATATTTATGGTTTATTTATATTGATTCGGATTGTAATAATTTATTTACTTATGTTATTTATGTTTGCTTAGATATTAATTTTAATTTATTTTAACTTAATTAGATTCCCCTAAAGATAAACCAATACATGTTAATTTACTCTTTAAATAATTTTCTACCTTTACTTAGTCATTTGATAAACTTTTTACTTTTTTTTATATACACATGTATATTATTTTCAACTGTCTAAGTTTGATCATTTTTCTAAAAATAATAATAATTTCAAAGTCTTCGTTTTCTTTTAAATTAATATTTTCAAAAGTTAGTCAAATAATTTTTTAAATCATCGGATAACCGCGCGTTAGAGGCCACTTTGAATGCTTAACACCTTCTCAAAGTGGAAATAAGAACCTCGTACTTTTTCTCTGAATTTTTAAGACTTAAATCTGTTAGGGTCTTTTAAATTAAGTTTTCTTAATTTCTTTAAAAAATTAAGTGGCGACTCTTGTTTTCTAAAATTGTTTTTTTCTCTAAAAAGATGAAATTTATTTTACACTTTGTCCATTTTTCGACATAACTTGTACGTCTAAGACCAAAAAATTATAATAAATACTCTCCGTCACAATTAGTATTTGTTCATTAGCCAAATATAGCCCATCTACAGATTTTTAGTTGTGCGATATATGTGCTTGTAGCACCACCACAACGTACAAATATGGACCCTCAACGAAGGTTGGGCATATATGTTGGATTTGACTCACCCTCCATAATTCGCTATCTTAAACGATTGACAGAAGACTTATTTTCTGCTCGATTTGCAGATTGTTGGTTTGATAAATAACTGTTTTGCAATTAGGGGGAGAGAAAAAGGAAACCGAAAGAGAAATTATGTGAAAAGTTTTGTAACACCCCTCAAAAATTTTCTCCTAAGATTCGGACCCTTCTTGTAAATGGGTAGGGTCGAACTCGAGTATTGAGGAGCGTATACATGAGCTAAGATGAGTCTCTAAGAAATTTAAGGATGTTGGAGGTGATGTGGGGTCACAAGGGGCCCCTAGGACCAAATTAAATCCAAAAGATTCATCGTGGCTAAGTTTGAAGAGGAGTTCGCATAAGGGGTCGACTTCTAACGACCTTATCTTTTGAAGGAAGACAATCTGGGTGGTCCACGACCTACTAAATTAAAGGTCGTCGAGTCTTCTTTCCAACGCCATCAAGAATGTAATTTTTGAAGTTCATAGTCAAAAGATATGACAATCCTAAGATGAACTAGCACGACAGGGATTTCAGGCTTTGGTTGAAATTTCTAGAAAAATGGCCTTGGCGCTGTAAGGGCGCGACGCGCCACTATCCCGCCAGAAACATGCCTCAGTAGTTTGGTCTCTAGCGCGGTGCGCCACTACGAGATATGTAGGGTTTTTCAAGCCTAATTTCCAGAACCCAAAAAATATGGCCTTGGCGTTGTAAGGGCGCGACACACCACTATCACGCCAGAAACATGCCTCAATAGTTTGGTCTCTGGCGCGGCGCGCCACTACGAGATGTGCAGGTTTTAGGTGTAATCGTCCTAGCACTGCAATGGCTCGACGCGCCACAATCGCGCCAGGAGCATTTTAGCCTATTTTCAGAACTTTTGAGAGGGGGTAATTTGAGAATTTATCCAAATTATATATGTATCACCCTAGACCATTTTGAGATCATATTTTTAACCCTCTCTCTCTCTAAAAAGCCCTAGGAGTTTCTCTCTCTCTCTTCTTCTTCTTCTTCTTCTTCTCCATTTCCAACAAGAGGTGTTCCAAGAGCTTCAAGATTCGAGTTCTCCATTGAAGACCCAATATCAAGGTTTTCTTCAAGTCTTCACTAAGGTATGTAAGGCTATCTAAAACATGGGATGAGTCCACCCATGTGCCCTACTCTTGCTTTGAGGTTAGAGGTCCATGAGAATGGAGTTTTTTGGTATGGTTTATGTTTGAATGAGTTTTGTTTCCTATTAAATTGATTCTAATTGTGTTGACGTTGTTGAGCTAAGAAGTTCCTAAAATCTTCATGTTAGTATAAGTTGATGGAGATGATTTGTTAATATATGTTGTTGATCTCTTTAACCATGTGATTATGTTGCATAAGTCAATTTCCTTAAATGTGCTTTTCTATTTGAATTGTTGGGCTAAAGCCATAAAGTTGTGATGAGTCCTGAGGAGATTTCATAAATGCTTATCTAAATGAGGCTTGATTGAGTTGACTGGAGGATAGAATTGACGAGTGGACAAGGTCCTAAATGAGACTTGCCATTATGACTTAATTGAGTTGAAATGAGAATAGAGTTGATGAGTTGGTAATGTTCCACATGAAATAGCCGTGAGGGATTATTTGAGATGATTGGGGGGAGTTTTATGAGCATGGAGTCATGGGAGGAGTATCGAGCACCGAAGCGGGTGAGAGTACAGTCCATACTCGAACCCCAAAAACTACGCCGCCAATGTAGGTAGGGATGGAACCGTTAAAGTTGGATGCTTCCCATGGGATCGAACCGTTAAAGTCGGATTTCTTCTCTCTATATACTTCTTCTCAAATATAGTTTTAGTTTTAGTAGTATAAAAATACTACTCCGGTGATTCTTATATTCCGGGTGGTACACAAAATGCTCCGGCGAGAAGAAAAGGCTAGGGGTGCAAGAGTGTTCCAATTCGGAGTAAAGCTTCAGATTTAAGGTATGTAAGGCTTTCATAGCATTGGATTGAGTTCGTCCATGCGCCCAATATTTAAATTCATTATAATTAATTTATAGTTGAGTTTTATCCAAATCTTGAATTCTAAATGAATTAATTCTTCTTCTATTGAGTTTGATATATTTATGCATTAATATTATTATTATTGTTATCTCTCATATTATTGGAATTATTGTTCATGGCTACTTTCCCATGAATCCTAATTGATTTGATGTTCATGAATATTTTTACACATATTTTGAGTAAAGATGTTGGCTTTTTAATATTTCTATTAATAAAAAGAGTGATATGAATCAATACTATATATGTATTTTATTGAGTTTTGAAAAAAGCAAAAGAGTTGAGTTTAAATGAATTTGAGTAAATGATGTTTTGAGAAAGATGTTTTGATGAGATATAAATGATGTTTTTAAAGTATAATGATTGATGAAGAGGTAATGAGATGAGTTTGATGATTTATATTAAAGTCCAATGAGACTAGATAATGAGATTAATATGAGCACATATTTTGAGAGTAGTATTGAGCACCGAGTTGGGTAAGAGTTAATTGACTCAAACCCCAGAACTACGTAGCCAGCGTAGGATGGAGGCTATGCCTCTTAAGTCCCAAAAAGAGGACTTTGATGAGTGGATCCAAGATGGTGATGTCCTTTACCCTGGCAAGGTATTGGATGGATGTGGCAACGACATCGCTTTATTGTATCATCGCTAGCTCATAAGTGATGGTTGTCGGTTAGAGAAACTCCCAACTGAGTAAGCATTGTTTATTATTATTATTTTTATTATTATATTTTTAAACTTGCATTACATATTGATGTTGAGATGATGTTGAGTTTTGAGCTGAGTTTTCTTGAGAGGAGTTTATTGATATATGTCCTAACCTTCCTGCCATTTTACATACTCGTACATTCCACGTACTGATGTCATTCGACCTGCATCGTTTTATGATGCAGATATAGGTGTTAGAGATCCTCAACAGGCGCTTCGTTGAAGATCATTATTTTTTAGCTATTTGGTGAGTCCTTCTTGTATTCGGAGGAACTCTTTATCCTTTAATTATTGTTGAGTATTATGTTTCTTTTAAGGTAGCCATGGACATGTCATTGGCACCATCTAAGAGTATTAGAGGCTTCATAGACAGAGTTTGATGATGTAATCGGAGTAGTTCTCCTTAGAAATTACTTCTTCTAAGAATTATCTATTTTTCCTTTGATTATGACAAGCCCACATTAGTATTCTTAAGTCTTCCGCTGATGAATAAATAAGAAATGAGACCAAGTGGTTTTTTTGGAAGCCAGAAATGGTTTCTAAGTGCCGGTGACGCCTAGGGTACCCTCTCGGGGCGTGACAATTTTTATATTACTATTATTATTCTTATTATTATTCTTATTATTATTATTATTATTATTATTTAATCATTATTAACACATTTACTAAGTGTCTTTACAAGGGTTGAAGCACAAACCGACTGATAATCGAGGCGGAACCTTCAAGAACTTTCAGATCCGGATCCGGAACTACTTCTTCTTCTTCTTTTTTTTTTCTTTTTCTTTCCTTTTGCTTGTTTTCCAACGAATACCTCCAGATCTGTTCAGATTTGTCCTAGATCTATTGATTTCCGATGTCGTCTCGCGGTTTTCCATTTTCCGGCGTGAACAGTGTTTCCAGTGTGAACAGTGTTTCTGACGTGAATGAGGTTCTTTTCAACTGGAGTTGGTACCTCCGGTTTATCTATATTTTTGTTCATACACTTATCGTTGCATTTTGCTAACTTTAGATTTTTGAATAATTTATTAATTCTTACATATTTTCGTGGCTTTAGATAGTGATGGTAGATTAAGGTCATGTTCTCATTCACGGAAAGGGTCGGGGACGAGGGTAAGGAGGGGTAAGTGGGTTAAAGGAGCGTCTAGACTGAGAGTTGGTTCTTGGAACATTAGAACGTTAACGGGAAAATCCATAGAGCTAGTTAAAATTCTAAAGAAGAGAAAGATTAATATAGCTTGTGTCTAAGAGACCAAATGGGTAGGTTCTAAAGCTAGGGAGGTAGACGGGTATAAGCTTTGGTTTTTAGGTAGATCGAAATATAGGAATGTGGTAGGCATTTTAGTAGACAATGATCTAAGGGATCAGGTAGTGGAGGTTAGGAGAGTCAACGATAGGATGATGTCGATTAGGGTGGTCGTTGAAGGGAGCACATTCAACATTATTAGTGCTTATGCGCCACAAGCGGGCTTAAGAGAGGAGGATAAGAGGCGATTCTGGGAGGATTTGGACGAGTTAGTGGGAGGTATACCACCTACTGAGAAGCTTTTCGTGGGAGGGGATTTCAATGGGCACATCGGGTCTATTTCAGGAGGGTATGATGATGTGCATGGAGGCTTTGGCTACGGGGTCAGAAATGTAGGAGGCCTTTCACTTTTGGAATTCGCAAGAGCTTTTGGGTTGGTCATAGCCAATTCGAGTTTTCCAAAGAAGGAAGACCACTTGATAACATTCCATAGTTTGGGGGCTAAGACTCAGATAGACTTTTTACTCCTGAGGAAGGTCGATAGAGGTTTGTGCAAAGACTGTAAGGTCATTCCGATAGACAACCTTACAACCCGACATAAGCTTTTGGTGATGGATTTAGGGATCAAGATGATGAGGAATAAGAGGGTCGGGGATGATCGATCTAGGATCAGATGGAGGAGTTTGACCACTGCAAATGCCCTGGATATGGGAGAGAAGTTGAAGGCCATGGGGTCCTGGGATAGTAATGGGGATGTGACCAGTATGTGGGATAGGACGGCTAGTTATATTAGGACTGTGGAAAGGGAAGTGTTGGGAGTCTCGACTGGTAGTCGTAGTCGACATCGAGGAGATTGGTGGTGGAATGGAGAAGTGCAAGAAAAGGTGGAAGCAAAGAAGATGGCGTACGCAAAGTTGATAGAAAACACATATGAGGTAGAGAAATGGATGAATAAAACAACAGCTTTTGAACGCCTTTATGCTGAACTAGAAGAGAAAGGTGGGGATAGAAAATTGTTCAGGCTAGCCAGGGCGCGGGAGAGAAGGGAACGCGATGTGGACCAAGTGAAGTGCATTAAGGACGAGCATGGAAAAGTATTGGTAGACGAGACCCTCATTAAACAGAGATGGCAGACCTATTTCTATAAACTCTTGAATGAGGAAGGGGACAGAGACTTTGTGTTGGGAGATTTAGAACATACAGGGAGGCGTTGCAATTTTGGGTATTGCAGGAGTATTAAGGTCGAGGAGGTTAAGAGTGTCGTTCGTAGGATGCGCTGGGGAAGAGCAACCGGACCTGACGAGATTCCTGGGGAATTTTGGAAGAGCACGAGCTCGGTAGGTTTGGAGTGGTTGACTAGGTTATTTAATGTCATCTTTAAAACGGCAGCGATGCCCGAAGAATGGAGGTCGAGCATAATGATCCCTCTATATAAAAACAAAGGGGATATCCAGAGTTGCAACAACTATAGAAGTATTAAGCTACTAAGCCATACTATGAAACTATGGGAAAGAGTGGTAGGGATGAGGGTTAGGAGAGACGTGCCTATTTCAGAGAACCAGTTTGGATTTATGCCGGGACGCTCAACTACAGAAGTCATGCATCTTATGAGGAGACTGGTGGAGCAGCATAGGGAGAGGAAGAGGGACTTGCATATGGTATTCATCGACCTACAAAAGGCTTATGATAAAGTCCCAAGAGAAATACTATGGACATGTTTGTAGGCTAAAGGTGTACCTATGGCATACATTAGGGTGATCAAGGACATGTACGAGGGAGCCAAAACCGGGGTAAGGACAGTAGGAGGGGACTCAGAGCACTTCCCAGTGGTGATGGGGTTGCATCAAGGATCAACTCTTAGTCCTTTTTTATTTGCCTTAGTGATAGATGGATTGACACGACAAATTCAAGGTGCGGTGCCATGGTGTATGCTTTTCGCGGATGACATAGTCCTGATCGATGAGACTCGCCGCGGAGTTAACGCTAAGCTGGAGGATTAGAGACATACCTTGGAGTCTAAAGGGTTTAAGTTGAGTAGGACAAAGACAGAGTACTTAGAGTGCAAGTTCAGTGAGACACCTCAAGAGGTTGGCATTGAAGTTAGGCTTGGTGCTCAGGCCATCCAAAAGAGAAGTAGTTGCAAGTATCTTGGGTCTATCATGCAAGGCAGCGGGGAGATTGACGATGATGTCACACATCGTATTGGGGTAGAGTGGATGAAATGGAGGCTCGCTTCCGGAGTGCTATGTGACAAGAATGTGCCACCAAAACTTAAGGGCAAGTTCTACAAAGTGGTGGTTAGACCGACTATGTTGTATGGGGCGGAGTGTTGGCCAGTTAAGACTTCTCACATTCAAAAGATGAAAGTTGCTGAGATGAGAATGCTGAGATGGATGTGTGGGCACACCAGGAGCGACAGGATTAGAAATGAGGCTATTCGGGACAAGGTAGGAGTGGCCTCGGTGGAAGACAAGATGCGGGAAATGCGATTGAGATAGTATGGACATGTGAAGAGGAGAGACACAGATGCCCCAGTGCGGAGGTATGAGAGGCTGGCCATGGATGGTTACAGAAGAGGTAGGGGTAGGCCGAAGAAGTATTGGGAGAGGTGATTAGACGGGACATGATGCAGTTACAGCTTACGGAGAATATGACCTTAGATAGGAGGGTGTGGAGGACCCACATTAGGGTAGAAGGCTAGTTCATAGTCTCGTTATTCTTCTTTATTCATAGGCGTAGTAGTGCATTACGATCTCTTGCGCTTTGACTTCTGATTTCTGTTATTTCTGTTATTATTTATTACTTTCTATGCTTTGATTACTCAATTTTACCTGTGACGCTTTCATTTATTTATTTAATCGTTATTTGTTATTTGTATTTATTTATTTGTATTTATTTGTTATCTATTCGTTATTTATTTGTTGTTTTTCTCATAAAGCTTTTAATTTTCTATTCTTATCTAACATTTTTTTTTATGCATTTATGCTTTTACTGAGCCGAGGGTCTCCAGGAAACAGCCGTCCTACCTTGGTAGGAGTAAGGTCTGCGTACATTCTACCCTCCCCAGACCCCATGTTGTGGGATTTCACTGGGTTGTTGTTGTTGTTGTTGTTGTTGTTGTTGTTGTTGTTGTTGTATATCTGATATACAACAAAACTGGTGGTGGTATACACTGATGTACAGTGTATATATAGCTACGAATACAGTAAAATTGTGCTTAAGGTCTAAAATGCAGATGGCCCAACAGCTTAGTCCAGGCGTACAGAAATTAAGTGTCGGGCCATATTTACATGAAATATTTATGGTTTATTTATATTGATTCGGATTGTAATAATTTATTTACTTATGTTATTTATGTTTGCTTAGATATTAATTGTAATTTATTTTAACTTAATTAGAATCCCCTAAAGATAAACCAATTCATGTTAATTTACTCTTTAAATGATTTTCTACCTTTACTTAGTCATTTGATAAACTTTTTACTTTTTTTATATACATATGTATATTATTTTCAAATGTTTAAGTTTGATCATTTTTCTAAAAATAATAATAATTTCAAAGTCTTCGTTTCCTTTTAAATTAATATTTTCAAAAGTTAGTCAAATAATTTTTTAAATCATCGGATAACCGCGCGTTAGCGGCCACTTTGAATGCTTAACACCTTCTCAAAGTGGAAATATGAACCTCGTACCTTTTTCTCTGAATTTTTAAGACTTAAATCTGTTAGGGTCTTTTAAATTAAGTTTTCTTAATTTCTTTAAAAAATTAAGTGGCTACTCCTGTTTTCTAAAATTGTTTTTTCTCTAAAAAGATGAAATTAATTTTACACTTTGTCCATTTTTCGACATAACAAAAATGGCGACTCCACTTGGAGTTAATTAGGTTCTAACCATTAGATTTGACTAAGCTATTTGACTAACTATTCGGGAATGTAATAATTAGTAATTTACCTTCTTTATTTGCTTCTTAAATGTTTAAATCATAATTTGCTTTCTTTATTTGCACCTTATATGTTTATAATTACGAATATTGAATTGTCATTGCATACATAGCATAATTCTACCACTTGATATTTTTTATTTTTTACTTAAACGATGGTTATGCGGGTCGCAACCATTAAAACCAAATGTTCTTAGGGGGTACCCTGGCGAAATGAGTTGGCCACTAGATGGTCAACGGTCGCTAACTTCCCCCAGCCCGAGTTGTCCGCTTGGGTCACCAGTATACTGAAATAAAGCCCACTCTTAGTCCAGCTAGCGTAGATCGAAACCAAATCCTAATTTAGTGCATTTGACTAAGATGACCCAATACCCAAGACGTATTGGGCCCATTAGAAAGACCACCTCAAGTCCAAAATGGCCCTCGGCCTAAATGGACGATCATACCTATGTGTTTATATTTGAAGGTTGTATACGTCATTTGACAAACCATTGTCCCTCGGGGTTGAAAGTTTATTTTAGTAGCTTAGTCTAGTCAAAGAAGGATCTTCGCAAGTTGCTATTCTATCCAAAAGAGGTTAATGTCAAAAAATCAAGAACGAAGGATTTTCCATGAAGGCTTAGTTAGGATTGTACCCCTACGTGGGACTGATCATTAGTATCCCTTTCTCCCTATTATATATCCTCACTCAGTTTATTCATAATATTTGTATAAATATAAGTTTTGGGGCAATGAAGTGTTTCAAATAATGTTATACATCCTTCAAAAATCGTTAGGCCTACTTTTGGCATAAAAGGTCACATATCTGTTTAGGACACAATAATTGTTTATCTATTATATGCTATAACTGTTTGAATAAATGTGTTGCTTTATTTGAAGACACTCTAGCCCATTATCGAAAGCAAATGTTCGAAAGTGCGACCAAATGTCCTAGAGTCTTTAGTTTCACTACAAAATTCGAGTTTCATTTTCAAGTCCTAAATCTTACTCTGTCCTTTCAAAAAATACTTGATTTTCAAGTTGGAAAGGTCTCGATCTGGTTGAACTACGTCGGACCTGAATTTCCCTTTGTGAGATACGTAGGCAGCCTTTCAAGGCTCGATCCCGTCTTTGAAGTTTTCAGTTTTTCCTTATTCTTTCAAAGAAATTGAAAACTTCTTCTACATCTAAGAAGAATGAGGGTATAAAGTTGAAGAGCAAGAAATTCGTGATTCAACACAAATCAACATTTCTCACACATCAATCATAAAATGGGTCAATTTCTACCCATTTAGTCTTTCTTCACCCATGGATTAGTTTGTCTTCAAACAAAGCAACATTTATATGTTTAGTTCTTTATGTGATATTTTGCCTTAATTACTACAAACACGGACTAATGCTTTGGCTTTTGAGTTATTCTTCTTTTTCAGGAATAGACTGATTTGTGTTGGAAATCAAACTTGCTTACTTCTCAAAGATCGAGGGTTCAACAAAGTTGATTTTTTTCTTTGTAGAGGATGTTATCAAAGGACATCGAGTGATAAATGATTGGATCTCAATTTTGAGGTCAACATCCTCTCCCTAACAAAGAAGTTTTCTTTGTATGGAGGAGAAACGACATTGTTTCAAGAAAGAGAATCACAGCAATCTCAAATCGGCGACAACATTCAACCATAAACTTTAACCCTAATCTCTTTCAATTATTTAATCTAAGAAAAATTATTACCCTTTCTCTAATGGATCTTGTAGGGACAAAGAGTTCATGGAACATAATGATGCCCCTAAATTTCACAAGACACCAATACACAGCCTGAAAGATAAATCGGGGGAGTCTTTAACTATGAAGTCTTACTCTTATATCTTGTTTCTTATTTTATTTTATTTTTATTTTTTTATATGGCCCCGCTTTCACATTTTTCTCATATCTTTGAAGGAAAAACTATCCCCGACAATAGTCGGGATGGTTGTAATAATATGTGATTCTCGTGAATAATTAGAAGAATTCAAGTCATAAGAGACAATCCCCAAAAAGAGCACAATAACAAGTTGATTCCTGCAGGAAATTGGAAGAACACACCAATGTATAATCTCTGAGGAATATTTTAAAAAAATAATACAACGATAGGTGTCCTTACCAATGGTTGAAAGGACATGAAACGTATTGGTGCAAATAGGCAAAAAACACTCCCCAACTGAAGATGTCAACTAACACTGGACTTAAGTGACGTCACTCTGAGTTTGTCTAAATCTTTAAATTATTTTATATATCATATCTACAAGAACTACGCACACCTGATTCTCATCTCGATGAGATACGAGGCAGCCCTTCTTGGGTTCGGTATTTCCTTTTTTTTTAAAAAACAATTAAAAAATAGAAAATACATAAAATAATAAATTGTGTACATATTTTAAGAGTCATATCTTCTTGATTGGGACGAATACAGTTAGGATCATGCGAAATATTTGGTATGATAAAAATGATTGGCTTTGTGGTAAATCATAGCTTCTGTTGGTATCTTGCATTTATACTTTTGTGATGCTTGAAAATTCTCTTGCAGGCATTCAAGGTAAGAATATAACCAACCTCATGGCTTCATGTACATTGTGTGGTGAGCTTTAGATTAAAATTCAATTGCATCTCCCTGTTGATCTAGAACTTGGCCTGATATATTTGTTGAGGCGAAATCCTGAGTTATGTTTGGTTTGAGAAATGATTGTAGGCCTTTTTGACCCGATTGTGCCTTTCAAAGCCTACCAAATAACATTAATCCCTAGTTTTCCCACTTTGAGCCTAAAACCTTTTCTTTGGACAACCACATCTTAGCCCTTTCCCTTCTGAGTGCTTACATGCACCATCCCTCTCTTGGCCCAACCTCCTTGAGCGCACCAAAGACGTGCAAATTATAGAAGAAGATCCAACTTTGAAATTGCCAAAGGCAAAAGACGTAAAGTCTCCAAAGTCAAGAAAGCAAAGACGACTTTCTCATAAAAAAAAACTCCTACAAGGTCGATGTAAGACAAAAAGAAAACTACTCCAATAAAATAGGAGAAACCTCAAAAAGTAGCGAAAAGAGAAAAGCTCTAACAATTAAGGACTCAAAGAAGTCAAGACAAAAGAAAAAGGTGAAAAGAAGAAAAACTCTACCAAATAAGAACTCAAAGAAATCGATACAAAAGAAAGATGATCAGACATCAAAGGTGAATCAATCGTGAAAAGCACATATTCAGTGTGACACTCAAGGAGAAATTAAGTTACTTTTATCCTAAATAAATATCCTACCTGTTCCCAAACCCACATTACAACCCAATGACAAGCCCTACATGATCTCATTCCAAATATTCTCACATTAGTGGAGACTTACATGCAGGCCAAGCATATGGTATCACAATTATGCGTTGAATATTCTTGAGAGTGTGAGTGCACTTTGCAAAATGTCCTCAAATCAAATATTTCAAATATGTGCAAAATAGGACTTTCTTTATTGTGAGGGCACTTGAAACATGAGGATTGGTATAATTCTAAACCTTTGTTTGAAGAAAGATGAAAAAATCTTGTCGATACTTAAGTATATTTGAGGTACTACTTGAATCTATAGGAATTACCTCGAAGTCAATATCAGCTATAAGAGAGGAAAAGAGAAATATTTCTATGCAATCCTAACTGTTGGTACCAATTGTAGTCAAAATTTGACTATCTCTTTACATTCTCTCTAAAAAAAATATAATTTTTTTTACATTTGTCCTTTGAAATTGGATGATTTGCTCTAAATACTGTGACATTAGGCTAATCCCATCGGGGTGAGATGCCTATTTTACTTCATTGAATCGTCCATATCAAACGGGTGAAATATCTCATATTTTTAAGCTGGAAATGTTGTAAGTAATACAATTTTTCATGTCATTATACTCATATTACACATGTGTCTACTATTTATGTAGTCTCAGATTTTGCAGCATTCATCATCCAGAGAATTGGAACTACATTTGACCTGATTCCTGCACCAACAGGATATGTAGGCGCCACAATGGCTCGGTCATGTTCCCCGTAAGATTTTCATTTCTCCCTTACAATGAAAATTGGGACAGAATTTTTGAGAAGATCTCAAAAATTCAGAAGAAGATACTATCTCCAGCAAGTCAAGATTGGAGATCATGTTAATATATGCAACTGGACAGAATTTTTGAGAAGATCTCAAAAATTCCACAAGAATGTCAAAATTCTTTTTTTTTTCAGCAGCTCAACATTTATCAAGAGATCTAACTGGAAAGAATTTTTGAGGAAGATCTCAAAAATTCCATCAAGAATTGTCAGAAGTTCGAAGTCAACTTCAAATGATCTCCAACATTGCTAGAATGGAGCGAACTCAAATTCAAGATGCGAGCCATCGAGGCCTCGTATAACTTCTATCAAAGACATGAGTTCCCACGAACACGAGTTGTTCAAAAAACAAATGTTGTCAAATCATCCAAGAGGGCCATTGTATTTTTATTTGCCAAGAGGGCCATTGCATTTTCATTTGCCAAGAAGGCCATTGCATTTTCATTTGCCAAGAAGGTCATTGTATATTCATTGCCAAGAAGGCCATTGCATATATCCTACCAATGGATTTTCATTCGTCCTACCGATGGACAAAAAGTTATTTTGCTAAAATATCCTACCGATGGATCACATTCATTCGTCCTACCGATGGACAAACAGTTATTTTACCAAAATATCCTACCGATGGATCACCTTTATTCGTCCTACCAATGGACATGCAACATATCCTACCAATGGATTTTCATTCGTCCTACCGATGGAAAAATAGTTATTTTTCCAAAATATCCTACCGATGGATCACATTCATCCGTCCTACCGATGGACAAACAGTTATTTTGCCAAAATATTCTACCGATGGATCACTTTCATTCGTCCTACCAATGGACATGCAACATATCCTACCAATGGATTTTCATTCGTCCTACCGATGGAAAAACAGTTATTTTTCAAAAATATCCTACCGATGGATCACATTCATTCGTCCTACCGATGGACAAACAGTTATTTTACCAAAATATCCTACCGATGGATCACCTTCATTTGTCCTACCAATGAACATGCAACATATCCTACCAATGGATCTTCATTTGTCTTACCAAAATATCCTACCGATGGATCACTTTCATTCGTCCTACCAATGGACATGCAGTTATTTTGTCAAGTATCCTATCAATGGATCACCATCCTACCGATAGTGCAGCATTATCCTACCAATGGACATGCATCATATCTTGCCGATGGATCACCTTCGTTCGTCCTATCGATGGACACACAATATCATCCTACCGATGGATCACATTCATTCGTCCTACAGATGAACAAATAGTTATTTTTCCAAAATAACCTACCGATGGATCACATTCATTCGTCCTACAGATGGACAAACAGTTATTTTGCCAAAATATCCTATCAATGGTTCACCTTCATTCATCCTGCCAATGGACATGCAACATATCCTACCAATGGATCTTCGTTTGTCCTACCGATGGACAAACAGTTATTTTGCCGAAATATCCTACCGATGGATCACCTTCATTCGTCCAATCGATGGACATGCAACATCATCCTATCGATGGATCTTCATTCGTCTTATTGTTGGACATGTATTTGTATCCTATCGATGGATCATTCTCACATATCCTACCAATGGACCTGCATTCATTTTGCCAAATATCCTGTCAATGGATATTATTTTGTCCTTTCAACGAACTCACACCACGCTTCAATAATCAGATGAAGGTTGTCAGCATGCATGACTTTTAAGGAAGGATGACTTTGAAGCACCAAGACAACAAATTATCCACAAGAGTATGTGAAGAAGATGACAAAAAGTATCGTAAGAGATGCTACCTTTTCTTTAATTTTATTTTTACTAAAGAAATTTATCTTAATTTTTTAGAGAACATCCAAGAGGGTGCGTTCTCAATTCAACCACAAGTAACGGTCACGTCAATAAGGACGCCACACAATGTAGAACTTTCAATCAAACCACACCCTTATCTGAAGGTCATGAGTACGGCCAAAATTGGATTGGTCAATTTTCTTTGTCCAAGATCTCTTTCATCGATCCTATCCAAAGAAAGGGACAACTGTTGACACCCAATTTTAGCCTGACTTTTGTAAAATTAATATTTTTAATTTTTATTTTTGTTAAATAGTTCAAAAGTGCACTTTTAAAATTTTAAATCAATTTCATCAATAATTATCCTTAGATGAGGATTTTAGTTTATTTTTTTAAAATGTTTTTTAGTTATAGCTATTTTTTATCATAGTTTGTTAATTTAAATTTTTACATGTCATTTGTTCATATTCATTTTAGTATTTTTAGCACAGTGTAAGAATAGATTAAAATATAGATAAATATTAAATTTTCCCACAATTTTACCTACCCCACTAATCACACACATTTTTCTACAATTTTACCTATCCCACTAATCACACAAATTTTTCCATAATTTTACCTACCCTACTAATCACACACAATTTTCTACACATATATAACAATTTTCAAACTCTCTCTCTCTCCTCTCTTATTCTTCCTAAAAAAACACATCCATCAACAACTACCATAAAAGTCCAACACCTATACACTACAATTTTCTACACCTATATAATTATTTTCAAACTCTTTCTCTCTCATCTCTAATTCTTCCTAAAAAAAACTCTCATAATATTTATTCTTCTTCTCCACTCTCTCCCTCACCCTCACTATAAATAACACCAATTTTAACTCTTCTTCACTACTTTTATCCCTTTCCTTCATATTTCTCCATTAAAACCACCAACAACCACCAAACCACCAAAATCCTCTTCTTTTCCGGCCAAACACACTTCATTTTTGGTCCCATGGCCAATGAAAAAATCACTCCGTCGATTTTTGAGGCCTCCCCATTTTAAAAGACGGAAATTTAGTTTAAGTTTATATATGTTATATTTTTTGAACGAACTAATTTATGTTTTCATTTAGTTATAACTTTTGCTAGTGCACTGATTTTATATTTTCTTCTTTTTCTAATGAATTGCCTAGTTATAGAGCATTAGTTTTGTTTTGTTTTATGTAAAGTGATATGTGTAGTGGATAAAATTATTAATTAATTCATAATTTCACATATATGATATTTTTATTGATACACATTTATTGTATCATTGTTTGTTCTTATTTTTTTATACTTATTGCTATTACTTTTCATATTTTTAGATTATTTCTTAAAGGGTTTTAAATTATTATTATTATTGTTGTCCTACCATTAATGATATATGTATATTTTATTGCTATGATTAATTTTGGGTTGACTCACTTTGGTTATTGCTTTGTAATTAGGGAATTGTTTACCCTTTGAAATTTTTATTTAAATCAACCGTGAATATATATTATATTTTTGTAACTTAAAATTGGCCGATGAAGAAATTATCATCGATTTCTAAGGTCTCCCATTTTCATAAGACGGGTTTTATTTTTATATTACTATTATTCTTATTATTATTATTATTATTATTATTATTATTATTATTATTTATTCATTATTAACACATTTACTAAGTGTCTTTACAGGGGTTGAAGCACAAACCGACTGATATACAGTTCATGTATATCTGATATACAAGAAAATTGGTGGCGGTATACACTGATGTACAGTGTATATATAGCTACGAATACAGTAAAATTGTGCTTAAGGCCCAAAACGCAGATGACCCAACAGCTTAGTCCAGGCGTACAGAAATAAAGTGTCGGGCCATATTTACATAAAATATTTATGGTTTATTTATATTGATTCGGATTGTAATAATTTATTTACTTATGTTATTTATGTTTGCTTAGATATTAATTTTAATTTATTTTAACTTAATTAGATTCCCCTAAAGATAAACCAATACATGTTAATTTACTCTTTAAATAATTTTCTACCTTTACTTAGTCATTTGATAAACTTTTTACTTTTTTTTATATACACATGTATATTATTTTCAACTGTCTAAGTTTGATCATTTTTCTAAAAATAATAATAATTTCAAAGTCTTCGTTTTCTTTTAAATTAATATTTTCAAAAGTTAGTCAAATAATTTTTTAAATCATCGGATAACCGCGCGTTAGAGGCCACTTTGAATGCTTAACACCTTCTCAAAGTGGAAATAAGAACCTCGTACTTTTTCTCTGAATTTTTAAGACTTAAATCTGTTAGGGTCTTTTAAATTAAGTTTTCTTAATTTCTTTAAAAAATTAAGTGGCGACTCTTGTTTTCTAAAATTGTTTTTTTCTCTAAAAAGATGAAATTTATTTTACACTTTGTCCATTTTTCGACATAACTTGTACGTCTAAGACCAAAAAATTATAATAAATACTCTCCGTCACAATTAGTATTTGTTCATTAGCCAAATATAGCCCATCTACAGATTTTTAGTTGTGCGATATATGTGCTTGTAGCACCACCACAACGTACAAATATGGACCCTCAACGAAGGTTGGGCATATATGTTGGATTTGACTCACCCTCCATAATTCGCTATCTTAAACGATTGACAGAAGACTTATTTTCTGCTCGATTTGCAGATTGTCGGTTTGATAAATAACTGTTTTGCAATTAGGGGGAGAGAAAAAGGAAACCGAAAGAGAAATTATGTGAAAAGTTTTGTAACACCCCTCAAAAATTTTCTCCTAAGATTCGGACCCTTCTTGTAAATGGGTAGGGTCGAACTCGAGTATTGAGGAGCGTATACATGAGCTAAGATGAGTCTCTAAGAAATTTAAGGATGTTGGAGGTGATGTGGGGTCACAAGGGGCCCCTAGGACCAAATTAAATCCAAAAGATTCATCGTGGCTAAGTTTGAAGAGGAGTTCGCATAAGGGGTCGACTTCTAACGACCTTATCTTTTGAAGGAAGACAATCTGGGTGGTCCACGACCTACTAAATTAAAGGTCGTCGAGTCTTCTTTCCAACGCCATCAAGAATGTAATTTTTGAAGTTCATAGTCAAAAGATATGACAATCCTAAGATGAACTAGCACGACAGGGATTTCAGGCTTTGGTTGAAATTTCTAGAAAAATGGCCTTGGCGCTGTAAGGGCGCGACGCGCCACTATCCCGCCAGAAACATGCCTCAGTAGTTTGGTCTCTAGCGCGGTGCGCCACTACGAGATATGTAGGGTTTTTCAAGCCTAATTTCCAGAACCCAAAAAATATGGCCTTGGCGTTGTAAGGGCGCGACACACCACTATCACGCCAGAAACATGCCTCAATAGTTTGGTCTCTGGCGCGGCGCGCCACTACGAGATGTGCAGGTTTTAGGTGTAATCGTCCTAGCACTGCAATGGCGCGACGCGCCACAATCGCGCCAGGAGCATTTTAGCCTATTTTCAGAACTTTTGAGAGGGGGTAATTTGAGAATTTATCCAAATTATATATGTATCACCCTAGACCATTTTGAGATCATATTTTTAACCCTCTCTCTCTCTAAAAAGCCCTAGGAGTTTCTCTCTCTCTCTCTTCTTCTTCTTCTTCTTCTCCATTTCCAACAAGAGGTGTTCCAAGAGCTTCAAGATTCGAGTTCTCCATTGAAGACCCAATATCAAGGTTTTCTTCAAGTCTTCACTAAGGTATGTAAGGCTATCTAAAACATGGGATGAGTCCACCCATGTGCCCTACTCTTGCTTTGAGGTTAGAGGTCCATGAGAATGGAGTTTTTTGGTATGGTTTATGTTTGAATGAGTTTTGTTTCCTATTAAATTGATTCTAATTGTGTTGACGTTGTTGAGCTAAGAAGTTCCTAAAATCTTCATGTTAGTATAAGTTGATGGAGATGATTTGTTAATATATGTTGTTGATCTCTTTAACCATGTGATTATGTTGCATAAGTCAATTTCCTTAAATGTGCTTTTCTATTTGAATTGTTGGGCTAAAGCCATAAAGTTGTGATGAGTCCTGAGGAGATTTCATAAATGCTTATCTAAATGAGGCTTGATTGAGTTGACTGGAGGATAGAATTGACGAGTGGACAAGGTCCTAAATGAGACTTGCCATTATGACTTAATTGAGTTGAAATGAGAATAGAGTTGATGAGTTGGTAATGTTCCACATGAAATAGCCGTGAGGGATTATTTGAGATGATTGGGGGGAGTTTTATGAGCATGGAGTCATGGGAGGAGTATCGAGCACCGAAGCGGGTGAGAGTACAGTCCATACTCGAACCCCAAAAACTACGCCGCCAATGTAGGTAGGGATGGAACCGTTAAAGTTGGATGCTTCCCATGGGATCGAACCGTTAAAGTCGGATGTTTCCCATTCTTATTGTCCTGAAATGATAAGACTTGACTAATCGATGGTATCCATGATTAGAGAGGCGTTCATGCCCTGGCAAGGTATGGACGGATGTGGTAACAACGTCTGATTGTTGTACTATCACTGGCTCATAGGTGATGGTTGTCGGATAAGATAAACTCCCATTTAGGTCTTGATAGTGCTCCGAGTTAGTTGAGTTGAGTGGCTTATGAGTTAGTCCTGTCTAAACTATTCTTGTTAGACTTAGGACACTTAAGTGAGTTGTTATGTATTTATGAGTTGAGATCCTGAGTTGATATTGATGTTTCCTTTATGTTTGTTTCATCTGGCCATTTTACATACTCGTACATTCCACGTACTAATGTCATTTGGCCTGCATCATTTTATTATGCAGAGATAGGTACCAGAGATCATAAACCGGCGCACCGTTGATTATCTACACACTTCCAGCTATGTGGTGAGTCCTCCTAGATTCTGGAGGACCTTGAGCCCCCTGTATAATTTTGTTTTGTCTCCTTTATTTTATTTTTGGTAGCCATGGGCTTGTCATTGGCACCTCCTAGACTTTGATAGAGGCTTTATAGACTAGAGTGTGGGGAGGTTGAACTGTTATCTTGAGAAGTCCTATTATACTTATTTTGTTGAGTTGAAAATGTTTGGCCTTCGGCCCCCATATTGTGAATAGTATGTTTGATTGAACCCTCCTTTGAGTGTATGTGACTGAATGATAGAGTGACTGAATCAGGTGGTTCGCTCGGAGGTCATAAATGGCCTTCGAGTGCCGGTCACATCCAGAGTACCTTTCCGGGGCGTGACAAGTTTTATCACTATCTCATTTTGATTCACGCACCCACACATGTGAGTAGGAGGTCCAGAAAATCATCCACTTACAGAAAATATCAAATAAAATGCAGATGCATTTACTGATTTGCAACGAATAACTAAGTCACACATTCTTGCAGTGAATGTGCCTATCTAGATTGATGTCCCAAAAGGATCATTTACTAGTATCATAGCTTTTGAATTCCAAATACGTCTGAAGCGTGGTAGACCATTGGGTTCAAAGGATAAAAATTCAAGAAAGAGAAGCATGAGGAATAATAAAGATAATACTACAAAAGAACCTACTGAAGAAGGTCAAGATTTGAGTAATCCTAATATTCCTGAAGAAATCAGAGAACCCGAGACTCAAGTGAATGAAGAACTTTCAATAAGTTCTATCGATGATGAGATAAATTTAGATCGATGGAAAACCACAATTGATAATATTTTTACATATAATATTGCACTTAATCTTATGCAAGATAGTGAAAGTCTTGAGTCTGAATCCGTCGAAAAATATTGATGTAGATGTGATTGGCTAGAATGGCAAAAGATAATTCAATCAGAATTAAACTCACTAGCTAAACATGAGGTTTCTGGACCTGTAGTCCAAACCCCTGAAGGTGTAAAACCAGTTGGCCATAAATGGTTTTTTTGTGCGAAAATGAAATGAAATTATAAGATACAAGGCGTGTCTTGTTGCACAAGAATTCTCTCAAAAACCGAGGGTCAATTATGAAGAAAAATATTCACCTGTTATGGATGGAATAACTTTTTGATATCTTATCAGATTAGCTATACATAAAAATCTTAAAACACATTTGATGGATGTAATTACAGCTTACCTTTATGATTCACTTTATAACAAAATTTACATAAAATTCTCAGAAGGATTAAAATTGCATGAAGCACATACTATCTTCTGATATGTACTCAATGAAACTGTAAAGATAATTATATGGTCTGAAACAATCAGGGTGAATGTGGTATAATCGACTTAGTGAGTACTTGATAAAAAAAGGTTATATAAATGATGTCATTTGTCCTTGTATTTTTATTAAGAAAACCGAATCAGAGTTTGTTATACTCGTCGTTTATTTTGATGACATAAATCTCATTGGAACTCCTGAAGAGATCCAAAAGGTGATTGACTATCTAAAGAAAGAATTTAAGATGAAAGACCTTGGAAAGACAAAACTTTGTCTAGGTTTGCTATTGAAATTTAGCAGATGGGGTCTTTGTCTACCAATCTGCCTACACTGAGAAAATATTAAACAAAGCGCATCTATTAAGTACTCCAATGGTTGTTGGAATCCCTGGTCCAACAATTGGAATTCTTTCAGTGCAAACATATATTCAGAGAAGCAAACCATCCTGCAGATACCTTATCAAAATGCAGCCACATGTTCAATGATACACAACACTTCTACAACCTCCAACAGCTACCACAGGAAACAAAAGGTTACATCAAGATGGACAAGCTAGGAATGGCAAGTTTCAGAAGGAAAACTCTGAAAAGAATCAAACTACCCTCTTGACTGATCTCATTCCCAATGTGTAATAGACTATTTACCTGTATTTTGGTTTACTTCTTCTTATTCCACCTAGTTATTTCCTATTGTAAGGGGAGAGTCTCCCTTGTTTATTGCTTCAGTAGAAATAATAACACAATGCTAGAAGTAAAAGATAGAGTAGGAGTGCCCTCTTGTGTGGAAGCCTTGTGCAGGTACTCTACACATCTGCACCCTCCAAGAACAAGAACCTCCACCTATCACAATACTCAAGAGCATACAGCAACAACAACCCAGACCAGCAACACAACATCACACACATGGATCCACACTCAACAGCCATCAAAAAGGAAGCTTAAGTTACAATTCTGTTTACTGTTGGGTGTCTCATTGTTCAGGTATCATGCAACTTTGAGCCATGTGGTGGTGTTGCAGCAGTTGAGCTTGGAATTCATGCATCACCTACCATCTACATACATACAACAACTCCACAACAACACATGGAGCAACTACAGTACATCAATAGCAGGTGGAGGCTCATTCAACTCTAGGAGTTCCCTTCTTGTGGGTTTAAATTATGCAGGAACAATGGTTAAGGACCAACAACCCACCATAGACCTGCATCAACTCAACAACATCAATTGCAAAAGCTCCATTACATCAGCAGAAGTGAATGCCACTAATCATCATCAGCAGCAACCTAACAGCAACAGCAGAAGCAGGATGCAACATGCCACAACTGGGAGCTTGCCTAACTCACCTGATGCAGGCCCTCTTTGGATTTACTCTAAGGGTTGCAGTAACACAAGATCCTGTTCTGGGACTCTTTTGTATAGCAACTTCAGCCTGCATCTTACCTCTATCAACAACAACATCCTCCAGCAGCAGTTCCACCATTATGCAATTCTCAGGGAACACCTACAAGTCATTTTGCAGAATTGTTTGTTTGTGGGTTTTTCTGTTTTTGTTTGTGGGTGCAGGTACTCCTTACCAATATTCTTTACAGGTTCAAAGCACCTCAGAAGAAGAGAAGCTACAGCAGGGCATGCTAGGACCTCTCTTCAGCCTCCCATTCTAGCCAACCTCTTCCCTGCAACATCTGTAACTAAGCTACAGCAGGGTATGATGTGCAGGGTGATTTGCACCAGGTGGACCTGTCCAAAGGCCTCCAAACTTTGCAGGATTGCAGCAAATACTATAGGGATAAGGCCCAAGAAGTTTCATCACAAACGGACAATTGGAGACGTTAGGCGAGCGACCTTGAAAAAGTCAGCTGCCTTAAGCCTAAAGAGGGTGCCTTTTTTCCAACTTGTGCAAAAAGCCTCCAAATCTTGCAGAACTAAAGAAAGGGATGTTTGGGTATATCTCAAGAAGTTTCAACTCAATCGGATAATTGGAGACGTTAGTAGAGCGACATTGAAAATCCTAACAGACCCCAAAGCACTCTTGGAGGTCCTTTCCTTTTTGCTAGCTGGTGCAAGTTCTTTCTTGCCTTTGGTTGTTTGTTGTATTGTTGCAGGTTGCTGGATTGATTCATCAACATGTACTGACAACAACTACATAGAATACATCACAGATACAACCATCAAATCAAATAGAATCTCCAAGACCCCTGCACAAGGCCCAGCCTGGTTTTTTTGTCTGGTTGGCTATTTGTTTTTCTGTGATGGTTTTTGTGCAGGTACAACAACTGATGGGGAACCTTGGCAAATGAAAGGAATCAATATAGAGACTACAGCCTTCCAAGATAGGACCTCACCAACACACTAGCCCTACACCTATACATATTCCATCCCTGCAACACCTGCAGCAGATCCACTGCTTCCCAAAACTCTTGAACCTCCCTGCTCCTTTAATTATTATGTGCAGGCACATAAGATACCTTCAAAGGAGCTACTCAATTCTCCTTTGGAGGCAACAAGAAGCTGCCTACAGGTTTGCAACAACCCCCACAACTATCACACTTGTTTGTTTCTTTGTTTGCTTGTTTGTGCAGGTAAACAAAGTCACAGACAAAGGGACATAACAGCCACAATTGCAAGGGCCTCACCTACTCCCATCAACTCTCCATGCATACCTGCTGTAGTCCTTCAACACCTGCAGCATCCCCCTTTCATCCAAGTCTTTTGGAACTCCTTGACTATTTTCATTGAGGAGAAGACAAGAAGATGGAGCTCCAACAAACACAATGCTAATTATACAACACCCACCTGGAACTCTTTGCTTGTTTACTTGCTGATGTGCAGGCATATCAAACAGCAACAATGGACCCTTCCAAAGTGCAAGGCACCTTCAGTCAAACATTTAAGCCAGGGCTGCACCCTAGGAGCTCCTTCTTGGTTTATTTGTGGATGTGCAGGTACATCCATGATCAGTCGACAACAATGGAACCATGCAAAGTTCAAGGCACACACTGATAGACTTCCGACCAGCTGTTTAAGTCAGGGCTGCACCACATACAAAATGCATGTTACACCTACTCTGTCCCTCAGCTTCCTTAACAACAACCCCATGGTTGTTGGCTGCTATGGCTCCATTTACATCATTTCCTTTCACCCCCCTTAGCTGCTATTGTTGTGTTGCATACTTCCTTGGGATCTACTTGGTACGACATGACTAAAAAGGGCAAAGATGAAAAGAATTTTCCCACCCCATGCGAGATTGAAGGTTCATATATTTGTTCTTCTTCAATTTAGCTATGTATGGTACGTAGCATAGTTGAATAGGACTAGTGTAGGTTACTTTCTTATTTTCTCATGGAAGGGGAGAGTCTCCCTCATTTATGCTTTCTTAGTCGATTTGTACTGGGAGGAGTCCTCTCATAGGTTTACTACTTACTAGTTATAGTTAGTCTCCTTTTTGTATCGGGGATGAGTTAGCCGACCTTAATAGGTTAGCCGACTTATGAACCACCATAGGATCGGAGGTAAGGTTTACGTCCCCCTCCTTGTATTTTTTACTTTATTTATTTATGTTAAGGCTCGGGGGTGATGCTCAACCCCTGACTGTGCATGAGAGGTGGGAGCCTCGTGTAGGGTCTGTTCCCATAAAAAAAAATGGTTGTTCGATCACTTGAAGTGGAAAAAGATCTATTTCGACCTTCAGAAGAGAATGAAGAACTTCTTGGTCCTGAAGTACCATATCTCAGTGCTATTGGTTCACTTATGTATCTTGCTAACACAACCAAGCCTGATATAACATTTTCTGTTAATTTGCTAGCAAGGTATAGTTCATCTCCAATGCGAAGACATTTGAACAGTATTAAGCATATTTTGTAATACCTAAAAGGCACTATTGATATGGGTTTGTTTCATACTAACAAAGATTGTGCAGACCTTATTGGTTATGCAAATGCAGGTTATTTATCAGACCCACATAAAACTCGATCTTAAACAGGTTATCTATTTCCACATGGAGGAACTGCTATATCATGGCGATTTACAAAGTACTCTATTGTTGCTACTTCTTCAAATCGTGCTGAAATAATAGCAACTCATGAAGCAAGTAGAGAATGAGTGTGGTTGAGATCGATGATACAGTTCATCAAAGAAAGATGTGGCCTGAAAAATGATGTCAAAGTATCCACAGTTATATTCGAAGATAATGTTGCATGTATAACTCAATTAAAAGGTGGCTTCATAAAAGGAGACAAAACGAAATATATTTCACCAAAATTATTCTTCACACATGATCTCCAGAATAATGGTGATATTGATGTACAATAAGTTCGTTCGAGTGATACTCTTGTAGATTTATTCACAAAGGCATTACCAACATCAACTTTTGAAAACTAAGATATAAGATTGGAACGCTTCATCTCCAAAATATCAAATGAAATTTTCATCAGGAGAAGTAAAATATGCGTTGTACTCTTTTTCCCTTAACCAAGGGTTTTTTTAACTGATTTTCCTAGTAAGATTTTTAATGAGGCAGCATTCACGGCGTATTATCAGAAGTGTGTACTCTTTTTTCCTTCACTAGGCTTTTTTTACACATGGTTTTTTCTAATAAGGTTTTAACGAGGCACAACATCTATGGATGTTCAAGATATCTATGTATATTTGTTCTTTCACTAGAATTTTTCTTTTCCACCTGGACAAACAAAGAAAAAGTATCATGAAAAATAGTAGTGGATGTCCATTGTTGTGGACCCACTAGACAAGTTGCTCTCCCACTTGCTTTTTTCTTGACTATAAATATGGTCATTCTTTGCAATGTAATACATTGACAGATACTAATTTTCTTCTAATCTCTCTTTCTCATTTGCTTCTTTCTATTTTCTCTTACTTTCTCTTTCTTATTTTGCTAAGTTAGTTTATTTTATAACACTAACCATAGTTGTCATTTTTCTATTTTTTGTTTTTCTGGGTCAATTTTCCAAATCTTTTAAATATCTAACTAACAATGAGTTCTTGATCATTTATTTATAGTAACATAAAGGAAAAATGCTCAATTACGCCATCAAAATTAGAAATGATTCATTATATCATTTCTTAAAAAATTGGCTTATTCATGTTATTGTCATTATAAAACAATCTCATTTATATTATTATTTTTTAACGATGATTTTTTGTAAAATCAGCTTTGCCAAGAGGTCCACGTAACCAAATCAGACCCACTAACCCACGTCACTTAGGGGATAAGTTCAATATTGTTTTCTGTGGATGGACCATTTCAAATTGATATGTACCAGATGGAAAATCGAAAATAAAAAATTAATGAAAAGAATACAGTTGTAGATCATATACATGACAAGTGGACATAAGTCCACTTGACCATTTCTGATTTGCCAAGTTATGCAAGCAATTGATGTTCACACCAGTCAAAAATTATCCATGGTCATTCAAACACAAGACTTGTGAATTTTATTTTATTTTTTTTGCTCAAAGGCTTGGGAATCAAGTAATTGGAATTTGCTTCTCTCCGTTTCAATTTATTTTTTGAACTTTTCTTTTATGCAATTCTTTAATTTTAATAACATCCAATTTAAAAAAATTAATATATTTGACATATTTTTAATTTAATACCACAAAATAAAAGGGTAATTAACGTCTTACGTGGCGCTCAATGTATATTATGTCACGCAGGATACATATATTTACTTGTTCAACTTTATACAAACTAAGTATCTATTTATACACACTTAAAATTAAAGGACATAAATATCAACTGAGATCAAATTAAAAAATACATTTATGTATTATGCCTCTCAATTATTACTTAATCTCTCTCTCTCTCTCTCTCTCTCTCTCTCTATATATATATATATATATATATATATATATATATATATATATATATATATATAGTGGTGATAAGTGCAATCTTATTATAAATATTTCTTTTATCTGATATATATAGTGGTGATAAGTGCAATCTTATTATAAATATTTCTTTTATCTGATTTTAAATTATGTATTTTCTTTTTAGTTTATTGTAAAAAGAATGACTTTTTGAAAATAAAAATTTAAGATTAAAAACATCAATTTTATCCTCCGGTGTTTTTAGCTAACAAATTTTTTTTCTTTATTGCAAGGTTTAAAATTAGATAGTTAAAAATATGTCTTTGATAGTTGGCAAATCTCAACAATCAAAATATCATCATTTTTGTCAAATCAAATCTCACCAATAAACCTATCAAAGTTTGAATTATTTGTTTCTTCATGATGTCACTGATGATATCATAAGGACAAGATTTTTCTATAAATAAAGCACTCTTACTCATTTGTAAGGACATACCAAGATAGAGAGAAAAAATATTGGAGAGCAAAGTGAGTTATATCATAGATTAGAAGAAGATAGTCTGAAGAAAAATTAGAGTATGAGCGATATTTTTAGTAAGGTGAAAAATCAAAAGAGTGTTATTCCTTTTGAGTGTGTTGTGGTCACTTTGAGTATTGTGCTTGTTACTATCCAGTGTAAAATATCCATATCCTTACTATAGTGATATTAGTTGCTCCTTTTGGCCCATGATTTTTCCCTTATTTAAAAGGATTTCCACGTAAAATTCTTATTGGTGTCATTGTTTTTCCATTTTATTTCTATTATTTAGACCATATATATTTTTATGTTAATCCGCGTTTTTCCAACAATATATACATAAATATCAAAATTTGATACCTCTTGACATAAGTTGAAGGTTCAGTGTCGTGGTTAAAGTGCTACAAAATTTCTTAAAATTGCGTATTCGAATTTGCTAGTGACATTATTATGATTTTTTGACACCCTTTAATAAAAATCATAAATCCGTCACTGATAACTTAGAAGGCGCTCACATGTGTAATAGTTTGTGACTTTTAAGTTGTTGTGCAAGCCTAGATTAGGCTTCTCATCGTACAAGAAGGTCGAGGCTCTCTTACCTGAGAAATGGAAGGCACACTACTTCCAGAAATAGACATTAGGCCTAATAAAATAAATAATATTAAAAAATTTGAATCGCCAAAAACTTTTTACATCTTTCTTGGTATATCCAGATAATAGGTGGGAGCATAAACTGAAACATTCTAGGGCTACTGATATCATGTTTACTATCATAAGATTAAGAGGGTATTTTGATATATTTAATATATTTTTAATGTAAGATTATAAAATTCAAAAATTTTGTTTACTTTCTTAAACTATGTGTCAAGTTAAAATAAACCAAACAAATTGAAATAAAGGGCATAATAAAATTGTGTTCAATTTAATGGCTTAAATTTTTAGATGAGATGATTACAAACTTCAATACGGTATCATAGCATGCAGAGGTTGTTGGATCGAATCTCACAGCCACTAATTATTAAAAAGATTTTTTACGTTCTTGGCACATGAAAAAAAATCAAACTCGCACATAAAAAGCGTGTTGAAAATACGATTAAAAAAATGAAAGGAAGAGTTTTCCATAAAAAAGTCATCTTGACTGCTTTCAAAATCAATCATCAATCACTAATACGATTCGTTGAAGACTCCTCTCTATACCTATTGAAGTTGAAAGAGAGCAGAATCCAACAAGAAATAGTTACAATAGTATATGATTTTTTCTATTATTTGTTTTGCTGGGTCAATTTTCCAAATCTTTCAAATATCTAACTAACAGTGAGTTCTTGATCATTTATTTATAGCAGCATAGGGAAAAGACTCTATATATTATTGAACTATTAAAAATGATCATTTATGTTATTTCTTAAAAAATTAATTTATTTATATCATTGCCATTACAAAGCAGTCTCATTTATGTCATTATTTTTTAACGGTGATTTTGTAAAACCAACTTTGCCACTTGACCTGTTGTTAGAGGTCCACATCACTAAATCAGACCCACTAACACACAATAATAGCATAATAGTTCAATGTCATATTTGCACTTTTTTCCTTACTTAGTAGGCGTTTGGCCTCAAGTAGTTTTTGAAAAATTTTTGGGAACTAGTGTTTGTCCATATAATTTGTCATTACTTAGAAAAAAATTCCAAGTTAGGAAGTTCTAGAAAAAAACTAAAACTTGGGAACTTGGAAAGTTTTAAAAATTACCCAAACTTTTATATTTTATAAATTAAAAATACCCCTCATTTATTAATTCCAACTAAATATTTATCTACCAACTTACTCCATTAATATGGTCAACCAACACCATTAAATAAAACTTATCTATAAAAAATTTGGTGCGTAAAAAAGTAGATTCTGAATACTACGACAAGGTATGAACAACTATGACTTAGACATGTGGGTAAAAATAGTAATTGTTTGTGCCATATTACATAATTTTTTGCGTGAAAATCAAAACAGTGATGGAATATTCACTGAATATAAAAGTGATGATATGATCGTTGATGAAAATGATGAACAATCAACTCAGAGTAACAATATTGATTTGTTTTCTCCGTAGAAATAAAAGTTTGTTGGGAAGAGATTGTTCATACAATGTTGGAAGATTTTATAAAAGAATAGTTTGTTATTACCTCTCCTTAAAAAGAATAGTTTGAGTGAAAAGATTAGAAAAAAGATATTGTTATTTTGTTGTTGTTGATTATAATCAATTATGTTGTAAGATTTTTTATTAATGAAACGTGTTCATTATAAAATGATAACACAAACTTATAGGTATTTTAAATAATTTTTAGAACTTAAAAGGTACAAAATAATACTTTTTTGAAACTTCACCAAAACTTTGGAAAATTTGTAGCCAAATACGTAATGAAACTTTTCCAAAACTTCAACTAAAAATAACTTGCCAAAAATATTTGAATACTTGGGGCTAAAACACACCTTATCTTGGGGGATAAGTTCAATTATTATTTTTTCTTTCTAGATGGACCATTTCAAATTGATATGTAACTTAACAGATCGAAAATCGAAAATAAAAAATTAATGAAGAATACAAGTTAGTTGTAGATCATATACATGACAAGTGGACATAAATTCACTTGACCATTTCTGATTTGGCAAGTTATGCAAGCAATTGATGTTCACACCAGTCAAAGCTTAATAATCCATTGTTCATTCAAACACAAGACTTGGGAATTTGAATTTAATTTTTTGCTCTAAGGCTTGTTAATCAAGTAAATTGGAATTTGCTATTCCCCCGTTTCAATTTATTTGTTGAACTCTTTTAGAAATTCTTTAATTTAAATAATATCCAATTAAAGAAAATTTGATACATTTGATATATTTTTAATCTAACACCATAAGGTTAAAAGACAATTCCCATCTTATATGTCGTTCGATGTATATTATGCCATGTAGGACACGCATGTTTACTTGTTCAACTTAATATAAGTTAAGTATCTACTTGTACACACCTAAAGTTGAAGGGCATAAATGTCAATTGAAATCAAGTTAAAGAACGCGTTTAGGTATTATGTCTCTCAATTATTACTTAATCTGTGATAAATTAATATAATTTTATGTAAATATTAGATGTGAGCAATATATATATATATATAGATAGATAGAGAGAGAGAGAGAGATAGATAGATAGATATGATTATAAGTGAAATCTTATTATAAAATATTTCTTTTATCTCATTTATATGATGTATTTTTTTTAGTTTATAATAATAATTAAAAAGTTATACACCTAATCTTTTTCAAAGTGATATTAATACCGCCTTCAAACATACAAAATCAATCGCACAATATAGCATGGTATGCACGTGTCTGCCATAACTGTGCAAGCCTACACATATTTTTTTTCCACAATCATTTTTGCCTCTAACTTCTCTCTTCTTCCTCACGTGAAGAACTTCATTTTTGCCTTTATTTTCTCTCATCTTCCTCACCTTAATAACTTCATTTTTGTTTTCAAGAAAATTACCCACAATATCATTCTCTTCTTCCTCCATTATTGCTACATAAATTAGCAAAATCAATCAATAATTTTATTTATGTTAGATAGTGTGTTAAATTGGATATCCACTAATGGATTATTTAATATACATGGGGCCCACTGAAAGTGGGCAACCCACCAATTTCTAATCTTTTTCTAGGCTATTTATAGCCTTGTTTTGGCATGGCAAGAGTGAAACGAAAGAAATACATCCATAATTCTCTCTTCTGTTCTCTTTTAGTTTTCTTACTTTCAGCTAATTAATTGTTAAGGTAATATATTTATAACACGTTATCAGCACGAGGCTCCGGCTAATTTTCAAGGTAACAAAAGTGATAAGAGTTTTATTTAATTTTCTTTTCATAAAATGGCAAATATTTCAAAAATTGAATTTGTTCCTTTGGATATCTCTGGAAAAGATTACTCCTCATGGGCACTAGATGCCGAAATTCATCTTGAATCGATGGGTTTGGCAGACACCATCAAAGATGATAACACGACATCTAGTCAAGACCGTGCAAAAGCTATGATTTTCCTCCGCCACCATCTTGACGAGGGTCTTAAATTACAATATCTTACATTAAAAGATCCCTTGAAATTGTGGAAAAATTTAAAAGAAAGGTATGACCACCTGAAGTTGGTCATGCTTCCACAAGCACGTTATGACTGTTAAATCTGAGACTGATGGACTTTAAAAATATAACTGAATATAATTCTGCTTTATTTAGAATTATAGCTCAGTTAACTTTATGCGGAGATGAAATCACGGAACAAGATAAACTTGAAAAAACATACTCCACATTTCCACCCGCGAATATGCTCCTGCAGCAGCAATATCGCGAAAAAGGCTTTAAAAATATTCTGAATTACTTTCTCACCTTCTTATTGCTGAAAGACATAATGAACTATTAATGAAAAATCATGATAGTCGGTCAGTTGGTTCTTTGCCACTCCCTGAAGTGAATCAGGCAAATTCTAACCAACGAGAAAGAGGCAATGGCCCCATTCGTGGTCGTAGTCAAAGAGGAAATTTTAATCATGATGCTCGGCTGACACCGAGAAATAACCAGCAATATAAAAGGCAGGGTAAAAAGCCAGAAGCTTTACCGAAGAATAATTCAGAAACAATATGTCATAGATGTGGAGGTGTGGGGCACTGGTGGCATATTTGCCGGTCATCAAAACGCTTGGTTCAGCTATATCAGGCATCCTTAAAGAGGGCAGAAAATAATCCAGAGACAAATTTTATCTCTGAGGATAATATTGAGCCCATGCATCTGGATGTAGCTGATTTTTTTAATTTTCCAGAAGTAAATATGAATGTTGATAAGCCCGATAATATTTAAACAATTCTCTTTGTTGTTGTATGTATTAAATATTATGTTTGTATTTTTCTAGATCCATGTAATAAAATAAAATTTTGTATAATAAATTATGTATTAATTATAATATTTACTTTCTTTCTTTGTGAAGAAAATATGGAAATGCCTCAAATCTTGTTTGGATCAATGATAAATCACGAGGATATTTGTGTAATTAATAGTGGAACAACCCATGCTATATTTAAAGACGAGAAATATTTTTCCAAATTACTTAGAAGAAAAGCTAATGTTACTACAATTTCTGGTAATTCAAAAATGATAGAAGGCTCCGGAAGAGCTACTATAATTCTGCCTAAGGGAACAAAAATTGTTATAGAAGATGCACTATTTTCTTCTAAATCCCCAAGAAACTTGTTAAGTTTTAAAGATATCCGTAGAAATGGATATCATGTTGAGACACTAACTGAAATAAATATTGAATATCTTGGTATAACCAAGAGTGTCTCAGGCCAGAAATATATTTTGGAAAAATTATCAACTTTGTCATCTGGCCTATATTATGCAAAAATTAGTGCAATTGAAACACATATGATCGTAAACCAGAAGTTTACTAATCCAAATACATTTGTGCTATGGCATGATCGAATAGGTCATCCTGGATCAATAATGATGAGACGAATTTTTAAAAATTCAACTGGACATCCATTAAAGAACCAGAAGATTCTTACAAATGATGAATTTTCATGTGCTGCTTATTATCAAGGCAAATTAATTGCCAGACCATCGACCCTAAAGGTCGGCATCAAATCTCCTGAATTTTTAGAGCGTATACATGGAGATATATGTGGCCCTATTTATCCACCTATTGGGTTGTTTAGATATTTTATGGTCCTAATAGATGCATCATCTAGATGGTCTCATATGTGCCTGTTATCATCTCGCAACCTGGCGTTTGCAAAGTTGTTAGCACAAATAATAAGATTGAGAGCGCAATTCCCAGATTATCCAATTAAGACCATTCGCCTTGATAATGCTGGAGAATTTACATCCCAAGCATTTAATGATTATTGCTTATCAATTGGGATAAAAATTGAACATCCTATTGCTCATGTTCATACTCAAAATGGCCTTGCAGAGTCATTTATAAAGCGCCTACAATTGATAGAAAGACCTCTACTAATGAAAACAAAATTGTCAATTACTGTTTGGGGTCATGCTATTTTACATGCAACAGCACTTGTACGTCTCAGACCGACACATTATAATAAATACTCTCCGTCGCAATTAGTATTTGGTCATGAATCAAATATAGCCCATTTAAGAATTTTTGGTTGTGCAGTATACGTGCCTGTAGAACCACCACAACGTACAAAAATGGGCCCTCAACGAAGGTTGGGTATATATGTCGGGTTTGACTCACCCTCCATAATTAGATACCTTGAACCATTGACTGGAGACTTATTCACTGCTCGATTTGCAGATTGTCGGTTTGCTGAAACAATTTTCCCGCCATTAGGGGGAGAGAAAAAGGAACCCGAAAAAGAAAACGAAATTGCGTGGAAAGTTTCATCACTATCACATTTTGATCCATGTACCCACACATGTGAACAGGAGGTCCAGAAGATCATCCACTTGCAGAAAATAGCAAATCAAATGCCAGATGCATTTACTGATTTGAAACGGATAACTAAGTCACATATCCATGCAGTGAATGTACCTATCCGGATTGATGTCCCAAAAGGACCATCTACAAGCATCATAGCTTCTGAATCTCAAACACGCCAGAAGCGTGGTAGACTGTTGGGTTCAAAGGATAAAAATCCTAGAAAGAGAAGCGTGAGAAATAATAAAGATGATACTACAATAGAACCTCCTGAAGAAGGCCAAGATTTGAGTAATCTTGATATTCCTGAAGAAATCAGTGAACCCGAGACTCAAGTGAATGAAGAACTTTCAATAAGTTCTTTCGGTGATGAGATAAAGTTAGATCGATCTAAAATCACGGTTGATAATGTTTTTGCATATAATGTTGCAATTAACCTCATGCAAGATAGTGAAAGTCTTGAACCTAAATCCGTTGAAGATTGTCGACGTAGATGTGATTGGCCAGAATGGCAAAAGGCAATTCAATTAGAATTAGACTCACTTGCTAAACGTGAGGTTTTTGGACCTGTAGTCCAAACCCCTGAAGGTGTAAAACCAGTTGGCTATAAATGGGTTTTTGTTAGAAAACGAAATGAGAGAAATGAAATTGTAAGATATAAGGCACACCTTGTTGCACAAGGATTCTCTCAAAGACCCGGAGTCAACTATGAAGAAACATATTCACCGGTTATGGATGGAATAACATTTCGATATCTCATCAGTTTAGCTGTACATAAAAATCTTGAAATACACCTAATGGATGTGGTTGCAGCTTACCTTTATGGTTCACTTGATAATGAAATTTACATGAAAATCCCAGAAGGATTAAAATTGCCTGAAGCATGCAAAAAGTCTCGAGAAGTATACTCAATAAAACTCCAAAGATCATTATATGGTCTAAAACAATCAGGGCGTATGTGGTATAATCGCCTCAGTGAGTACTTGATAAATGAAGGCTATATAAATGATGTCATTTGTCCATGTGTTTTTATTAAGAAAATGGAATCAGAGTTTGTTATACTCGCCGTTTATGTTGATGACATAAATCTCATTGGAACCCCTGAAGAGGTCCAAAAGGCAATTGAATATCTAAAGAAAGAATTTGAAATGAAAAACCTTGGAAAGACAAAACTTTGTCTAGGTCTGCAAATTGAACATTTAGCAGACGGAGTTTTTGTCCATCAATCTGTCTACACTAAGAAAATCTTAAAAAGATTTTACATGGACAAAGCACATCCATTAAGTACTCCAATGGTTGTTCGATCACTTGAAGTGGAAAAAGATCAATTTCGACCTCCAGAAGAGGATGAAGAAATTCTTGGTCCTGAAGTACCATATCTCAGTGCTATTGGTGCACTTATGTATCTTGCTAACGCAACTAGACCTGATATAACATTTTCTGTTAATTTGCTAGCAAGGTATAGTTCATCCCCAACGCGAAGGCATTGGAACGGTATCAAACATATTTTGCGATATCTGAAGGGTACTATTGATATGGGTTTGTTTTATACTAACAAAGGTTACGCAGACCTTATTGGTTATGCAGATGCAGGTTATTTATCAGACCCACATAAAACTCGATCTCAGACAGGTTATCTGTTTACACACGGAGGGACTGCTATATCATGACGATCTACAAAACAGTCCATTGTTGCTACTTCTTCAAATCATGCTGAAATAATAGCAATTCATGAAGCAAGTAGAGAATGTGTGTGGTTGAGATCGATGATACAGTTCATCAAAGAAAGATGTGGTCTGGAAAATAATGTTAAAATACCCACAATTATATTCAAAGACAATGCCGCGTGCATAGCTCAATTGAAAGGTGGCTTCATAAAAGGAGACAGAACGAAACATATTTCACCAAAATTATTCTTCACACATGATCTTCAGAAGAATGGTGATATTGATGTACAATAAGTTCGTTCAAGTGATAATCTTGCAGATTTATTCACAAAGGCATTACCAACATCAACTTTTGAGAAATTAAGATATAAGGTTGGAATGCACCGTCTCCAAAACATCAAATGAAGTTTTCATCAGGGGGAGAAAAATACGCGCTGCACTCTTTTTTCCTTAACCAAGGTTTTGTCCCATTGGGTTTTCCTGGTAAGGTTTTTAATGAGGCAGCAATCAAGGCGTATTACCAGATCTGTGTACTCTTTTTCCTTCATTAGGCTTTTCCCACTGGGTTTTTTTCTAGTAAGGTTTTAACGAGACACAACATCAGAATAACTTAGTATATTATTTCTTGTAAAATATTTTTTTATGGAGGCACATTACATGTGGACATCCAAGAAGGAGTGTTAGATAGTGTGTTAAATTGGATATCCACTAATGGATTATTTAATATACATGGGGCCTACTGAAAGTGGGCAACCCACCAATTTTTAATCTTTTTCTAGGCTATTTATAGCCTTGTTTTGGCATGGCAAGAGTGAAACGAAAGAAACACATCCATAATTCTCTCTTCTGTTCTCTTTTAGTTTTCTTATTTTCAGCTAATTAATTGTTAAGGTAATATATTTATAACAATTTATTTTTTTTACGTTTTTTTCCCTACCATTTTTGCCTCTACCTTCTCTCTTCTTCCTCACCCGAAGAGCCCCATTTTTTCTTTTATTTTCTCTCATCTTCCTCACCTTAATAACTTTATTTTTGTTTTTAAGAAAACCACCCACAATAACTTTATCCAATTTAATCTTCTTTGTTAATCAAAATGAAGCCATTGAAGCAACATGTAAATTCGTTAAAATCAACGGAGAATTTCTCTAGTTATGATGAAATTGAGTCAGAGATTGTAGAATTGTGATAAGAAAAAAATGAAGGAGAAGAAGTGTGAAGGAGAATAAGAGGATAGCATGAAGACGAAGTAGTAGAAGAAGAAGAAATAGGGGGGGGGGGATTTTAAATTTAAAATATATTTTGACTTTATTTTTGACTCAAACGTGCCTATTTTTTAAATATTTTATTTTATTTTCACGTCAGTTTTGGGGTGCTATTAGTATCACTTTAAAAAATATTAGGTGTGTAATAGATCGTCACAATAATTTAAATGTGTAACTAACTTTTTGATACAAATTCAGAAGAAAATTTATACTTTTTTCCTAAAAAAAATGATTTTTTAACAAATAATAATTTAACTTTAAAAATATCAATTTTATCATCCAATGTTTATTGCCTTTTTCTTTCTTCCTTAAAATATTGTATTTGTTCAATCAAATACGGTCACAAAATTTTTATATATAAAGGTGGGTTCCTTAAAATTATATATCAATGTCCCACTTTGTTCACATATCAATTACTCCCATTTTTGCCCCCTTCAACTCCTTAGCTCTGTTTTACTCTGTTCTTCACACAAACTTTGTTACTTTAGAAATGGAATTGCAAATAGGAAATTCTAAGAACCAGAAAGTACCTCCAAAAAGAGGACAAATCAAGATCAAGATTTTGAAATATTTGAAGAAATCAGCTATTAAATTACTCAGGAAAAATGAAACTGGAGGTTCTTTAACACCATCAACGACAACTCCCGGAGAAACCCCAAGTGGCTATGATTCTGGGGCTGATTCTAATGGAGTACATAGATGATACTTGTCACTAAATTGGTCGTAGCTGACAGATGATGAATTTTGTTCAAAGTTATAACTGTTGTTGCTCTTGAGAGTCTTTGCAAATATGCTAGTGGCTAAATTGGAATTAGCTACGAACTTTGAGGCTACTAGCTTACAGAATTTTTTGATAATCTGTTGCTAAATAGGATTAATGATGGATTTTGATATTTAGCTACATAGTTTTAACTGTTGCTTTGGGGAGTATTTGAAGATATTCTGGTGGGGGAATTTCATTTCCCCTGTTTTTTCTTCCCAAGCTTCAGCATATTTTGAAGTTTTTTTTTTTTTTTTGGTTTACACTCGATATCTGGAGCCCGTGTTAGAGTTCTGATGAAATTCAGATTAGGCGCTGAATCGCTCATTTGGTAGTGACATTCTTAACAAGTCGAACTCGAGAAATTTGATTTAGGGTGAAATGGTGGTGCAATATATTTTGAAGATCTGTTCATTTTTTCTGAATTCAGAGCAAAGGGCAGATATGTAATTTACTTTTGTTTAATTTTTAGTTTTGGATTGTAAGATGTTGTGTATAAATAAAATGACTAATAATTTCTATTATTTAAGTGTAAATTGTGAGTTTCTTATCTTGCTCATTCCATTCTAGTTATCATCAAGACTACTA
The DNA here is from genome assembly GCF_947179165.1 of Solanum dulcamara. NCBI lineage: Eukaryota > Viridiplantae > Streptophyta > Magnoliopsida > Solanales > Solanaceae > Solanum > Solanum dulcamara. Next base: position 8,804,763 of record NC_077244.1, on the reverse strand, counting down.
TAAATTATAAATTATTAATGTGTATATTCATATTCATACATCAAAGGAAATAAGCACACTTTGAAAAATGGGTCAAGAAAGAATGCAGTAAATTAACCTTTTGTAAAATTCAAAATCTGTAAATTTATAATTCTAAATTCGCCTTTAATCTTAAGCTATGTTAAGTTCAGTATTACAATGCATGGGAACATATACTGAATTGAGTATGTGTTTAACTGAATTTGAATTAGCCAAAATGAGTTGAGTTACAAAATGATCTATTTAAAAGTTAAATACTTATCCTGAAATAGGCTAACAAACGTATCATAACTCAATCCTCAATTCTTACTAATTTTTAATTTCTTTGCTTGTTTTTTATTATTATTTTAGTGCTTAATAAAATATTGTTCTTTATTTGAACTAACATAAGTATCGAATAAAAAAATATATTCTTAAGAATATTTTTAAAAAATCTTTTGTGAATTATTTTAAATAACATACAATCTCAATTTTCAAATGAACTGAATAGAAGGAGTAAGAAAAAAAATTGAGTTAATAACCTGTCCAAACTTAAACGAGCGTGTTGTAGGAATCATGTTTTGAAATGCTATTTGACGCCTTGTTTGTTCAAAAGAAGAAATGAAGAAGAAATATTGGAATTTGCTGTCTGATTGACAAAACACTTAATTCAATTTTTTGACTAAGAAATTCTCTTAGCCACCACATGATAAATGTGAAGTTTCAAAGTTTGGAGGATGAATTAAGCCATATGTAAATTACATATAGAGTTTTAACCTTTATTCATCAGGACTATTAACCTTTGGAGGTCATGGCTTATTAGCCAAAAATCTTTCAAAATCATCGTCTCATAAATAGAGGTATATCAAATTGTTGCTAAGTTTAAAAATCATAGTTCAAGTCAATAGTTTGTTCATAAAGAAAAAACATGTTAAAAATCATTACTTTGAATTCATCTCAGTCAATCCTATCAATGAGAAAAAAAATATTTTTCATAGATATATCAAAATACAGACAAAATATGAAGACTAGATGCAAGCTTGTCCCACACGAACGAGCATGAAGTCTTTTAGAAAGAGGCATACCTCGATCCCACTAAAATATTCTAACTAGTGATGGCAATGGGGCGAGGTAGGGCGGGTGTGGGGTGGGTTGAGCTCAACCCGCACACTTTTTAAACCATCCCGTCCAACCCCGCATAACAATATTTTTTATTTCAAACCGTCCCGTCCGTCTCCTTATGGATCCACCCCGCATAATTTTTTGTGTTTTTTTTAAATGAGTTTAATATGAAAAATAAAATTGATAATTTTTTTTCATTTTTTCGCTAATTAATATCTCAACAACTAATTAATTATTTCTAGTTAACATTTCAATAATTATTTCTTAATTGCTAATTAACTCTAATTAACATTTGTCTAGTTTAAATTTTATTTAAAAAGAAGAAGTTAAAATTAAAGTTAAAGTTTAATATAAAAAGTTATATCTTTGATTTTTACTAATTACATAGATTTAATTTTCTTCAGATTCCTATTTGATATCTTAAACTCGCATAAATCTGCAACTCGCTCTGCCTCCAATTAATTTTAATAATAATTATTTCAACCCGCCCCCGCATTCGCTTCGCTCCGCCTAAATTTAAATCCGCTCTGCCTCGTCTAGCTCTAAACTCGCCCCGTATCCGCCCTGCCCCGCCCCATTTTCATCACTAATTCTAAATGTGATCACAACGATTTAATGATAGTTCTCACAAAGAATCTCTGAGAAATCCTCTTTCAATGATCTCAAATTGAACTCCTAGAACCTATAAATTAGGTTGAGGATTCTTGTGGTAAAATTAATGTTATAATTAAGGGGATGAAGTAGAAACAAACCTTAAATATTTGAGAGAAACCTCAAGGTATTTTCTCTCTCAAAAATTTATTCAAAATGTAATCGGACTAAAATTTCTAGTTAAAAATGTATTTATAGAGCATAATTTCGAGCTTGGGTCTTGATTGGCAAAGTACAAAATGGCTTTTGGAATACAGATCTCTTAAATATTTTTTGTACATTTGTGCAAATATTATTAGTGTAGATTTCCATAAACCTTAGATCTAATTTTCACATTTTATCATAGTAATATCATATTTTTACTATCTCCTTATTTATCTTCCACAACTTCTTAATCATCCAAACTTTCTGCAGTTAATGTCATGTTTATGACATTCTTTTATATTCTTCAATGTTACTCTATAAATAAACCTTATAAATAAAGTTCTTAAGAATTATGTTGTACGTACTTGAAGATACTTGGATATACTTAGAAGTAGGGATAGGCATGGTGTTAGACCCTCAACTTGATGGTTCGAGTGGTCAGGCATGACTAGGGATTTATATGATGAATCTAGTTAAGGCTCAATGCAATCAACAAGATTAAATTTAATTGACAAGACCTTAGCAATGCCATGGCTAAGGCATGCAAGGCAAGACGTGGCTAAAGCATGACAAGGGTTGGGCAAAAGTAGGGCAAGGAAAGGGTATGATAGTGGCAAGGTCGTGTCAAGGTCATGGCTAAACAAGTGTGGGCTAAGTGCTGGACAAAGGAGGTAAAGGCTGAGGAGACTGGACCACAATGGAAAGCTGTGCAATGTAGGACCTGGACATAGTGCAGACACGTGGATAGGCGCAAGTTTGGGTGGCCAGAGGAAGATTTTGGCGCCAAAAGTGAAGGTTGCCCGCGTGTGCCTTGCACATGCGTGGGCCGTTGGGCGGTTGGGCAATTTCTAGTCGTTTTGCCTTTGTCAGCATTGTAGATAGACTTATTTAATTCGGATTTTGAATTGGCCTATTAGTTGGGGATGTCAACTGACTCTGCAGGCACATGACTAGTCACAGGCAGAGAGTCATTCAGTCAGATTTTTGTAAGGATGATTTTGTGTGTGTTTTTGTGGCACGAGTTTAATATAAAGTTGGGACTTGTTATGTACGTGCTTGTGTGTTTCTAAATTCGTAGGCATTGTCTAAGTGTGAAATGAGATTGAGGGAAAAGAAAGAAAGGTTGAGTCTAAAATGTAAGGCTGCCGAAGTGAGTTAGATCATCGTGAGTTGACACCCTTACAATTGATATCAGAGCAAAGGATTTTGACACTAACAATGGCTGGCAGAAATAGTTACGATAAATTACGGGAAAAGGTTGCACAATTGGAAGCCATTCTGAGCATGGCAACAAGTGATGAAGGCACGGTTGATGTTCTGACTCAATTTCAGGGCATCAATGCAATGATGCAGACTTATCGTGGAAATGTTGATGGTTAGTTGGCCAAGTTGTAGGCTTTTCATGAGTCTATGGGTACACAAATTGAGGGCCTTAAGAAGTAAAGTGAAAATCTGAAGACGGAGGTGATAATCCTTCATCTAGCTATTGCAACTCTGCCCAGAGGAAGCGAAGAACATGCCAAGATCAAAGTTCCTGAGCCCAAGTCGTTTGATGGAGTTCATGGTGCCAAAGAACTGAAAAATTTCTTGAAAGCATTACTTTGCTAGTGCTCATGTCCCTACAAATGAAAAGTTGACTATTGCAGTTCGTTACTTTTGTGGTGAGGCCATTCTCTGGTGGCGGACGAAGAATGCTAATGATGAGAGTGCAAATAGTCCCAAGATTGATACGTGGGAAAAACTTAAGGATGCACTTCATGAAAAATTCCTTCCAAGTAAGTCTTCTTAGGTTTCTAGGGATAGGTTGAAACAAGTGGGATCTATTCGGGAGTATGTGAAGGAATTCACATCACTGTTGTTGGACATTCAGAACATGTCTGACAAAGATAAGTTACACAATTTCATTTCTGGCATGCATAGGTGGCATAAATTGAATTGCACAGGTAGAAAATTTAAGATCTGCCAAGTGCAATTGCTACAGCCGATGCTTAATTGTTTTCGGGCTAACAGTGCCACTACTGACCCAACTCCTTCATCTAAGACTAAGAGGAAAGAAAAGGGTAAAGAATGGAAGAAATACAATCAAAGTCAAGAAGGAAATGATAAAGAAAAGGGGAAGATGGATACTGCGTCGTCCAGTCAAAGCAAGCCCACTGGTGAAAAGGCTTGCTAGACTTGTCAGAAACTAGGCCATCAGGCAAGGAACTGTCCTAAGTAGGGCATGATAAATGCTCTACTGGCTGAAGAGGAGAAAGAGTAAAGGGAAAGGGATAGGAGATTGTTGCTTATGTTAATCCTTTGCGTTTGCTACACATTTTGTCTAGTGTTAGTAAAATGGACACAGACGATGTTGCTGATTATGTTGCCTACATAAATACTGCTGAAATGGTGGATGATATATTATATGCCTATGGAACTCTAATGTACATTGATATGAAGATCGAGGATAGGAGTGTGATTACGATGGTGGATACTTGTACTACTCATACTTTTGTTGCCTAGAAGATTGTCAAAGAATATGGTTTAGAGATGACTGATTGTGCAAAGAGGATAAAGACAGTCAATTTTGCCGCAAAACCAGGCCATGGGCATGGCTCTTAACATGCCTCTGACAATAGGGCACTAGTCTGGTGTGCATAATTTGACTGTTGTACCACTTGATGATTTCAATATTCTGTTGGGAATCGACTTTATGAGAAATTCAAAGTTGCTCCTATTCCTCATTTAGATTATCTGATGTTTATGGGTGAGAAAGACCCTAGATTCGTGAAAGGAATCCACTCTTTTGATGAGAGAAGTAAGAAGAATATTGGAATTACTGCACAACTATCTGCTATGTCTTTTGATAAGGGCTTAAAGAAGGGTGAGCCCGCTTATCTTGCTGCCTTGGTTGAAGTAAAGCCGGATGTGAAGATTAAAGTTTCAGATGTTGTTGCTAAGTTGTTGACTGAGTACAAGGATGTGATGCCACCAAAACTACTTAAAGAGTTGCTTCCAAGGAGGGAAATTGATCACAGGATTAAACTAATTCCTGGATTAGTGCCACCGGCACGACCTCCTTACCTCATGTCCCCATTGGAGTTGACTGAGTACAAGGATGGGCATGGCTCTTGACATGCCTCTGACAATAAGGCACTAGTCTGGTGTGCATAATTTGACTGTTATACCACTTGATGATTTCAATATTCTGTTGGGAATCGACTTTATGAGAAATTCAAAGTTGCTCCTATTCCTCATTTAGATTATCTGATGTTTATGGGTGAGAAAGACCTTAGATTCGTGAAAGGAATCCACTTTTTTGATGAGAGAAGTAAGAAGAATACTGGAATTGCTGCACAACTATCTGCTATGTCTTTTGAGAAGAGCTTAAAGAAGGGTGAGCCCGCTTATCTTGCTGCCTTGGTTGAAGTAAAGCCGGATGTGAAGATTAAAGTTTCAGATGTTGTTGCTAAGTTGTTGACTGAGTACAAGGATGTGATGCCACCAAAACTACTTAAAGAGTTGCTTCCAAGGAGGGAAATTGATCACAGGATTAAACTAATTCCTGGATCAGTGCCACCGGCACGACCTCCTTACCTCATGTCCCCATTGGAGTTGACTGAACTTCACAAGCAATTGTCTGAGATGCTTGATGCTGGAATGATTTAGCCTTCGAAGGCAATATTTCATGTGCCTATCCTGCCCAAAAGAATCAAGATGGCAGTCTTAGGATGTGTGTTGATTACAGAGCATTGAACAAAGTGATTGTGAAGAACAAGTACCGATGTCGCTGATTCAACACTTGCTGGATAGGTTATCTAAGGCTTCTTTCTTTTCTAAGTTAGATTTGAGGTATGGCTATTGGCAAGTGTGTATTGATGAGGGGGATGCCCTAAATCCCACTTATGTCACTAGATATGGTAGCTATAAATTCTTTGTAATGTCGTTTAGGCTAACTAATGCCCCGAGTACTTTTTGCAACTTAATAAACAATGTACTTTATGAGTATCTTGATTACTTTGTAGTAGTCTACCTAGATGATATAGTCATATATAGTAGGACTATAGAAGATCACCTGTTGCATTTGAGAAATGTGTTGCAATGACTTATAGAATACCAACTCTATGTCAACATGGAAAAATATAAGTTTTCTAGTCACGAAATAAAGTATCTGGGCCATTTGGTAAGCAAAACCCAGGTACGCATAGAACCTAAGAAAATGTAGGCAATTGTAGAATGGCAAGAAACCAGCGGAGTTAAAACTGAGATTGTTTTTAGGACCTGCAAACTACTATAAGATGTTCATAACAGGCTATTTAAAGAAGGTTGCCCCATTGACGGATTTTCTAAAGAATAACATGAAATGGGTTTGGTCAGAATCAAGAGAGAAGGCTTTTAATTCGTTAAAGAAGGCCATTGCATCTGAACTAATATTCCGTCTACCTGACTTTGATCTTTCATTTAAGGTACAAACTGATGCCTCTGATTATGCTCTTGGAGGTGTGCTATTGTAGGAAGAACATCCTGTTGCATTTGAGAGTAGAAAATTAAATCCTACGGAGCAAAGGTATTCTACTCATGAGAAGGAGATGGTGACAGTATTCCATTGTCTTAAAATCTGGAGGGTGTATCTACTTGGGACGAAGTTTGTTGTCAAGATAGACAATATGGCTAATACATACTTCAAAACTCAATAGAAACTGATTTCAAATCAAGATAGATGGAAAGAGATATTGATTGAATATGACTCTATGTAGGTACATAAACCAGGCAAGCAAAACTAAGTGGATGCACTAAGTCGTACAGAGGTATTTTCTGCTGTTTATGCAATTACTAGACTTGAATCTGATTTTCTTGGTAAGATCAAAGTTAGTGCTCCATATGATTCATTATATGTTAAGTTGATGGATCAAGCGAATGAGGGTACAGTTAGACGGTATTGGATCTAGGACGATCTTCTCTATTTCAAAGAGGGGAGAATCGTTGTTCCTCAAGGTGATGGGCTGCGAAGAAAACTCCTAAAAGAGACACATGATACTTTATTTTTGGCCAAAGATGGAAGATGACATTGAGGACTATATAAAATCATGTCTAGTGTGTCAACTAGACAAGACAGAAAGAAGGAAATAAGCTGGATTACTTTAGCCTCTACCTATTGCGGAGCGTCCGTGGGCTTCTGTTTTAATAGATTTCATTAGTGGATTTTCAAGAGTGAATGACAAATCATAAATCATGGTTATGGTTGATAGGTTCTTGAAATATGGTATTTTTATTGGTGCCCCTAATTTATGTTCTTCTGAAATAGCTGCTGAGTTATTCTATAAGAATGTTGTGAAGAATTTTGATGTTCCATTAGATATTGTGAGTGATCATGATGGTAGATTTACTGGTCGATTTTGGACTGCTTTGTTCAAAATGTTGGGTACTGATTTAAAGTTCTCAAAAGCAAACCACCCATAAACTGATGGACAGACTGAAAGTATCAATCATCTTCTTGAAGAATATCTCAGACACTACATGATTTTAAGTCAGAGGAATTGGGTTGAGTTGTTGGACAGTGCACAGTTCTGCTATAACCTGCATAGGTCGTCAGCAATAAAGAAGAGTCGGTTTGAGTTGGAGTTGGGTATTCAGCCTAAAACACAACTGGAAGTTGCTAAGTCTAAATCACAAGGAAGTTGCCCTGCTGCTTACAGATATGTGTGAGACAAGCAAAAGTTGCTAGATGAGGCGCAAGACATCTTGAGAAAGGCAGCAAAATGAATGAAGAAGTATGCTCACAAACATCGACGTGTGTTGCTAAAACTTACTCCCCAAATCTGGAAGAAAATAAGTAGCAAGTGTGGACTAATTTTGAAATATAATGGACCTTTTGAAGTCATAGAGAGAAGGTTGGTGAAATTGCTTATTGGTTGAACTTGTCGGAAAGATTGAAAATTCACCCTACATTCCATGTTCTAAAGCCTTTTCATGAAAATGTTGAGGATATAATAAGGTCAGCAACCAGACGTTCTCCTCCTATTATAAGAAAGCAGTTTAAAGAACAACTTGAGAAGATTTTTGATCATAGGACTTTGGGTCAAAGCAAGAAGAATCGGCAAACATAATTTTTGATTCAATGGAAAAGGAAGCCAGTATGTGATTCTACATGGGAGAAAAGTTCATCTTTGTGGAGGTTTGAGGATGAGGTCAAGGCGTACTTAGATTCTACCTCATCGAGGACGATGATCTCATCTAGTGGGGGAAGTTTGTTACACCCTTAGCTCGATGGTTCGAGTGGCTTGGGCATTGCTAGGGATTTACATGATGAACCTAGTCAAGGCCCAATGCAATCAGTCAAGATTAAGTTTAATTGACAAGACCTTGGCAATGTCGTGGCTAAGGCATGCAAGGAAAGACGTGGCTAAGGCATGAAAAGGGTTAGGCAAAAGTAAGGCTATGATCATGGAAAGGTCGTGGCTAAACAAGTATGGGCTAAGTGCTTGACAAATGAGGCAAAGGCTGAGGAGACTGGACCACAATGGCAAGTTGTGTGAGGCAGAACCTAGGCACAGTGCAGGCACGCGGGCAGGCGCGAGTTTAGGCGGCCAGAGGCAGATTTTAGCACCAAAAGTGAAGGTTGCCCGCGTGTGCCTCGCACATGCGTGGACAGTTGGGCAGTTGGACAGTTTTGTAACAACCCCTAAAATATTGTACGTCGGTATTTCAATCTCGACGAAAATAATACAGCCTCTGTATTTTGGGCATAACTTTTCATAGGTTGGTCCAGATTAGGTGATTCAAATTTCTGGGTAACCACAACTTCTGTACCTACAACTTTTATGAAGAACATATCTTAAGATTCGGAGTATAAGTAGGTCAAATAAATTAATCTTTGCAAGATATAGTACTGTGACGGAATTGAGTATTTATAGAAGAAACTTCATATCTCACTGTAGGTTGCTCCAAATTGGTTGATTCTTGAACGATATTAAACTAGACTTCCATATCTACAATTCTTATGAAGACACCAAATCCTAATAAGGAATTTATCTTATTCATACGCAGCTTCGAAAAAGAGTATTCTGTTAAAAAGAACTCATCTTACCTACCATGGAAACATCTAGATACATTTGACATCATTCATGACATAAATTGTCCTCCATTTAACATCATCCATGACATTAATATATTCCATTAAATTTTCAGATTTTTCTTTATAATTATTTTATTTATTGTTAGGTCCCTCTTTCCCACCTATAAATACCCACCTTATTTCCTCATTTTATTCATCAAGATTTTTTAAGCATTTCTTCTCTCTATATACTTCTTCTCAAATATAGTTTTAGTTTTAGTAGTATAAAAATACTACTCCGGTGATTCTTATATTCCGGGTGGTACACAAAACGCTCCGGCGAGAAGAAAAGGCTAGGGGTCCAAGAGTGTTCCAATTCGGAGTAAACCTTTAGATTTAAGGTATGTAAGGCTTTCATAGCATTGGATTGAGTTCGTCCATGCGCCCAATATTTAAATTTATTATAATTGAGTTATAGTTGAGTTTTATCCAAATCTTGAATTCTAAATAAATTAATTCTTCTTCTATTGAGTTTGATATATTTATGCATTAATATTATTATTATTGTTATCTCTCATATTATTGGAATTATTGTTCATGGCTACTTTCCCATGAATCCTAATTGATTTGATGTTCATGAATATTTTTACACATATTTTGAGTAAAGATGTTGGCTTTTTATTATTTTCATTGATAAAAAGAAGTTATATGAATTAATACTATATATGTATTTTATTGAGTTTTGAAAGAGGAAAAGAGTTGAATTTGAATGAATTTGAGAAAAATGATATTTTGAGCAAGATGTTTTGATAAGATGTAAATGATATTTTTGGAAGTATAATGATTGATGAACATGAAATGAGATGAGTTTGATGATTTAAATTAAAGTCCAATGAGACTAGATGATGAGTTTAATATGAGCACATATTTTGGGAGTAGTATTGAGCACCGAGTTGGGTAAGAGTTTAATTGACTCAAACCCCAGAACTACGTAGCCAGCGTAGGATGGAGGATATGCCTCTTAAGTCCCCAAAAGAGGAATTTGATGAGTGGATCCAAGATGGTGATGTCTTTTACCCTGGCAAGGTATTGGATGGATGTGGCAACGACATCGCTTCGTTGTATCATCGCTAGCTCATAAGTGATGGTTATCGGTTAGAGAAACTCCCAACTGAGTAAACATTGCTTATTACTATTATTTTTATTATTATATTTTAAACTTGCATTACATATTGATGTTGAGATGATGTTGAGTTTTGAGCTGAGTTTTCTTGAGAGGAGTTTATTGATATCTGTCCTTATCTTCCTGCCATTTTACATACTCGTACATTCCACGTACTAACGTCATTCGACCTACATCATTTTATGATGCAGATACAAGTGTTAGAGATCCTCAACAGGCGTTTCGTTGAAGATCATTATTTTTTTAGCTATTTGGTGAGTCCTTCTTGTATTCAGATAAACTCTTTATCCTTTAATTATTGTTGAGTATTATGTTTCTTTTAAGGTAGCCATGGACATGTCATTGGCACCATCTAAGAGTATTAGAGGCTTCATAGACAGAGTCTGATGATGTAATCGGAGTAGTTCTCCTTAGAAACTACTTCTTCTAAGAATTATCTATTTTTCCTTTGATTATGACAAGCCCACATTAGTATTCTTAAGTCTTCCGCTGATGAATAAATAAGAAATGAGACCAAGCAGTTCTCTCAGAAGCCAGAAATGGTTTCTGAGTGCCGGCTACGCCTAGGGTACCCTCTCGGGGCGTGACAAACTTGGTATCAGAGCACAGAATTCAAGAGTCCTAGGGTGTATATGAAGCCGTGTCTAGTAGAGTCTTGTTTATGGGTGTGTCGTGCACCACACTTATAATCAGGAAACTATAGGACATTAGGAATTATTTCACTTCTTTCATAATCTAAGTTCTTACAATAGAGTTTAACTCTATAAAAGCTTTCTTTCTAATTCGTGCATTTACACGTTTCAGACATGCCTCCTAAACGTTCAGCTAGTCAGAGGAACGCTACCAGCACTGAGGTTCCACAGTCAGTGATGCCTCCACGGAGGACTAGGGGCCGACCTGCAAGGTCTACTGAGGTACCCCAAGTACCTACTATTTAGACCACTCCTACTTCTGAGGAAGATTTTTGAGGAGCGATTGCTATGCTCACCTAGTTGGTGGCTGCTCGAAATAGTAGCCAAAGTTCACCAACTCTTAGCTCTAGTTATCAAGAGCCGTCTGCTGCCACGATCTCTTTTATTTTTTTTGCCCCTCACAAACTGACTCTTCCAGTCCTTCACTATGTCTATCTTTTGTAAATTTCTCTCTTCTTTTCTCTAATTTTCTTTCTCTGGTTTGCACAGCAAAAAGGGTCTTTGACACTTTTTTTTTTCTTATTGCTTTCTCTAGTAGATGGCCCATATCACGCCCCGAGAGGGTACCCTAGGAGTGACCGGCATTCGTAGTCCATTGTTGGTTCCAAGAGAACCACTTGGTATAATCACACATACATTCATTTAGCAGAAGACTTAAATGACAAAAAAAGGGAAAATTGTATGTGAAAATTGAATCAACAACTCATCAAAGAATAACATATTTAACCAAATTCCAACTCAACTCCATGTCAAATAACAGTTTTGAAAACCAAAACAAGGAATTAACACTGTCACTATTTGTCTATAAAGTCTCTAATACTATCTAGAAGGTGTCAATGATGAGTCCATGGCTACCCAAAAAGAAATACTCAAAGAAAGGATAACAAATCTAGAGTGCCTCAGGATGCAAGGAGTACTCACCCAAATTTGAGAGTAGAAGTGATATTCAACAATGCATTTTTTGAGGATCTATAACACTTGTATCTACATCATAAAATAATGCAGGTCAAATGGCGTCAGTACATAAAATGTACGAGTATGTAAAATGTAAGAAAGGAGAAATAGTCAACAAATATTTACCTCAGGCTCATCAATCAACTCAAAGGATATGCAAAAATTTAGAATTTAGCAAATGTTTCTCAATTCAACTCAATCATCTACAATCTCAATCTAACAATCATATCATGCAAGATCATATCCTAATTGGGAGGTTCTCAAACCAACAACAATCACCTATGAGCCGGTGATGTACAATGAAGCGGTGTTATTATCACACCCATCTAATACATTGCCAGGGTAAAGGAAAAATCACTATAATTGGATCCACAATCAATCAAAGTCCATCGTTTTGGGACTTAAGAGGTTTAACCCTCCATCCTACATTGATGACATAGTTCATGATAATTGAGTTATAACTACACACTTACCCAATTCGGTGCTCAATACTCCTCCCAAGACTCAATATTTTCATAAGACTCAAATCAATCAGTTTATACTAATCAATCCATCTGGTCATATTAAACTCTAATCAACTCAATCATCATTTTTTTCAATTAGACATTCTTTTCAAGACTCATTCATGACTCATCAAAACTCCAATCAACAATCATTTAGACTTCTACTATCCAACTCAAGTTTGACTCATGCCTATTCAACATTCACCAATCAAACTTTTAGACTCAACCATTGTGTAATACATTGAAATTTAATAATCAAATAAGATTCATTTAGGGAGAAACAAAATCATTTATTCTAAGTATTAAATTCATAAAAACTATCAATCATGCAAGGTTATGAATAAATATACTAGGATTTATAAAGATCCTTCAAAGATTCATTTGTAGGAGGCCTATATCACTTACTACACAACCAATCATATACTTAGGGGTACATGGAAAAACTTAAATCATGCTTTAGTTAGCCTTACATACCTAAACTCAAAAAACAATCAAAAGTTTAGAAGATGGGAGTGAACATTTAAACCCTAGCTTTTTTCTCTCCTTCAATCCTTGCTCTGAAATAAAATAAATATTAATGAGGGCTTAGGAACATAGGGTACAGTTAATAGACTCAAAATAGTCCCAAAATGTAGAGGTTTTGATTGGAAAGTGTAGGAAAAGACCAAACTATCCTTCGAATAATCTAATTTTTGTCGTATACAGGTCGTTTCTATGGCTCGTTGAAACTTTGACGGGTCGTAGGACTTACACGTCCTATAGGTCATTGAAAATCAAAGAAAACTAAGTCTCTAAACTTTTCATATAAACCATTATTATGACTCGTAGTCTCCTTGATAGGTCGCCAACTTGACTCATAGAAGTGACATTCTGGGTATGAAATTTGGCTAAGTATCTGGGGTCTCTACGAGTCATTTTTATGACTCGTGATCCTTTCAACGGATCATCTAGTCAACTCATAGTGAAGGTACTGAGGCTTTTATTTTCAGAATTTAGGCAAAGGCTATACGACTCATTGGAATGATTACAACTTGTAATGGTAGCTCGTAGGAAGGCTTCTCCCAATCAAAATTTCACTAAGTGTTTTGGAAGTCTACGAACCATTCTTAGGACTTGTAGAATAGACTATGAATTGTAGATTTCCCTCATAGTCCATTGTTCAATCCAATTCATCAATTTTTCTCATGGTTCCTGAACTTAGTCTAGGCTAGAATAACACCGGATGTTACAATATCTCCCTCTTGGGATCATTCATCATTGAATGAAGACCAAGTTAAGGGTTCTCTTAAGGCACGTATACAATCAAGAATCAACAATCAATCGTTCATACAATCAACTACTTAAACTCAGGAATACATATCAAATACTCAAACTCGTAAAGGACTTCAAATCAAAGATATGAAAAAGGAATATTACCATCAGCATTATCATTGGGAGGCATGAATAGATTCGGGTTTCTAGCTTTCATAACCTCTTTAGCTTCCCATGTAGTCTCTTCAACAAACTAATTCCGCCATAGAACTTTGACAGATGTTACCTCCTTGGTTCTCAATTTGGAAACTAGATGATGAAGAATTTGAAATGGGATCTCTTCATAACTAAAACTCTCTTTCACCCAATGCTCTTAGTCAGGACAACAAGCAAAGGATCTCCCAAACATTTCTTAAGCATAGAAATGTAAAACATGGGGTGAATAGCTGCTAACTCCAGGGCAACTCTAATTTATAAGCTACTCTACCAACCCTCTTCACAATATGATAAGTACTAATGTAGTGAGGACTAAGCTTCCCTTTCTTTCTAAATCTCATCATACCCTTCATGGGTGAAACTTTCAAGTATACCCAATCGTGTACTTCGAACTCCAAGTCTCTCCTTGTAACATTGGTGTAGGATTTTTTGTGACACTGTGCAGTTTTCAAACTCTCTTAGATGATATTTACCTTCTCCATCGCTTGATGAACCAATTCTAGTCTAATCAACTCAGCTTTACCAACCTCAAACCAACCAATCGGCGATCTATATCTCATTCCATACAAAGCTTCATAGGGAGCCATCTAAATGCTCAAATGAAAGTTATTATTGTATACAAACTCAATAAGAGGTAAATGATCATTCCAATTACCTTTGATGTCGATGACACATCCTCTCAATATATCCTCCAAGGTTTGAATCATGCTCTCTGCTTGGTTGTCTGTCTATGAGTGAAAAGCAGTACTAAGGTTCACTCTTAACCCAAACCTTTCTAGAATGACTTCCAAAACTGAGCGGTGAACTTAACTCCCCTATTTGAGATGATATACAAAGAAACTCCATGCAGTCTAAAAATCTCTCAAAGATATAGTCTAGCATACTCATCTGCGGTGTTCCTAGTCTTAATAGGTAAGAAATGAGCTGATTTAGTCATCCTGTCCACAATCACCCAAATAGAGTCATGTTGTCTGTGGGACCATGGTAGACCTGTAATGAAGTCCATATTTATAATTTCCCACTTCCATTTTAGAATTTCAATATTCTGGGGTACTCCACAAGGCCTCTGATGCTCAACTTTAACTTACTGGTAGTTTGGGTACTTGGACACAAATTATGTTATATCCCTGTTTATTCCACTCCACCAATATACCTCTCTCAATTTATGGTACATCTTTGTAGAATTTGGATGGATGGAATACCTGGAATTATGGGCCTCTGCCATGATCCTCTATCGAATGGACTCGACACTTGGAATACATAATCTCCCTTGATACCCTAACACTCCATCTCCTCATTTGGAAAAAGTCATTACCTTCTACTTATGAACATCATCTTTCAGTTGGAGGAGAATGGGATCTTAATCTTTCTTTACTTTCACCTCTACAACAAGAGATGATTCAGCCCCATTCTAAATAATAGCACCACATTTGCTGGAGTCAATAAGTTAAACTCCCAATCATGCAAGCCTATGAACTTCTTTGTCCAATACTTTATTTACCTCATGTACATTGGCAGTACTCCCCATGGATAACCTGCTAAGAGTATCAGCAATAACATTAGCTTTACTTGAGTGGTAGAGAATGCGTATATCATAGTCTTTGAGCAACTCAAGCCATCTCTTCAGCCTCAGGTTCATATCTTTCTAAGTAAACACATATTATAGGCTCTTATGGTCTGTGAACACATCAACAAGCACGCCATAGAGATAATGACGCCAAATCTTGAGAGTGAATACTACAACTGACAACTCAAGGTCATGAGTTGGGTAGTTCTTCTCATGAATTTTAAGTTGTCTGAAAGCGTAGGCAATAAACTTACCCTTCTTCATCAATACATAACCTAATCCAACTCTAGATGCATTACAATAGATAACAAACCCATTTGTCCCTTCAGGTAGGGATAAAACTAGAGCAGTAATCAACCTCATTTTTAGCTCTTGAAAACTTTTCTCGCAAGCTTCTAACCATTGGAGCTTAGCCTTCATATGAGTCATCTTAATCAATGGAGATGATATAGATGAAAAACCTTCAACAAACCTCCGGTAGTAACCAGCCAAACCCAAGAAACTTCTTATGTCAGTTGGGGATGTGGGCCTGGGTTAGTTCTTTACTTCTTCAATTTTCTGTGAATCAACTCATATACCCTCATCGGATACAACATAGACTAATGCCACAAAAGCAAGCCAAAATTCACACTTTGAAAACTTAGCATACAACTCTCTATCTTTAAGAGTCTGAAGAATAATTCTAAGATAATTGGCAAGCTCCTTCTCATTTCTGGAGTAGACCAGTATGTCATCGATGAACACAATCACAAACATGTCCAAGTACTATTTGAACACTCAATTCATCAAGTCCATAAATATTGTAAGAGCGTTAGTCAAACCAAAAGACATAACAAAAAACTTGAAGTGATCGTACCAGTTTCGTAAAGTGATCTTTGGGATGTCACATTTTCTTACTTTCAACTGGTGGTAGTCTGATATAAGGTCTATATTTGAGAAGCAAATGGCACCCTGAAGATGGTCAAGCAAATCATCTATTCTGGTTAGGGAATATTTATTCTTTATGCTAACCTTGTTCATTTGGCGATAGTCAATGCACATTCTTAGTGATCCATCTTTCTTTTGCACTAAAAAGATAGGAGTGCCCTAAGGTGAGACACTCGGTCTAATAAATCCCTTATCTAGGAGATCTTTCAGTTGTTCTTTCAATTTTTTCAACTCAGCAGAAGCCACTCTATATGGCAGAATGGAGATAGGTTGCGTATCACGAAAAACATTAATCCCAAAGTCAATCTCCCTATCAAGAGGCACACCGAGCAAATCTTCAGGAAACTCATTTACAATTGGGACTGACTCAAGAGTAGGGGACTCAATACTATCATCTTTAATTCTAATGATGTGATAGATACACCCTTTAGAGATCAACTTTTTGGACCTAAGGTAGGAGATAAATTTACCCTTAGGCACAACAAGACTACCCTTCCATTATAAGGCAGGTTTATTTGGGTATTGGAATGTAATATTTCAAGTTCTATAATCAACAGAGGCATAACAGGAACAAATCTAGTCCATGCCGAGAATTACATAAAAATCAACCATGTCCAACTCAACTAAGTCATCCATGGTATCATTATGATAGATTGATACAATACAATATTCATAGACCCTCTCAACTAAGATAGATTTACCAACAGGGGTAGATACATTAAAAGGCTGAAGAAAGACACTCAGCGATTCTATCAAACTTATTAGCCATATAAAGAGTCACAAATGACAATGTGGCACCTAGGTCAAGAAAAGTATAATAATTGAAAGAGAAGACTTGAAACATATCAGTGACAACGCCGGGTGAATTCTCCTGATCCTGGCGATTAGACATAGCATATAGGCGGTTTAAACCTCCGCTCATACCTGTAGTGGTACCTCTCTAATTACCTCGAGTTGGGGGTGCTGCAGCAGAAGATTGGGCTTTGTCACCCCACATCAAAAACTGCCACTAAAAATGGCCTATATTACCATATTTGTAGCAACCATTACTTCCATATTGGCATTCTCCCAAGTAGATTTTTCCATATTTACTACAAGGTGGCTTCCCCTTCAAACTTGGAGGCACACTAGCTTGGGATTGAGAACATTGAACTGTAAAGTTCTTGTGGCTTTTTGCCTTCTGGTCGTACCTGCGGCTGGAGGAAGGTGCACTTGCAATCGACTAAGCATAATTAGAAGACCTCTTCTGGAAGAAGGACCTATTGCCCTTACCTTGTCTCTGCTCATTTTCATGCCCAGTTGATTTGTCCTTCTTGCTCAAGTTCTCTTCTCTGTCTTTCTTCTTATCATCCTCAACCTGCTGGGCATACACCATTAACCTAGAAATATCCATGTCAAAAATCAATAATGATGCCTTACACTTTTTCTTCACGTGCTTCCCCAGGCCGTAAACAAACTTCCTCATCTTTGATCTCATATCTGGAATTATCTCTGGAGCATATCTGGACTCCTGGATGAACTTCACACTATACTCTTTAACTGTCATACCGTCTTGCTTCAAATTTCCAAACTTTTCTTTTTTGAAGTAGTTATCTACTTGATACATAGTTGCTTGATACATAGCTATAGGATACATCAGTTCTATATTTCATGTTATCAGTATTACCTGATATATCAGTTCTGATACATCATTTTTGTATTTGATACATCATTGCTGATACATATCTGTGATAATTATTTACTGCAGGTTGTTGCTTCATCAGAATATCTTTATTCTGTTTATGAGTCAGGTATAAGATACATTGTGTGTCTTGAAAGAAAAACATGCAATTGTGGCAGGTTTCAACTAGACGAGATACCATGTCCACACGCAATTGTAGTGTTGAAGAGCAAGAATATTATAGGCATGCACCCATACTATTCTGATTACTACAAATTAGAGGCGTTGACAAATACTTATGAATTTCCAATGGTTCCAATGCCAGATAAGAAAGATTGGTCTGTTCCGAAAGAAATTTTGAAAGAATTCGTCTTGCCACCAAGATACAAAAGGATGCAGGAAGACCAAAGAAAAGAAGAAAAAAGTACTCTAGTGAGAAGATAAGAATGAACACAAATTTTTGTAGTCGTTGTGGCCATGAAGGCCACAATAGAAAGAGTTGTAATTTCATTCCCAAAGAGAAATGATGTTTTGTTATGCCAGGATACATTCTATTTGGATCATGTACTTACATCTACATAGTTTTTTTTACATTATGGTTTTTTTGATACATATATCAATTAACCAGAATAGTAATTGAATATCAATAATTGATACATGGATAGTTGGTAATTATATTCATTGTAAGTTACTTGGTATTGATAGTAATTTTGAATCTGATATATAAGAATAACGAATACATAAACATTCAACGTATTAAGGTTGATACTTTAAAGGTTGTTGTATTAGTTTTCAGCTGAATTGTGGTTGATACATAACATGTTGTATTGATATAGATTGTAGATGTATCAAGAGCTGTAAAGATTGACGCATAAGATTCTGACACATAAATGTAGATGTATCAGAATCATTAAATATCAATCAATTACAATCTGATACATAAACAATATGTATCAGAAGTTGTAAAGATTGATGCATGAGATTCTGATACATAAATATAGATGTATCAGAATCATTAAATCTTGATACATTACAATCTGATACATAAACAATATGTATCAAAAGCTGTAAAGATTGATGCATGTGATTTTGATACATAAATATAGATGTATCAGAATTATTAAATATTGATACATTACAATCTGATACATAAACAATATGTATTAGAAGCTGTAAAAGATTGATGCATATGATTCTGATACATAAATGTAGATGTATCATAATCATTAAATATTGATACATTATAATTTGATACATGAAGTAGATGTATCGAAAACATTCAAGTTTGATAAATCAAAATATGATACATAAATATTAGAAAAACTTAAAAGTCTGCTAAATTATTGAATAGCCAGAAAAAAATGTTTACTATTGGTGCAAAAACATAATTGTACATTCTACTATTGTAAAATTAAAAAATACTACTCGACGTCCATCGGTTCTCCTTGACCAGGAGGTATGTAATTCCTCTCTGTTTTTTTGCTCGACCTCAAGAAGTAAGAGGCATTTGATGATTTGCCCTTGAAAATTGCACTGTGGCATATCTAAATAGTGACCAAATATGGTTTGTCGAAATAATTGTATAGCTTCATCACCTATTGATGATTTGAAATCATCAATAAAATTAGTCATATATGCAGTGCCGAATCTTAGGGAGTGTGAGGGGATCTTCTTGATGACGTACTTCATTCCCTGCATTGACATGAAAACTGATTAAATACAACTTAATTTTTGTATTTAAACATGATGTATCAGAAATATTATATCTTGATAAATGAGATTCTAATACATAAACAAGATGTATCATGAGCATTAATATTTGATAAATGAGAATCCGATATAAAAAAATGATGTATCAAAAAATAGATAAGAATCTGATACATAAAGTATATGTATTAGGAATCAATAAAACTTTAAAAAAATGACATTTAAAAAAATTATATAAACAGGATGTATCAGATTCTCATGTAAGCTTGATACATGAGAATCTGATACATAAATAATATGTATCAAAAGCAGTAAATCCTGATATATGAGCATTTGATACAAAAACACGATGTATCAGAAAATAGATAAGAATCTGATACATAAAGTATATGTATCAGGAATCAGTAAAACTTTAGAAAAATGACATTTAGAAAAAAAATAAACAGGATGTATCAGATTCTAATGTTAGCTTGATACATACGAATCTGATACATAAAATTATATGTATCAGGAGCATTAAATCTTTATAAAAATCACATTAAAAAAACTTATAGAAACACATATCTTTGGGAGATTAGGGCGTGTTGAAACCCCTTCGATCTTCTTGTCGGCTCCTTTGGGTGAATGTTGAACTTGAGATTTCGACTTCAATTTCTTACGGAGCTTATCCATCACTGATGGATCGTTACGATGTTTGGGTCCAACCTCGTCCAGTGAAACAAAAATTCCTTGATTTTTATTCAGCTGAGTGAGACCAACACTAAAAGATGAAGCGAATTTCATGTGTATCAGACTATCAGTTAACAATGTGAGTAAAAAAAAATTATAGAAGAAAACAGAGGAAATCGAAGAAGGTGAGAATGAAGTGAGATACCATTAAAGGAAAAACTTGAATATACCTTACTTAGATGCTTGAAATTGAGTAATAGATGGACTGAAATTGAAAAAAAAGAAACTGTCATCGAGGAAGCTGAAGAATAGGCGTGAATTTAGGTAACTGATATAAGGTAAAAGTGATGTATCAATGAAAGAGTGAGAGAGTTAAAAAAATAGAGATTTTTGATATTTTTCCAACTAGTTGGGAGTATTAGCAAATATGGTAATATAACATGTGTAAATGGGTAATTTTCCCAATAAATATACATAAATACTTTGAAATTCATTAATTAAAAATCATGCTTTAAACAACCCACCATGAATTTCAAGAACCTTTAAATAGATAAATAAAAGAATTACTTGTAAACCATCAATTCATACATATGAAATTATGTTGCATCAAAATAGAGCAATAATCATTACTTTAACCATAATTCATACTATTAAGTAAAATTAAGAATTAACATAAGAAAATATTACTTGAAATTAAGATATTTAATTGAAAGAGTTTTTGGGCTACATGGGTGGAAGAACCCATGGATAAACACCCACATAACTTAGAGTAAAGCTTAAAGAAAATAAACATAATTTATCATATACCTGGAAGGAATACTCTCATTGAAACCTTACATACCTGGAGACCGAAGCTTTAGTTGGTACCGAAAGACTTAATGAAACACTCTTGAGTCCTAGCTCCTCTCCTCGCTGGAACGTTTTGTGTACTACCCGAAGTATATGAATCACCGGAATAGTATTTCTTCACTACTAAGAACTAAAACTATATTTGAGAATGTGTAAAGAAGTGTATAGAGAGAAGATTTGCTTGAGAAAGCTTGATGAATAAGATGAGGAAATAAGGTGGGTATTTATAGGTGGGAAAGAGGGACCTAACAATAAATAAAATAATTATAAAGAAAAATCTGAAAATTTAGTGGAATATATTGATGTCATGGATGATGTTAAATGGAGGACAATTTATGTCATGAGTGATGTCAAATGTATCTAGATCTTTCTATGGTAGGTGAAATGAGTTATCTTTGACAGAATACTCTTTTTGGGAGCTGCGTTTGAATAAGATAAATTCCTTATTAGGATTTGGTGTCTCATAAGAATTGTAGATATGGAAGTCTAGTTTCATATCGTTTAGTAATCAACCAATTTGGATAAACCTACAGTGAGATATGATTTTTCTTCTATAAACACTCATTTTCGTCATCGCATCCTACCTTACAAAAATTAATTTATTTGACCTACTTAACCTCCGAATCCTAAAATATGGTCTTCATAAAAGTTGTAGGTAATGATCTTGTGGTTACTTAGAAATTTGAATCACTGAATTTGGATATTCCTATGAAAAGGTATGCCCAAAATACAGAGGCTGTATCATGTTTAGGCAAAAATTGAAACATCGTATACAACGTTTTTAGGGGATGTTACACAAGTTCTTGACCAAAACCCTATTTTTTTATGAACTCAAAACACTGATTTTGATGCTAAAATCAAGATACATTCTGTGGGTAGTAAAGATTATGGGTTAAAATTACTTACCCAAACAAATCCTCACAAAAATTCCCTCTGAAATCATCACCCATGAGCTCCCAATTCACAAAAATGATGAAAAATGGTCTATTTCCCGTCCTTGAGGAATGTCTACTGGTCAGGTGAAAAATGCTCTCTGCGAACGCAGACAACTAACTACGCGGATGTGGAGGCAAGCCAAAAAGACCCTCCGCGAACTCAACACAAGCTTCGTGTACGCGGAGTAGCAATAGTGGCCCTTCCGCTAACTCGACCTTGTCTCCACGAATGCAGAGAAGGTATTTCATTACCCTCTGCGAAAGCGGAGAAGAACCCTCAGGCACTAGAAAACCAGCAAACACACAACATCAAAAGTTCCCGAATTGACCCTCGAAATTCGTTCAGAATGCCATGTACACAAACCTTATATGCTACTAAACTAAATTCGATGTTCTAGGCTCAATGGAATCGTCGAAATTTGAATTCGAGGTCTCCTTGACCCAAATTCTGATGAGTCGCAACCAAACTAACTTTAGGCCCTCAAAATATCAAATTAAGCTCTGGACCTCTAAAAATTCAAACAAGACTACTCCTAGGCCTAAAATCATCCCCGAATCCAACAGAGTAGTCGAAATTCAATTTCGAGTATCCAACATCCGAATGTTGACCAAAGTCAATTTTATGATAAAAAACTCTATAATTTCCAACTCAGTGCCTCAAATCCACGATATTACTTCGAATCTGATTCCGTCAACTCACCTAGATCAAATTCCATATTTCGTAGCTAATAGAATCGATGTAATTCCATCCCGAGTGTTAACACTCTGAATGACACTGAATACCACTATTTGACAACTTAAGCTTTCAAAACTCAAATCTTTTCAAAAATCCTAACTTTCCAAAGAAATTCACAAAACCAACTTCGAATACTGATCAAACATGACTCGAGACAACTATCGAGAGGGATAAATGGATATAGTCCTAACGTTAATAGCTTTCTGCGAGTTAGTATATATATACTAAAAGCCTAATTCTATAAATAAAATTACGAGCATTGAAATTCTTTCAATTCTATAGGGTAAAACTGTAAAGATCAAAAAATTTAACAACTTATTTCAAAGTATATGCATTAAATAACCCCAATAGTGGGCCTACAAAAAAACTCTGAACTAATACTAGCATTTTCCAAGAATAAAAATGAGACCTGAGGCATGAAAAAAAGGTACTGCCAACACATAAAATGCTGCATTCATGTGACAACCACCAAACAATAGAATGGAAGTGTCAAGAAGTCGATCTATTAGAAGAACATCACATCTACAACATCTTTTTGTCGCACTAAAAGCCTAGCTATGAGTAGGTACAAATTAAAAAAAGACCATTGTTTTGAGGATATCTTTACTGTTTACATTAACTACTTATAACGAATAATTCAACTTCTATAAAGAAAGTCGTTTATAGGAATTTACCATATCTTGTGTTATTGCGGTGAGATTTATAAAACTATTCCCATAATGCAATATAGAACTAAGTGTAGATGCTTCTAGCTATAGCTCCAAACATATCTGCTTTCATGCTCACCACAAAAATACATAGATAAAGTACTCAAAAAAAAAATTATCAATGAAAAATTAAGTTGCACGGACTCTTCATTTTTGATGCGGTACTCTTGTCGATTTCTCTAAAACTATACTACTTTTGGAGAATCGTACACACACCCTGTAAACAACAAATTTTTGAGCCGAGAAAAATAAATAATCAAGACCAGAAAATTGGAGTAACAAAGTGTAATATTTGATTTCAAAATGTAATGCGGTTACAATCTCTATAATAATCCTCTGATTCTTCAAATAATATGAAACACGTTGAACTTGAATTTGAATTTGATTTAGAGTCAAGGGCTTGAATAGCTTGATCTTGAATCTTCATCTTCAAATTTGGATTTGAATTATTCGTCACGAACACTTGTATGGTTATGACGAACAATAAATATGAACAAGTAACTTGATCTCGAACTTTTTGATATTTGTCTTCGTTCTTGATCTTGAACTTGGGCTTGAATTTGATTGCTTGAACTTTGTAGCTTTGTAGAGAATTTGCGGCCTTTGATCCACGAGCTCTCTTCTTGCTTCTTGTTCTTCCAAAAACCTCCCCTTTCAGAATAATGAGGACCCCTATTTATAGTTGTAGGGAGTGGTATGAGGGTGTGATTTGATTGGTTGGTTTGAACCGACCAATCAGATTTCTTTGTTGAAGAGTTTTAATTTGATTGGTCAGAACATGTCACATAGACACGTGGCATTGTTCTAGTGGCATCATTAGTTTGACTTAGATTGCCACATAACTTTGACATGTGGCATGATTTTAGTGGCTTATCTGATTTGACTTGGATTGTCACCTAACTTTGACATGTGGCATGATTTTAGTGGTTTATTTAATTTGACTTGGATTGCCACCTAACTTTGGCACGTGGCATAATTCTAGTGACTTATTTAATTTGACTTAGATTGCCACTTAACTTTGACATGTGGCATGAAAATGGGCCTCTAGGATGAGATGATATTGGGCTTAACAAAGTGGAGTCATCTTTATAGCCCAAATCAATGGATTTAGGTTTTTAATTAAATCCACATTTATTGAGCTTAAATAATTGACCCAATTTTATTAATCCAAAATATTTATTTGGACTAATATATCTTGAATTTAATATAAATTGAACCATTCTACAAATTTATATTTAATAAATTATAAATAATTACAAATGCCCCCTGCTTCAAGTCTTGTCGAGATATTTTATCTTTTGAAGACTAGGCTTAAAGTATTACTTGTAGGATAATGACATGCCATGTATTTTGAGATGTACCGTGAATTCATACTATATTGATGCACCCCTTCATCATTGTTGGAGTAGGAATGTAGCAAATTAGTTATATCCAATGAAGATTAGGAAAGAGAAGAAAAATATATATATATATATATTTTTTTTTTCATGTTTTTTTTTGCACTTTTTTTTGCTGACTTGTCATGCAAGTTTCCACCACTAATTGGAATCCGCTTAGGAGTCAATTTTGTAGAAGCCTAATTCAAGTTTGAATCTAGTTATAATAGATGCTAATAAACCTCTATAAATAGATGTCTGACCTTCATTGTTTTACTGCAATGTGGCTTAACGATCAGCGCCGTGGTACTTTATTCTTTCTTTTCTTTGATTTTCAACAGCCTTTTTCTCATCTTGACATGTCTGTCGTAGAAAATTCATATCTTATTGTAGATACGTAGGAATCACGAACGGTGTGATTTTTTAGAAACTAGACTTCTCAATTTACAACATATCCAAAATTGAAAATTTAATACTTTCATGACCGTTCTAGATATTTTTTTATTTTTTTTTAAAGTTAGCTCTAGATTTTGCCATGCTGGAGGTTTCAGATTTGAGTGATTTTGTTAAAACTTTTGTATCTTCATGTAGGAACTTCAAAATCACAAGCCGCTTGATTATTTTGAATTTAGACACAAAGTTATACAACATATCCAAAATTTAGATTTAAACTCCTTCAATATCCTTCTAGATAATTTATTTATTTATTTATTCACGTTTTTTTTTTCACATTTTTTTTTCAAATGCCTACCCTTTATTCTGTCTTCCAAATCCAATTAGAATTCCGAAAGGACACACTCCTTTTAGAATATGGATAACCCAATTAGGATTTGGAGAGAATAAATTTGTATCATTTTACTAGAGTCCTACCCAAAAAATAATTACAATTACTTTGGAAGAAGGACTCTCTCACCATCACTACTTGTCTATAAATAGACTCTCTCCTTCTATTTATTTTCATCATTGGTATTGACAGTTTTGATACTCCTTTTTGCATATCCTCTTGAGTTCATCAACATATGAGGTACATTTTTTTTAAATATATATATATATATATATATTTTATTATTATTTTGTTATTTTTTCAATTGAAAATATTACTTCATATGCAATAAGCTTTTATTATATTGGTCCAAGTCAAAGACTTTACACCATCTGAGACAAAGACTTTACATGATTTGTGGCAAAGACTTTACACCGTCTGAATCAAAGGCATTCCATAGTCCAAGCTAAATACTTTACACCGTCTGAGACAAAGACTTTACATGATTTATGGCAAGGAAAAGGCAATCCATAGTCCTAGCTAAAGACTTTACACCGTCTAAGGCAAAAACTTTACATAATTTGTGGCAAAGACTTTACACCGTCTGAGTCAGAGGCATTCCATAGTCCAAGCTAAAGACTTTACACCGTCTGAGGCAAAGACTTTACATGATTTGTGGCAAAGAAAAGGCATTCCATAGTCCGAGCTAAAGACTTTACACCGTCTAAGGCAAAGACTTTACATGATTTGTGGCAAAGACTTTACACCGTCTGAGTCAGAGGCATTCCATAGTCCAAGCTAAATACTTTACACCGTCTGAGACAAAGACTTTACATGATTTGTGGCAAAGACTTTACACCGTCTGAGTCAAAAGCATTCTATAGTCCGAGCTAAAGACTTTACACCGTCTAAGGCAAAGACTTTACATGATTTGTGGCAAAGACTTTACACCGTCTGAGTAAGAGGCATTCCATAGTCCAAGCTAGAGACTTTACACCGTCTGAGGCAAAGACTTTAAATGATTTGTGGAAAAGAAAAGGCATTCCATAGTCCGAGCTAAAGACTTTACACCGTCTAAGGCGAAGACTTTACATGATTTGTGGAAAATACTTTACACCGTCTGAGTCAAAGGCATTCCATAGTCTGAGCTAAAGACTTTACACCATATAAGGCGAAGACTTTACATGATTTGTGGCAAAGAATTTACACTGTCTGAGTCAGAGGTATTCCATAGTCCGAGCTAAAGACTTTACACTGTCTGAGGCAAATACTTTACATGATTTGTGGCAAAGACTTTACACCGTCTGAATTAGGCATAGGCCTTGCTCAAAGAATATAGTCGTTCATTATCGAGATGCATGACCATGATTATTGAATTACTAATTTATGAGCTAACAAAACATATATATATAATTATTATTTTATTTTTTTTACAGATTGAATCATGGTTTACTTTAGAGATTTAACTTCTCCTTCTTCAGAGTTGCGATACCTTGTGATATCAGATCATAAAGACAGTAAGGTGGAGACCAAACTGCTTGTAAGTACGCCCTTAGCTGGCCAATATGCTGCTCCATGGCCATCTTTGGGGGAACTTCCTGGTTTAGAGGATTGGACTCTTGAATATAACAGCCGTCCTCCTAAGACGTGGATACTTTGTACTCCTAATCATCGTATCAAAAATATTGCAACTTCTTTACCATATTTGGGGCGACGAATCATTAATAGAGAGAC
The DNA here is from genome assembly GCF_947179165.1 of Solanum dulcamara. NCBI lineage: Eukaryota > Viridiplantae > Streptophyta > Magnoliopsida > Solanales > Solanaceae > Solanum > Solanum dulcamara. The sequence goes on along the minus strand of NC_077244.1, from coordinate 8,777,387 downwards.
TCGATGGAATGACACTTTTACACTTAATGGAGAATTTCACTACATTTCAGGCTATTGGGAGTGGACTGAAGATATCCTTAGCAGGAATTGTCAGACTTTGAAGGATGCAAAAATATATGATGTTGTGTATGGTTCACTTTTTACTTATGATCGTAACACTAACATCTTGCAAGCCTTCTGCGAAGCTTGGTGTCCTGTTACAAATACACTGCTTACTTCAGTTGGAGAATTATTTATATCACTTTGGGACTTACACATGATTGGTGGTCTACCCATAGCAGGAAGTCTTTACGAGGAAGTTATGCCAAATGTTGCAGAACTTTTAGGCACATTTGATAAGGGTAAAAGGTTTCTTCCTCACTCTTGTGAGAATTTATTTGATGTTTTTCATTGAATCCGAGTAAAAAATAATCATGACCCAAATGTTTCTGTGGAAAGATGGGTAGAGTTTTGGTGTAAGAAAGATATGAAATATGGACAACCCCCACCGAGAAGAGAAAAGAAGTCTGCCCGTCTTAAGTCATCGCATAACCCAAATGGCGTAATTGGTGAATCTGTTAACTGGTCTCCTGCTGAAGAAGCTTTATTTCACCAGATGGAAGTTAAGAGTCACAAAAAAAATGAAATATACTTGGCAGATTTTTTTATCTTGCTAGTTGTGTGTATTTGTGCTTTCTACGAAGGAGGATGGCTTTATTCGTCCGGGCGTCTTCAGAATCGCCTGTCATTTAGCATGTGGACGAAGAGTTAGCCTTGCAGTTCCCGTCTTAGCCAGCATTTATAAAGGTCTAAATACGATTTCAAAATGCTCACAACTTGATCTCGTTCAAACTTGTTTTCCAATTCATTATATGTATGGTTGGTTGGCCTACTACTTCAAAACTCATTACCCACTAGCATGTGGATCGGCTGATCCTCTTATGGCTTCTTTTTCTGGCGAAGGTTCTGCTAGGTATTTTGATAAAGAGGATGCGATGAAGCGTATACATGGAGGGGGAACCATTGTGTGGGATGCAACATTGATCAAAACGCCTAATGCTCACCACTACCGCGACGACGGCACTGAAAAGGAATTTCAATCAAATTTCTTTATGAGCCTTCACTCAAACTATCTCACTTTAAGGGACGAAAATATATTTATTGTGGAGCCTTATAGTCCCCACAGATTCAGTCGTCAATTTGGCTTTTTTCAAGATGCTCCTGGTCGATTAGATCAAGATTTTCGTGAAGCTTCATTAGCCGAGGGCTTAAGACTTGCACGAATTTGTGTACTGACAAAATCTAGGGCAAGAGCAACATTTCCTCCTAGTGGGTCCAACTTGAAGAAATTCTTTTTGCTCAATTACAAGTCTTGGTGGGAGAAGGTGCATGAAAATTTTCTTGAAAATTATATACAGTCCTTGGTGAGTGCTGTTGGTCTGGATAGTAATGTTCTTCAAAAAAAAGATGAGGAGGTCTTAATGATGAGTCAAACTACTATTTTAAAGTCTAAAGTTGTTGTTCCAAACAAGATCAAGGGATTTCCCCTTGAGAAAGTTGAAAAAGAAAAGTATTCAGCTCAAATTCAACGGATATCTCACAAGCGGCCATCTCAAGATGAAAGTAGTAGCACCCGTAGTGATCATTGTTGGAAGCAGTTGAAACTACCTTGTGACACGCAAAACGATGGTAGTTCACATCCGATAGAGATTTCCAACAACAATGCTAGTTCTTCAAAGACTTTGACAGCTATTAAAGAGGTAATAATTTTTTATTATTATTATTTTTTTTTATTCCATGATACCACACGATTCTACTAACTATGATTTTTTTTTAGGCGAACGACGTTAACATGTTGGAGACTTCTTGTCAAAGCAAGCCACAAGATAGTAATGAATCTGTAGAGGGGCCGACTGCAAGAAAATCAATTTCGTCACCCAAATTAGGGCGAGAGGCTACTTTTGTCCTACATGAAAAGACTATGTCTGTGTCCATTTTTGATGGAAAGTAAGTCATCTCAGAGCTTCGAATGAATTTTGTCGAAGGAGCTTGGAATAAGATTCGTTCTAAGCTCGCTGATCTCACTGCAGAACGTGTTTCTTCTCTTGAGGACGAGGTCCAAATAATTCTTAAGGATGTAGATGAAATGGGTGTGGATATTTCTCCTTTGAAGAACTTATTGGGATCTCTCTTTGTACTTGCCACCTCCTACGACCAAGCACGATCATCCCTATCTGATAAAGCCTTGAAAATTGAAGAATCTGAGCCATATATAAATGCCAAAAGACACCTTGATCTTGTCTTGATTGAAAAGAATGAGAAATCTTAAGAATTGTCTGACATCTACCAATCTCTTAAGAAGGCGAGGAAAAAGGTGAAGGAGTTAAAAGCCCTCCGAGATGCTGCCATGAAAGAAGTTGAAGATGTCGAATCTAAAGTCTCAGCAGCTAAACAAGAGTATAACAAATGTGCTGATGTTTCTCTAGCTACTACGAATGCCTTAAATGATGTGGAATGCTCATATTGATGCATTGATGTAATTCACATTAAGCGTGGACTTTTCCCTAAACATCGTTGTTTATTACCTTGTGTGTTTCGATAGTACGAGAGATATATCATTGTATGAGAGCACCAAATCTAGGATAGGTTCAATCTATCAGAAACCAAACTTCTTAACATATCCAAAATTTATAGTTCAAGTCTTGCAGGATAGTTCTAAGCAAACTTCAAAAATGAATTTCACATACAGAAAAGCTGATAGATTCACATTCGCATGTTCTTATTAAAAGAAAATATTCGTATCTTAGCGTAGAGAATCCAAAAAAAAAACTACATGTACAATAATCACAGCTAGTAGCTTTATGGATTTGTACGAATATTTCTTTGAAGTCAATTCAAATTTTGTCTTCATTGGCCCTCTTTAATTCACACGTCATATATGATAATATACAAGAACATTGTGATGCTCAAATAATAGTGTGCCCCATTTCTGTTGAACTTATGAGACTAAACTTAGGATGTAACTCATGGATCACAGTAGAGAGGGTCAAGAGAGACTATGGATTCTTTGGATACTCATGCGACTAAACTCAGAATGTAATTCTAAGCGCCTACGTACCTCAGTGAAGAGGATTAAGTCATAACGTAGTTTTGAGAGAATGATGTTTTTTTTTGTCCTAACTTTTGCCTAGGCCGCCTCTTTCGAGATTTTCAACCTAGCAGACATTTTTTTATGGGGTGCCGTGCACATTTTATACTTTTGTGGGCCAGGAGTAATATGCAGTTTATACTCGTACCTTAAGGAGTGGGTTTCTTTTCTTCAAGGATAGTATCTCTTTATGAACTTTCCGTTAATGGGGCCAATGCGCAATCCTTCTGAGTCAACCAGTTTGTAAGCGCCACTTAAGTATACTTCTTGTACCACATATGGTCCATCCCATTTGGAGGAGAACTTGCTTCCAGACCGACGAGAAGTAATAATGGGCCTTCTTACAACAAGAACTTGATCACCCACTTGGAAGCATCGAAGACGAACCTTCTTATTAAAAGATCGAGCTAGATGAGCTTGATAACATTCTAGACTTTGTTGGGCCTCTAGTCGTTTTTCATCAAGAGCCTCCAATTCTTCAAGGCGCAACCGAGCATTTTCTTCATCAGTGAGCCTTTCTTGAATGGCAAGGCGCAATGACGGTATTTGACGTTCAAGTGGAAGAACTGCTTCAACTCCATAAACAAGAGAGTAGGGAGTCGCTTGTGTTGGCGTGCGATACGTAGTCCTATATGCCCAAAGAGCCTCTTCCATTCTTTCATGCCAATCTCTCTTAGACTTGGAAACAACTTTTTTCAACAAGTTGCAGAGTGTCTTGTTAAATGCTTCAGCGAGACCATTAGCAACCGCATAATACATAGAGGAATTACGTTGCTTGAAGCCAAAAAGAGCACATATCTTCGTCATTAACTTGTTATCAAATGGCTTGCCATTATCTGTCAATATGTATCGAGGAATACCAAAACGGTAGATAATATTAACTCGAATGAAGTTGGCGACATTCTCTTTCTTTACTTCTCTAAGAGAAATAGCTTCTGCCCATTTTGAGAAGTAGTCAGTTGCAGCCAGGATGTACAAATGTCCACCAGAGGACTTAGGCAATGGTCCAACAACATCCAAACCCCAAGCTTCAAATGGCCATGAGTCAATCGTCGGGTGCAATACTTCTGGGGGTTGATGTATAAAATTCGCATGGAATTGGCAAGCTTTACATCTTCGGACGTAATCCAAGCAATCTTTCACCATGGTTTGCCAGTAATATCCCATCCTTTTTATGTGAAAATGAAGTTTTGGTCCAGACTGATGCGCTCCACATACTCCAAAATGTGCTTCTTGCATAGCTTGAGTAGATTCATCTGCCCCCAAACATCGTAAAAGAACTCCATCGAACGACCGCCTGTAAAGTATATTTTTATAATAAAGAAAACGAGGGGCTCATCGTCGGATTTCTGTTCTTTTTCGAAGTCTTTCTGGAAATATTCCATAACACAAATAATCTATTATTGGTTGTTGCCAATCATCAATTTCAGCTTCCGAAATGGCGATAACTTGTCGAAATTCTTCTTCATGCTCATTTGGAGGCGGAGTTATCCATCTTTGGCAAACCAAACTTGTATTTCATCAAGAGATACTAATGTAGAAGCTAAAGCTGCCAATGCATCAGCCTTTTTATTTTCCTTTCTTAGGACATGTTGAATAGTCACTTCTCCAAGACACCCTATCATCTTTTGAGTGTAATTGCAGTATGGGATTAACTCAGGCTTCTTTACTTCATAATTACCCAAGACTTGATTGATCACCAACTTGGAATCCCCAAAAACTTGTAGTTGCAATTGTTTCATATCAATGGCCATCTCAAGCCCAAGTAAGAGTGCTTGATATTCAGCAACATTATTGGAGCAGTTTTGTGTTAGAGTAAAAGAGTATGGCAAAACTTCTCCATGGGAAGTGACAAATACCACTCCAGCACTGGCTCCTTCACGATGTGCAGCACCATCAAAATACATCTTCCAAGGTGGCTGAATTTCCACTAGCATTACGTCTTCATCAGGTAATTCATCAGATAACTCCCAATCATTCAGAATTGGATGATTGGCCAAGAAATCTGCTAGCACTTGTCCTTTTACTTCCTTCTGAGATATATACACAATCTCAAATTGTTGAAACTGGAGGTACCACCTTGCTAGCCTATCATTTAAGACAGGCTTGGACATGACAAACTTGATAGGATTCACTTTAGAGACAAGTTGTACAATATGAGCCTGGAAGTAATGCTTCATCTTCTGAATTGAGAATACGAGTGCCAAACATAACTTCTCAATAGGTGAATACTTGATCTCGTTTTGCGTCATCATCCTACTCAAGGTAATATAGGGCATTTTCTTTCCCTTCATCATTTTCTTGTGCGAGAAGTGCTCCTACTGACCTTTCTTGTGCTGCAATGTATAAAATCAATGGTTTTCCAGGTATAGGAGCTACAAGTACTAGAGATTTCATCAGATAAGACTTTATGTTCTCAAAAGCATTGGTACAAGCTTGGTCCCATTCAAAAGGAACATCTTTCTTCATAAGGCGACTGAATGATTGACATCTCCCAGCCAGATTTGAGATAAACCTCCTAAGATATGCTAATTTTCCTTGTAAGCTTTTCAACTCATGAATATATTTTGGCTCAGGCATCTTCAAAATAGCATCTATCTTATCTTGATCAATCATGATTCCTTGATGTCGAACAATAAAACCGAGAAACTTTCCTGAAGTAACTCCAAAGTCACATTTTAAAGGATTCATTTTGAGTTGGTATCTTCGAAGTCGTTCAAACACCATTCTCAAATCTTTCAAGTGGTCATCACTCTTCTTTGATTTCACTACTAAGTCATCAACATAACACTTAACATTTTTATGAAGCATGTCATCAAAAATATTCTGCATGGCTCGTTGATAAGTGGCTCCAGCATTTTTTAAACCAAAAGGCATCACTTTGTAGCAATATATACCTTTAGGAGAGCGAAATGCAGTAAGTTCTTCATCCCTTGGTGACATACGAATTTGATTATATCCAGATGAACCATCCATGAAGGACATTGCCTCGTATCTAGTTGTAGCATCAATCATAAGCTCAGGGATTGGAAGAGGAAATTCATCCTTAGGGCATGCATTATTAAGATCTCTAAAGTCAACACAAACTCGTATTTGACCATTCTTCTTTCTTACAGGTACAATGCTCGAAATCCATGTAGGATATTTGACTTCACGAATGAAACCTGCTTCAATGAGTTTGTTAACTTCAGTTTCGATCAAAGGAACCAGTTCAGGTCTAAAGCGACGGTGCGCTTGTTTAACAGGACGAGTGCCTTGTTTTACAGCAAGACGATGAACTGCAACTTTAGGGCCTAACCCTGGTATCTCTTTATAACTCCAAGCAAATACATCCCTAAATTCCATAAGCAGCTCAATATATTTCTTTTCTTCATCTTCATCCAGCGAAGCACTCACATATGTAGGCCTTATATCATCATCAACCCCAAGATTTACTTCCTTCAATGCATCAACAGTATTCTTTATCCCTTCCTCGAGTTCAGGTGGCGCATCTTCATCATCCTCATCTTCTTGAGGATCACCATCATTAAAAGATATGTGATGGCATGCATGAATATCAACAAACCCATCATCAATTTTTGCATATAGTGGAGTACTTTCTTTATCACAAATTGTGATGTGATTTGATGATCCCACACTTTCTTTATCTTCATCTCGCTCCCTAGTGTGAACTATGGTATGAGTTCTTGCTCTCAGAACATCTCCACATGAAACTACAAGTTTTGTTTCCCGCCTCATTCTAGAAGGGATCAAACTGGGCCAATTCTTGGGTGAATTATGCTCCCGAGTATGTACCCGTTCTTCCATTGTTCTATAATTTCCTTGGCGCTTGTATTTCTTCTTCATTGGTCCCAATCGATCAAACACTAAAGTTATTGGAGTTGATTCTATTAGCCGATCAGATGCAGAAATGTTAGAAGTCATGCCACTAAGTCGATCAAACACGGAAGGCTTCTTGTTGAACATCATTGGTTCTTCCACAAGGGTAATGTAGTTGATGCTCATCCTTTTTATATAGATTCGGACGGGTGATGGTTGTTTGTAACCCAAGCCTTCGCGCGATTGCTTGACATCATACCCTCTCTCTATCATCATCTTTTGATTGGATTTAGGCCATGATTTGCCCTTTCAATAACTTTATTTGGAAGCTTCCCTACTTTAGCAGCTTCATTGGGATTGTATCCCGCTTTCACCAATAACTTATATGCATTCGGGTCAAAACCCTCATTTGTACGCTTTTTAGGAAGTGATTCATGTGAATCATGATTCGATGGTCTGACAAATCCTTGCATCATTTTTTAAGGTGATTTGATTGTATCAATTTGCTTGATAGGGAATGTCAACTTGCTACTCTGCAACTCAGAGGGTGGGATCTTGACTTTGTTTGTCTTTGGGACATAGTGAGAAACAGGAATCATTCTCTTACTTGAAGATGTCTCACTTGTCTTAGGTACTTTACTCATATCTGAAAGCATTTTATCCTTTTCAATCATGACCCTCGCATTATCAAGTGCTACATCAACCCTTTTTGTGATATCAGCAGGTATCGCGTTATCAACTTTAATATGATTCTTTAAGTAGAATTTTGCATCAGCAAAGTGCGCTTCCGTCTCGGTGAAAGGTTCATTATCAGCAACTACCTTCTTTTGAACCCCATCTTCAAAGTATTTGAAATATTGATGGTAGGTGGACGGTACTACTTCGTTCTCATGTATCCATGGTCTTCCTAACAAGATGTTATACAAGGTCTTTGAGTCAATAACATGCATCCATGCACTCGAACGCATATCCCCCATCGTTATATCTAATTTGACAGCACCAATGGCTCTCTGCCCCCCTTGGTTAAAACCTTGAATTATCAGATGACTTTCAGACAGTTCATTTATCGGTATTCCAAGTTCTTTCACAGTACGAATAGGGAGAATATTGACCCCAGATCCATCATCCACCATGATCCTATTTACTTTATGTCCACGCACAAAACCTACCATATATAAAGGACGATTATGCAACACTTCACCCAATAAAAGATCATCATTAATAAATGTAAACTTCGCATCACAAGTGTCCACTTTTTTAGAGTGAGGCTTTATAGGGCCTTCATGTGATGGAGGTAATGATGGTGATGAGCTTTCTACCATCGTCTCTTCTCTATCAATGTTACAACACGAGGCCTTAGTGTCATGATAAGAAATCTTTTCATGAAACCAATTTGGCAAGAATTCCTCTAATGTCACCACAGGACGTTGCTTTTGATAGTAATTTCCCTTGACTCTTGACTTCTTCACATTCTTCTTTACCCTTTGAGTTTTAGGGATAGGTGGATGGCACCACTTTGTTCTCATCTTCGCTCTAGTCACTTGCTTATTGGTTCTCTTTGCAAGCTCATTTTACGACGTTTTCGTCGTGTCACTAAAATCCATCCTTCATCATCAGTATAAGCACCGCAAGATTGGTTTTCCTCTAGAGATTTATCTTCCCATATTACTTCATTCGTCAAAGGAACAAGCGATGATACGTTAACATTTATTGGTTTGAAGTCACCAAATTTAATCATCTTTGATGGTGATGTGGCTAGGTCATCACCACTATCATGTATTTTGACAAAGTTGCAAAGAACTATGGGTTCGAGTGAACCAAAAGTGACAGAGACTTGATTTGAACTCTCCTTCTCATCTTCAAGCAATATCTTTCCTTCACGGGCCAAGTCCATAATCTTTTCCTTAAAGATAAAACACTTTTCAATAGGATGGCCCATCAAACGGTGATATTTGTAGTAATTTGGATCATTAGTCCTCCCAGCCTCATCTGGAGGCTTTATTTTAGGTAGCTCAAAGAGTTTTAATGCCAGAAGCTCTTCGAAAATTGCTGGAACATCTGAGTCCAAGAAAGAATACTCTTTTGCCTGCATTTCCTTCAAAGTCAGCTTTCTACCAGCGTTATTCTGAAAAGTTATGGTCTTCACCCTTTGATTCTTGCTTAGATTTGTAGCCACTTTCAAAGGTACGACATTAACACTCATCGACTCCTTATTTCCAAACTTAGGTGTCGATTTTCCCCCTTTCTTTACCTCCATTTTGTCTTTTCCCTTGCGAGGCCTATAAATAATTGGTCCTTCAATACCGCTTGCAGACATGCTCAACTCCATATCATGAGCACGTGTGGCTAGTTCCTTAAATGATTTGGGTTTAATAACCTGTAGGATATAACGAAGTCCCCAATGCATTCCTTGAATACACATTTCTATTCCGAAAGTTTCACTAAGCCTATCTTTACAATTGAGGCTTGCATTTCTCCATCGGTTGATGAACTCAATGACGGGTTTATTTTTCCATTGACGTGTATTTGTGAGTTCAACCATGCTCACAGTACGCCTTGTGCTATAGAAGCGATTAAGAAATTCATGCTCAAGTTGTTCCCAACTATCAATAGAGCCTGCCTCGAGATCCGTATACCAGTCAAAGGCATTTCCTTGTAAGGAGCGCACAAATTTCTTGACCAGATAATCTCCATATGTTCCAGCGTTATTGCAGGTTTCAACAAAATGGGCAATGTGTTGTTTTGGATTTCTCTTTCCATCAAATTGTTGAAATTTTGGAGGTTGATAACCTGCAGGCTTCTTCAAAACATCGATTCTTGAAGTGTATGTCTTTGCATATGTGAATGATGACTTTGAAGACACGTCATACTTATCTTTGATAGTTCCCATAATGAAGTCCTTCAGTTGATGAATGGGAATTCCTCCTTCAGCAGATACTTGCAGCTCATCACCCATATTTATTTGTTTTGTAACTGAATCCCCTTTTTGTATCATCGGACATTTTCCAGGTGCATGACTTGAGTCCCCCTCCATGACATTCTCAACTCTGTCCGTCAACTTGACAATTCGATTATCCTGATCTTGCACATATTTTGTTAGACCTTCAATTGCCTTCGTCAAACTCGCCAGTTGTTCTTCAACAGTTGAGGTGTTAGTCATCATCGCTTGGATGGCCATTATGGATGATGGAGCAAAGCATGAATTTTCCCTCAAACTGAAATCTGTCTGAAACAAGTTACGTGGAGTGACTGAGGCAGATCTAGTGATCAAGACATCATCTTCATCTTAAATAGTGCAATTCCTCATGTTAAAAGGACTAAGTCGATCCAACGTCTTTTCAACAATATCAGTTATATTCTCTCCTTCTTCCAATTCATTCGGAAAGAATCTTGCCCCTTTTGAAGATGGAAGATCAAAAATAGGAACTGATGCGGGCGACACTTGAAGTGTTTGTTGTCCTAGCAAGTTTGCTCTGTTCCTAGTGATGGGTCCCAACCTTGCCATAGTAGCATCCAGTATGTTGTCCACCTCAGAGGAAAACTTGGAATCAGCAGCCTTAGCAATAATAGTCCTGGAGTCAAACTTCTTAGATGCCATTTAAGTGTTCTTGAAGTTTGATGATCGATGTAAAGAGATGAGAGGTAGAGATAGTCCCATTGGGCGTGCCAAAATTTGTAAACAACAAATTTTTGAGCCGAGAAAAATAAATAATCAAAACCAAAAAATTGGAGTAACAAAGTGTAATATTTGATTTCAAAATGTAATGCGGTTACAATCTCTATAATAATCCTCTGATTCTTTAAATAATATGAAACACGTTGAACTTGAATTTGATTTAGAGTCAAGGGCTTGAATAGCTTGATCTTGAATCTTCATCTTCAAATTTGGATTTGAATTATTCGTCACGAACACTTGTATGGTTATGACAAACAATAAATATGAACAAGTAACTTGATCTCGAACTTTTTGATATTTGTCTTCGTTCTTGATCTTGAACTTGGGCTTGAATTTGATTGCTTGAACTTTGTAGCTTTGTAGAGAATTTGCGGCCTTTGATCCACGAGCTCTCTTCTTGCTTCTTGTTCTTCCAAAAACCTCCCCTTTCAGAATAATGAGGACCCCTATTTATAGTTGTAGGGAGTGGTATGAGGGTGTGATTTGATTGGTTGGTTTGAACCGACCAATCAGATTTCTTTGTTGAAGAGTTTTAATTTGATTGGTCAGAACATGTCACATAGACACGTGGCATTGTTCTAGTGGCATCATTAGTTTGACTTAGATTGCCACATAACTTTGACATGTGGCATGATTTTAGTGGCTTATCTGATTTGACTTGGATTGCCACCTAACTTTGACATGTGGCATGATTTTAGTGGCTTATTTAATTTGACTTGGATTGCCACCTAACTTTGGCACATGGCATAATTCTAGTGGCTTATTTAATTTGACTTGGATTGCCACTTAACTTTGACATGTGGCATGAAAATGGGCCTCTAGGATGAGATGATATTGGGCTTAAAAAAGTGGAGTCATCTTTATAGCCCAAATCAATGGATTTAGGTTTTTAATTAAATCCATATTTATTGGGCTTAAATAATTGACCCAATTTTATTAATCCAAAATATTTATTTGGACTAATATATCTTGAATTTAATATAAATTGAACCATTCTACAAATTTATATTTAATAAATTATAAATGATTACACACCCATTGATATTTTTGAAGAGTCCAAACTACTTAAATGAAAAACTTGTTTTACATTCTTTCTCCCAGTGAATATAGAATTTAGGAAATGATGCCTAATGTCTACTATCCATTTTGGGCTCACCTCATTTTATCAGCATCATTGCCTTTACTAAACTTAAATAATTAACTAAACTTAAAATTTATTACTAACCTTTGAAAATTTTGATCAGCAGTGTTGAAGAACGTAGCAGAAGAGGAAAAATCTCTAAAACAATACCCATTATAGCCCTATTAGATCTTCTGGCGACTTCCCAAAGAACGTTGTTTTGAAGGAAACCAAGAAATTTAACACCAAATATTCAAAAGAAAACATGTATATGTAGAATCGAGTAAGAAAAGATCTAAAAGCACAAAAAAATCTTTAGTGATGAAAAACATTATGTACCTCCTTTTTTGTTATAATTTACACTTTACGGTACTTGAAAATTTATGAAGTAATTTTTCAAACGCATAGCAAATTTCACCATTGTTTCGGATAAAGAGCCGAGTTATACCCTTTTCACCCTCACCCCTTGCTCTCTAACTCCATATAGTCAAATCAGACGAAAAAAGGAAGCCCTAAAAGATATTGAAAAAAAAAAGAGTAGATATCTGTAACTTTTCCTTATAAATACAAGAATAAAGAATGACCAAGTCTCACGGTTCACCCTTCACTTTATCTATTTCATCTTGATATTAAGAGACTTGTACAATCTTTTTCATGGGGCCAAAAAGTTCCTCATATCAAACCACCCCATCTGCTCAAATCGCCTTGAATTAGTCTTCTCTTAGCCTTCCAACTCCCCCTCCAACAAGTTTCCTATAACTAAGGTTTTGTTCCTATCGAATTGACATACATCAACTACCTTACCTAGAAGAAAGTTTTTCTCATAGTCCTTAAAAGTCACACAACCTTCTTTTCTTAGTAGATGGAATCGTACAATGTTCACCACCCGAGCACGCTGATTTAGGCTATGGATTTAATGTGATACTATTGCATTATGTTGGATTTATGCAACCCTTTCCTCCGCTGTTTTTGAAACACTTATGAACTATGCTTGTGAGACCTCTAAACAAGCTTGGGACACCTTACTCTCCCTATACTTAGGCCAATTGTCTTCCTCTGTCATTCACCTTAAGTCCAAATTCCAAAATTTCAAAAAATGTTCCCTTTCTATGGAAGATTATCTTCAACAACTTCACTCTATTGCCTTCTCTCGTCGGGCAATTGATAAGCTTGTAACTGATGATGATTTAGTCACTCAAGCTTTACAAGGATTACCTCCATCCTATCAGACCTTTGTGTAAGGATTAAATGCTACTGGCACACTTCCTTCCTTCATTGCATTACAACCACTTCTTCTTACTGAAAAATCTCACATTAATGCACATACTTCTGAAGAGTCAAGTTCTTAAACTGCTTTGCTGGCGTCCACTCAAGGGAAGAAAACTTCTAATTTCTCTCCGTCCATTAATGGAAATTTGTAGGGACCTTTCCCCGTTGTTATGGATAGGGCAATGGGGAAGGAATTTGGCCAGAAAACTTCGGGTACTAACTTCGTAAAAATTTAGCCTAGGCTAGACCTGGATGAATTTTGAGTCAGGTGAAATCTAGGGTGAACCTATGATAGGTGGGGATCGAATCAGTAAACTGAGTTAGTTAGCTGATAGCCAAAATGATAGAGAGCATTTACGGCTTCGTAGAATCGCATTCCGGCGAGTAAGACTCCCGGAATATTTAAGACGTCTTGGGGAGGGGGTGTTTTGTGAAATGGAAGTTTGGAGCGCAAGTTGTGAACTATCTATTTTCGTGCAATCCAATAGAGTGGAATTTATACCTCTAGAGTGGGGCCGCCAAAGCGGGACATTCGCGACTTAAAGATGGGAAAAAAAAAACAAAACGGTTATTGACTCCCACTTCATTCTTAAGAGACCAGAAGAAACCTAGGGCAAACTCTTACTGATTTCCACCATATTTTATGTCTAATGTAAGTAAATTACTTCCTTACTTCATAATTTGATTCTTAAAACCTAAAAATTATAGTTGATAATCATTTTGGGGGGAGGTTAGATTAAAACTAATGGTGGAAAATAGCCCTAGGGTGGGGGTAGGATCATGGGTTTGGAATAGGAGCAGAATTATGTTATAATTCATATGAATTAGGCGATTGTATTGATTATTTGTGTATATATGACTTGTTTTAGACCAAGAACAAGTAGAACGAACCTGAAAGGAAAAAGATCTTGCATCTTAGAGTGGTTGAAGCTCGAATTCGAGGTAGGTGATGGTTTTGTTTTCTGTATAAGTTTCATTTACTTGCTAAATTACATCATTGTATGCATATTTATATGAATAGGGAATCATGCTAAAAATTATGTGAAATGATCACTTACTGGCCCGATTAGTGATGAACCTATTCTTTTGGCATATTGTTGACTACTGAATATAATTGTGGCTTCTTTGTATGTTTGGATTGGGTGTCATGTTTCAACACACAATTGGATTAAGTGTCATGTTTCGATATATATTTGGATCAGATATCACATTCTGATATAAGTATTGGATCGAGTGTCACGTTTCGATATAAATTGAGTGTTTGCAGGTCTCATGAGAGGACCCTTATATGAAGTTGCATGATATTGAGGTTGTTGAACTGTGATCTTACTGAGTATTGTTTAAGATAAAAATGGTTAAGTTATTTTGTATATATATGCTTATTATGTTGGGTTTACTTGTCCATGATCTGCTTACTGGTGAGTCTCGTGATCCTACCATTACACTATTAATTTTATGTACTGATACTACACTTGTTCTGTCTTTTTTGAGTATAAGGGCATATTCAGCCGGTTGTGGAGAGACCTCACTTAGAGGGGTGATAATTGTTCAAGTTTAAGGGTGAGCCATATCTTTCAAGCTGACGTGGACTCTCTTATTTCTAGTCTTTCTTTCAGGACTTAGATGTTTAACTCAGGTTTAGTTTTAATGACTTCATTTGGTATTACATTCATTTTTTCCTAGACTTGATGACTTATTTAGAGTTTTGGTACGATTGAATTTCAGTTCCTAGGTATCTCCGCATGCTTTTGGGGTATTGATTAGACTTTATTAAGTTTATGAGAACTTAACGTCATTGCTACTAAATTAAGCTGCTTCCGCATATTTTACACTTCTTGCTTCTCATAAAGGTGATAGTTGAGCTGTATTAATTGTTCTCCCAATGAAGGTTTAGTGTGAGTGCCAGTCATGGTGGATCAGAGTCATGGCAAAATTGGTATCAGAGCCCTAGGTTCGTTGATCTCATCGTATAAAAATAAGTCTAGTAGAGTCTTGCGGAATAATACGGAGACATCTGTACTTTTCTTTGAGAGGCTACAGGACTTTAGAAAAGGTTTCTCTATCGTCTTTCCTTCATGCTATAACTTAATTTCAATTGGTATCTGGTGATACAAATTAGTATCTTCTTTCACTCTTCTGACTGCGGATAGTTAATACTCACTATAATGGTATATGACCCATAGCTCTAGTGAAGCCAGAGAAAGAGTTAGTCGTTCAAGGGTGTGGCAGAGGTAGAGGTAGGAGAGGGAGATACGGCAGGGACATAAGGAGAGCAGCACCCGCCAGGATGGAGGTTTCAGTTGAAGAGGTGCTAGTAGGTGGGGCCCCTCCCACTTCTTAAAATGAGTTAGAGAAGAACCTAGAGGTTGGAGAAGAGGAAGGAGTTGCTGAACAAGAGGAAGACACCCAAGCTGGGTCTGTCGGTCTTCCCCCTCTAGACCCTATATTAGAACAACATATCATGGCCTTTTTGAGTGGGTTGGTTGGTACTGGAGCCATTCCCACCATGCCCGCAACACCATCCCCTGTTGCTTGTCCTTTTGCTACTGCAGCTCTGCTAGTAGATGAGGTGATAGGCACTGATGCCTTCTTCATACCACTTATAGGCCTTGTTATGATCGGTACTGAGCATGACATGCTCAACAAGTTCCTAAATCTCAAGCCTCTAGTCTTCCATGGTACTGAAGAAGTGGACGCCTATGAGTTCATTCTTGACCGCTATGAGAGGTTACATAAGCTGAGCATAGTACATCAGCATGGGATGGAGTTTGTGTCTTTCCTGTTATAGGGTGAGGCCAAGCAATGGTAGAGAACGTATGTGGAGTGTCGTTCGCCAGTGTTGCCCCCACTTACTTGGGTTTAGTTTCATGTTTTATTCCTAGAAAAATATGTGCCCCGTACCTTGAGGTACCGCAAGAAGGACTAGTTGATGATACTAGAGCAAGAAGGTATGTCAGTGGCTGCTTATGAGTCCAAATTTCATGTGTAGTCTAGGTATGCTACCTAGCTAGTGACTATAGAAGAAAAGAAGATCCAGTTGTTTGTAAAGAGGTTGAACCCCGAATTGCAGGTGTTGTCAATTCACATGACTTCGTTAGGTCATAGTTTCAATGAAGTAACTGATTTTGTAAAGAAAGTAAAGGGTGTGAGGAGAGATGGGAAGACAAAGGCTTTGGCTAAGAAGCCTAAGAGCGCAGGTAATTTCTTGGGATCCTATTCTAGAAGGTCAAAAAGGCCGATAATTGTAGCCCGGCTAATTCAGTCAGCTCTGCCCGCTTCTACTGGCAAATTTTCAGGTACTCCACAGCAGCATCCGGCCTATGAGGGTCAAGAAGCATCATTCCCAGGTTGCGGGCTGTCATTTGATCGTGTCTATTTCAATTGTGGAGAATTGTGGCATATAAAGAGAGAATGTCCTTACCTCCGTAGAACAGTTTCAGCACCCCAACAAGCTTGAGTAGTAGTACCCACGACCGTGAGAGGTAATGGTAGATGACGTCTGCAGGATAGGCAAAGCGGAAACCAGAGAAGCCATGGGGTAGAGGTAACGGTGGTATAGGGTAGGGAGCGGTACAGCCAGGCAGGGAGATGGCCCGTCAGCATGACCAGGCTTATTTCTATGCATTTATGGGTAAGACTAAGGCAGAGGCGTCTAACACAGTAATCATAGGTACTATTCTTATCTGTGACCGGATGGCTACTATTTTATTTGATCCAAGGTCTACTTATTCTTATGTGTTTGTGAAATATGCCTTGGGTTTTGATGTACAGTATGATATATTTGATGCTCTGTCTATGTTTCTACATATATGTGATGCTCTGTCTATGTTTCTACCCCTGTTGGAGAGTCAGTTATAGTCATCCATGTTTATAGTGCTTGTTATGTCATGTTTATGAGATTTTAGACTTGGTTAGACTTATTGATTTTAGACATGACCAACTTTGATGTAATCTTAGGCATGACTTGGTTGTCCTCCTATTTTGCTGTACTAAATTGTAATGCAAAAACTGTGGCTCTAGAGATCCCAGGGAGGGAAAGATTAGAGTGGGAAAGGGTGTACAAGACCAAGTCAGTTGAGGTCATATCCTTTCTCCAGGCTAGAAAAATAGTGGGGCAGGGCTATTTGGCCTATTTGGCCCATATTCAGAATGTTGATTTAGAGTCTCCATCTATTGAGTTTATTCCGGTAGTGTGCGATTTTCCGGAAGTATTTCTTTCAGACTTTTCTGGTATGCCTCCCGATAGAGACATTAATTTTTGCATTGACTTAGATTAGAGCACTCTTCCAATTTCTATTCCTCCATATCGTATGGCTCTGGTGGAGTTGAGAGAGATTAAGTCTCAAATTCAAAAAACTCCTTGATAAGGGATTCAACCATCCCATTGCTTCTCCGTGGGGTGGTCCAGTATTGTTTGTTAAAAAAAGTATGGTAGTATGAGAATGTGCATTGACTACCGACAATTGAATAAGGTTATAATCCAGAATAAATATCCCTTGCCACGTATTAATGACCTTTTTGATCAATTACAAGGTGCATCAGTCTTTTCAAAGATTATCTCAGGTCTGGGTACCATCATTTGAAATATAGGCTTGAAGATGTGCCCAAAACAACTTTTAGAACCAGGAATGAGCATTATGAATATTTGGTGATGTCTTTTGGGCTGACCAATGCACCTGTAGCCTTCATCAGTTTGATGAATAAGGTGTTCAAGTCATTCTTATATTTGTTTGTGATCGTTTTTATAAATGATATTTTGGTGTATTTAAAGAGTGAACAAGAACATGCAGACCATCTCTATATTATCCTAGGTGTTTTAGGGAAACAGAAGTTGTATGCAAAACTATCTAACTGTGACTTCTGGTTGCCTTCAGTTGCCTTTTTAGGCCATGTTGTTTCAAAGAAATGGGTAATGGTAGACCCATAAAAGATTGAGGCAGTTGAAAATTGGGCTCAGCCTAGTTTTGTGATCAAGGTTAGGAGTTTTGTGGGACTAGCCAATTATTATCGCCGGTTCATGAAGAACTTTTCTCCTATTGCTACTCATTTGACCAGACTAACTAAAAAGGAGGTACCATTTGAGTGGACGGACAAATACGAAGAGAGCTTCCAAAAGCTTAAGACTCTTCTAACCACAACACTTATTT
This sequence comes from Solanum dulcamara, assembly GCF_947179165.1. Classification (NCBI taxonomy): domain Eukaryota; kingdom Viridiplantae; phylum Streptophyta; class Magnoliopsida; order Solanales; family Solanaceae; genus Solanum; species Solanum dulcamara. The sequence goes on along the minus strand of NC_077244.1, from coordinate 8,759,229 downwards.
TGACTCTATCGGTCGAAGGTAAAGACTTCATTATTTATTTTTATGCTTCACATTCATGTTTGGGTGTTGTGTTGATGCAGGATAAGAACATCAGAGCCTATGCTTCACGGCTGTCACGACCCAACCCCATAGGCCGCGACTAGGGTCCGACCTGGACCCCCATATACACATCTATCAGCTGGATCAAGTCGAACTACAAGCAACATAATATTATGCATCAGAACCCTATTAGGTTATAATATTTTTATAAACCTATTGCCTCTTTCATTTACATCACATCATGAAAGGACATGCAAGCCGATAAGACTGCCATAATATAACAACACGTACCATATATCATGTAGACCCAACTGAACCAAACGGACACACACAACACACATATACATGTCTGCAGATCTCTAAAAATATTAACGACCACATATGACAGGAGAGGGCCTCCATCGTACCCCTAGATATATAAAAAAATAATTATATACGTCAGCGGACGATGCCAAAAATTAGGTTCCGATACAATAGAGCATCTTCCAGCTGAGCTGAACAGAATCCTAAGCTGACGGACTCCCAAAACCTGTATATGTACCTGCAGGCATAAAACGCAACCCCCCGAAGAAAGGGGGTTAGGGTTCTGATTTGATATTTTATCCCCTGATTCTCTATTTCAGATATGCTTCTAGTCGTATTATGTTATGTTTTACATACTCAGTACATATGTCGTACTGACCCCCTTTCTTCGGAGGGCTGCATTTCATATCCGCAGGTATAGATACAGGTTTTGGGAGTCCGTTAGCTTAGGATTACATTCAGCTCAGTTGGAAGAGGCTCCATTATATTGGAACCTAGTTTTTGGCACTGGCAGCTAACGTATATAATTGTTTTTTTGTATATCCAGGGGTACGGCGAGGTCCCTGTCCCGCCATATGTGGTTGTTAATATTTTTAGAGGTCTGCAGACATGTATATATGGGTTGTGTGTGTCTGTTTGATTCAGTTGGTTCTACATGATATATGGTACGCATTGTTATATTATGACAGCTTTGTTGGTTTACGTGCCCTTTTATGATGTGATACAAATAAAAAAGGTGACAAGTTTATAAAAATGTTATAACCTAATATGGTTCTGATGCATAATATTATGTCGCTTGTAGTTCGACGACCCCAGCTAATAGATATGTATACGGGGGTCTAGGTCAGACCCTAGTCACGGCCTATGGGGTTGGATCGTGACAGCGGCAGTTGAAGGTATATGAGAGAAACTACTCATAACTTGGAGTCAGCAGCGGTATTGTTTGCACTAAAAATCTAGAGGCATTATCTGTATGGCAGCAAATGTGAGGTGTTTATTAATCACCATAGCTTACAGCATATGTTCACCTAGAAAAACTTGAATTTGAGATAGCGAAGGTGGATGGAGTTGCTCAAAGACTATGATGTCACTATCAAGTATCATTCCGGTAAGGCTAATGTGGTAGCTGACGCATTAAGCCAAAAATCGGTTAGCATGGGCATTTTATCCTATTTAGGAGCCTACAAGCGGCCCCTAGCTAGAGAAATTCAGTCCTTGAAGGCCAGGTTCATGAGGCTAGGCATCTTATAGAAGGGTGGGGTGATGGCCAGTGTTGATTTAAGGCCCACTTTTATAGAGGAGATTAAGGCCAAACAATTTGAAGATGTAAATTTGAATGAAATTAGAGAAAAGGTGTTGATGGGCAAGGCCTAAGATTCAGTACTTGATACAGGTGGAGTGCTCAACTTTAGGGTAAATGGCATAATTCAGAAAATTATGGCTAAATCTCATGGTTTGTGATACTTTATTCACCCCAGAGTAACTAAGATGGGGATTACATTATTAAATGAGACTAAGTTTTGTTAAACAAGGATCTTCAATATGAGAAAGAGCCAGTTGCAATTCTTGATCGCAATGTTCGAAAGTTGAGGACTAAGGAAATAGATATGGTAAAGGTGCAATGGAAGCATCGTTCAGTGGAGAAATCTACTTGGAAGACCGAGAAAGATATGCGGGACAAGTATCCTCAGTTGTTCATTGAAACATGTACTACTTTATCTTTATTCTAGCCCTATTTCCCTTAGTAGTTCACTCGGGGATGAGTGATGGGTAAATTGGTATCTATTATAACAATATTTCCCTATCATTATGAATAGGCAAATGGGGAAGGAATTTGGCCAGAAAACTTCAGATAGTAACTTTGGAAAAATTTAACCTAGGCTAGACTTGGATGAATTCTGAGTCAGGTGAGGTCTAGGGTGACTTGTGATAGGTAGGAGATCGAACTGATAATCTGAGTTAGTTAGCTTATAGCTAAGACAATACGGAGTATTTACGGCTTTTTTAAATCGCATTTGAGTGAGTAAAACTCCCAGAATTGGACTTGGCATGAAGGATATAATTTAAGACATCTTGGGAGGGAGTATGTTATGAAATGGGAGTTTGGAGCTCAAGTTTCAAATTCTCTATTTTCGTGCAACCCTCCAGAGAAGCATTTGTCCCGCCAGAGTGGGATGGTCCATCCAGAGAGGGACAATTGCGATTTAAAGATGAGAAAAAAAAAACCAAAATAATTATTTTGACTCCCAATTTGTTGTTAAGAGGCCAGAGGAAACCTAGGGTAAACTCTTCCTAATTTCCATCATATTTTGTGTCTAAGGTAAGTAAATCACTCCATTACTTCATAATTTGTTCCTAGAACCTAGAAATTATGGTTGGTAATCATTGGGGGGAGGGACTGAAACTAATGGTGGAAAATAGCCTTTGGATGGGGTTAGGATCATGGATTTGGCTTAGGAGGGGAATTATGTTATAATTCATATGAATTAGGACATTGTATTGATCATTTGTGTATATGTGACTTATTTTAGACCAAGAACAAGCAGAACGAACCCGTAAAAGGAAAACTCTTGCATCTTTGAGTGGTTGAAGCTAGAATTCGAGGTAGGTGATGGTTTTATTTCCTGTATAAGTTTCAGGTACTTGTTAAATTACTTCATTGTATACATATGTGTATATGAATAGGAAAACATGTTAAAAATTATGTAAAATGATCATTTACTGGCCTGATTTGTGATGAACATGTTCTTGCGGCATAATGTTGACTATTGAATGTAATTATGGTTACTTTGTATGTTTGGATAAGGTGTCACATTGTGACACAAAATTTAATCGGATGTCACGTTCTGCCACACATTTAGATCAAGTGTCATATTTCGACCCAAGTATTGGATCTGGTGTCACATTCCAACACAAACTGAGTGGTTGCATGTCCCATGAGAGGACCCTTATGTGAAGTTGCATGATGTTGAACTGTGATCTTGATGAGTAGTGTTTGAGATGAAAATGGTTAAGTTATTCTATATATATTTGCTTATTATATTGGGTTTACTTTTCCATAATCCGCTTACTGGCTAATCGTGTGATCCTACCAATACACTATTAATTTTGTATATTGATACTACACTTGTTCTGTCTTTGTTGAGTACAGGGTATATTCTGCCAGTTGCAGAGAGACCTCTCTTAGAGAAGTGACAATTGTTCGAATTTAAGTGTGAGCTATTTCTTTCAGGCTATCGTGGACTCTCTTATTTCTAGTCCTTCTTCTAGGACTTAAATGTTTAACTCTGGTTTACTTTTAATGAATTCATTTGGGATTGCATTCCCTTTTTCCTAGACTTGATGACTTATTTAGAATTTTGGTACGATTGACTTTTAGTTCCTAGGTATTTTCGCATGCTTTTGGGGTTATTGATTAGATTTTACTTAGTTTATGAGAACTCGGCCTTATTGCTACTAAATTAAGCTTCTTCCACATCTTTTACACTTCTTGTATCTCATGAAGGTGATAGTTGAGTTGTACTAATGGTTCTCCCACCGGAGGATTAATGTGTGTGCTAGTCACGGCGGATCAAAATTGTGACAAAATCAGTCTGCAAAGGACACTCCAATAGATGAGGCCATGGCAGAAATATCAAGGGTCAGTATGGTAGAGGTCGAGGTTATCACAACTCTTGATGGTCTGGCTTCCAACATTAATCTCGACCTCCTTTCCCTAGAACTGGTACTTTGGGTAAAGCCTCTTTCGTTCCCGCTAAGGAATGTCAAATTTGTTTTCACTATAATCATACTATGTTGTAGTGTAGAAACAGGTTCAATAATTGCTTTGTGGCTAACAATATTTCTCAATCATTTGCTTCCATGAATTTGGAGGAGGTTCAACCAACAATTTGGTACCCGGACTTTAGGGCATCTTCACACATGATTCATGATCCATCCACTCTTCCTGCTCACACTCCTTATTCTTGTTTTTCTCAAGTCATGGTTGGATATGGTACTTTTCTGTCTATTAAATCTATGGGTTCATCTACTTTTTCAACGACTTTTAAGCTTCTTCTCTTAAAGAAAGTTTTATATGTCCCTTCTTTTGCTAAAAATCTACTTTCTATTCAACTCTTATGTGTCGATTATAATTATTTTATTCACTTTACTGACTCTGGGTTTTTTGTAAAGGATGTGAAGATCGGAACAACATTGCTCTTCTATAACAATTCTGGGTCTCTCTATCCTTTACGTGTCGCTCCATCTAGCTCCTCCAACTTTGGTCTTTTTGCTAAAATTTTGCCTACTTCTCTTTGGCACTAGCATCTTGGAAATCCTAGCCAAGAGTCTCTTAGCTGTTTAGTTGTAAAAAAATGACTATTAGTACTTCTTTTATTAGCGATAGTTCATGTAATGTTTGTCATTTAGGCAAACTGTTAGTAAACTGTATTGTAAATATTAAAACAGTAACAATAACAACTAAAAGTAATAAAAGACAGAATCTGGACTGAAATTGAAAATAATAATAGTATCTAGAAAAATTAATGTCAGAACAAAAATCGAGCCCACTGAATACACAGTGTGTCCTTAAGAAAATTATTCCCCTCAACGTACCCGAGGTTTTGGAATCTTTCCTCCCAGGATAGAATGATTTACTCACCAAAATAGAGGTACTGCAAATTCTGGTGTCTGCGAATCACTCGAAGGAAGTATATCACACGAGTTTTTAAGAAGTGTAGAAACGAAGAAGAAGAAGAAAATGTCTATCAGAATTTTCATATGGATTATTTTGAGGATTAACAGATATATACAGCATGTTTGCACCTTTTAAGAAAAAGCACCTGTTGGGAAAATGTTTGTCTGTTGAGAAAAGGTTTGCAACTTTTCGAACAAGGTTGTAACCTTTCAAAAAATCCATTGGAAAAATGGAGGGAAATATTTTTTTAAATTAATTCGGGAAAGAAATGGGTTGGGTCACGGGTCAGAATTTTTCACTTAATTAATTAAATAAATAAATAATATTAATTAATTAATTAAAATTTAGTCCAAAAAGATTATCAATCAATCATATCAATCATATCAATTGACCAAATCGAAATCCGAATCCAAAGCCGTAGCTGAGCCGAGCGAGCGACGACGACGACGGCGCGAGGGGCGACCCTCTTCTTGACCCTTTAGCAATATGAAGGAGTGCTTCTACTTTTAAATAGAAGACTTTTTATTTCCACCACCTATGTGGGACTAATGCTTATTTCATAAAGCAAGAGAGAACAAATCGTTTTTTCCTCCACTTCTTTTCCCTCCATTTCCCATTCAACCTATCAATTAAACCCAACAATCCTCCACATGAATGGGGAATGGCTACAAGATAAAGGAATGTCCAGATAAGTGTGTGATATACAACCAAAGATTAATTGCATCTGGATAAGTAGGTTTCCCTTTGAGCTTTCCATAGTGAACTTATATAGGATATACTCGATCAATCGGTAGATGTGATATCTTTGAACCATCATTGTGTTCGTTTCAGCCATGAACACTGCCTGGTTTCGTGAATGCATAAAGAATGGGCCTTTACCGTCATTCCCCTTAAATCGGCTTATACTTCACACTCACATAGGTGATTTCTAAACGTGTAGTCCTATAGACACACTATCCAGTCATTTTCCGTCAGACTTAGATAATCATTAAAAAACCTTTAATGCTTTATTAACTCATTAAAAAGCCTTAAGATTTTATCCTTGTTTCTGAACATTGTCATTATCATGAGAATGGGTTGAGTTATTTGACAATGTTGAACTGTCAATCATAACTTTGTTTGATCTTTTTGAACCTAGTTCTTGGGATCTCCAGTCTACTAGGTAGAGTTACCACCATGATGACTTGTCCTAGGCCTTAACCCCATTTCCCTCGATGATCTTTGAACAGCCTCTCTAGATAGGCCTTTTGTTAGTGGATCCGATATGTTATCTCTTGACTTTACGTAGTCAATAGTGATAACATCACTAGAGAGTAGTTGTCTAATAATATTGTATCATCGTCGAATATGACACAATTTTCCGTTATACATAACGTTTCCTGCCCACCCTTTTACCGCTTGACTATCATAATGTATACATATGGGTGTCAAAGGTTTGGGCCAAAATGAAATATCTTCCAAAAAATTTCGGAGCAATTCAGCTTCTTCACCGGCCTTGTCTAAAGCTATAAATTCAGACTCTATTGTAGAGCGGGCGATGCATATCTGTTTTGATAATTTCCAAGACACTGCTCCTCCACCAACGGTGAAAACATATCCACTTGTGGATTTAACTTTAGATGATCCGGTGATCCAGTTTGCATCACTATATCCCTTAATTACTGCAAAATATTTATTATAATGCAAAGCATAGTTTTGGGTGTGTTTCAAATACCTTAAGACTCGTTTCATTGTCATCCAATGAGTTTGATTGGGATTATTCGTAAATCGACTGAACTTGCTAATAGCATATGCTATATCTGGTCGTGTATAATTCATAATATACATCAAATTTCCCAAAACTCGTGCATAGTCCAATTGTGAGTCACTTTCACCTTCATTCATTTGAAGTGCAAAACTTACATCAATTGGACTCTTTGCAACATTAAAATTTAAATACTTGAACTTATCAATTTTGTTTTCAATATAATGTGACTGTGATTACGGGTGTACATAGATCGGGTTGGTTCGGATTTTTTACAAACCAAACCAAACCATTTATATCGGATTATAAAATCCATAAACCAAACCAAACCAAACAAAGTCGGATTTTTCGATATCAATTTTTCTAGGGTTTTTTGGGTTTTTTCGAGTTTTTTCGAGTTTCTCATATTTTTCATAATATCTAATAAAAAGCACAGAGCAGTGCTTCTTAAAAAGAGTTCTAGTACAAAATATCAACATAAAAGATGGAGGCAGAACACTGTTTGAAGTTTTAACTTTATAATATAACTTTATAAGATGGGCTTTTTTTGTATATTATTTAGATGAGCTTCTCAAGTCCAGATCTAAATGTAAGAAAGAAAACAAAAATTATGAAAAAATTTAAAAAATATTTATAAATTACATTTTAATAAATATTTTTATGTATAACATAATTTAAAAGTAGTATATCTATAATTGGGTCGGTTTGAGTTCGGTTTGACTTTTTTTAGTTAAAACCAAACCAACCCTATAATGGTCGGGTTTTTTTTTCAAACACCAAACCAAGTCAAACCAAACCACTAGTCGGTTTTTTTTTCCGGTTTGATTTGGTTTGTCGGTTTGGTGCGGTTTATCGGTTTGCCCTGTACAGCCCTAACTATGATAATGCTAGACCTTGTGAAGTTTTATGAATCCTAATTCCTAAGATCAAGTCAGCAACTCCTAAGTCTTTCATGTCAAATTTGCTAGCAAGCATACGTTTCGTAGCATTTACATCGGCAATGTCTTTACTCATTATCAACATGTCATCAACATATAAACAAACAATGACTTCATGATTTAGAGTATTTTTAATGTAAACACATTTTTCACACTCATTAATCTTAAATCCATTTGCCAACATTGTTTGGTCAAATTTCGCATGCCATTGTTTAGGTGCTTGTTTAAGTCCATAAAGTGACTTAACAAGTTTGCACACTTTCCTTTCTTTACCTGGAACTATGAAACCCTCAGGTTGTTCTATGTAAATTTCTTCCTCCAATTCTCTATTTAAGAAAGCCATCTTAACATCCATTTGATGGATTTCAAGACCATATACAGCTGTCAGTGCCACTAACACCCGAATAGATGTTATCCTTGTTACTGGCGAATATGTGTCAAAGTAATCAAGGCCTTCTTTTTGTCTATAACCTTTGACCACAAGTCTTGCCTTATATTTATCAATAGTGTCATCAACTTTTATTTTCCTTTTAAAAATCCATTTTGATCCTAAAGGTTTATTTCTAGGAGGAAGAACAACCAATTCTCATGTATGGTTATTCAGAATTGATTGAATCTCACTATTGATTGCCTCTTTCCAAAATGCTGAATCAGAAGAAGACATTGCAGCTTTAAATGTTTGAGGCTCATTTTCAAGCAAGAATATCACAAAATTTGGTCCAAAGGAAGTAGATATCCTTTGACATTTGCTACGCCTTAGATCCTCTTCGGTTGGTTTACTTTCATTTGGTTCTTCTCGCAGTTGTTTAGATCTTTCACTTGAGGACTCACATTCAATTTTATACGGATAAATATTTTCAAAGAATTTAACATTATCTGATTCAATTACCGTATTAACATGAATTTCAGAATTGTCTGATCTGTGAACCAAAAATCGACAAGCTTTGTTGTTTGTAGCATAGACAATAAAAACATAATCCACGGTCTTTGGTCCGATTTTTACCCTTTTGGGCAAAGGAACTTGGACTTTTTCTAAACACCCCCACACTTTGAATTATTTCAAGTTGGGTTTTCTTCCTTTCCATAGTTCATATGGAATAGATTGTGTTTTGCTGTGGGGCACCCTGTTGAGTATTCGATTAGCTGTAAGGATAACTTTCCTCCAAAAGTTCTGCGGTAAACCAGAACTTATTAATAAAGCATTCATTATTTTTTTTAATGTTCGGTTTTTCTTTTCCGCAATTCTATTTGATTGTGGTGTTTAAGGGGCAGTAGTTGATGAATAATTCCATATTCTAAACATATCTCTTCAAAAGGAGATTCGTATTCTCCACCTCTATCACTTCTAATTATTTTTATCTTTTTGTTCAATTGATTTTTCACTTTGTTCTTGTATTGCTTAAATGCATCAATTGCTTCATCCTTACTATTAAGCAAATACACATAATAATATCGAGTGCAATCGTCAATAAAAGTTATAAAATACTTCTTCCCACTACGAGTTGGTGTAAACTTCATATCACAAATGTTTGTGTGAATCAATTCTAAGGGACTAGAATTCCTTTCAATAGATTTATAAGGATTGTTAGTATACTTAGATTCAACACATACTTGATATTTTAATTTATTGCAATCAAAGTTAGGCAATATATTTAAGTTAATCAGTTTTCGCAAGGTTTTATGATTGACATGTCCTAAACGTGAATGCCATAAATTATTTGACTCAAGTAAGTAAGAAGAAGCTTGAACTTTATTATCATCAACAACCATTACATTTAGTTTGAAAAGACCCTCAGTGAGGTAGCCTTTTCCTAGATACATTTCATTCTTACTGACAACTATTTTGTCTGAAACTAGAACATACTTGAATCCATTCTTGATAAGAAGACCGGCAAACACCAAGTTCTTTCGCATTTCTGGAACATGATAAACTTTGTTCAACGTCACCACCTTGCCGAATGTCATTTTCAGAAATACTCTATCATATCCTTCTACCTTAGCCATTGCAGAATTTCCCATATAGATAGTCGCATCAGGTGCTGCAGGGGAATAAGTAGAGAAGTCTTCTCGGACTGCACAAACATGCGACGTAGCTCCCGAATCAAGCCACCATTCTTTGGGATTTCCTACTAGGTTGCATTCTGATAGCGTTGCACACAGATCATCCATACCTTTTTTATTTTCTACCATATTGGCTTGTCCCTTTCCTTTGTCCTTTTTCGGAAGACGACAATCTAGAGCTTTGTGGCCAACTTTTTCACAATTATAACAATTGCCCTTGAACTTTTTTTTGTTCTGCTCCTGATTCTTTCCAAAAGGTTTCTTCATTTTCTTATTCTTTGGAGCAGCATCTTCAATGATTGTTTGCTCCCATGATCGTTGAATTTCCACGTGACTTTTTTCTGTTGTTTTCTTATCTTCCTCAATCTTGAGACGAATCACAAGTTCTTCCAACTTCATTTCCTTGCGCTTGTGCTTTAGATAATTTTTAAAATCTTTCCACGAAGGAGACAATTTTTTATCATTGCAGCCGCTTGAAAAGCTTCATTAACTACCATACCTTCAGCAATAAGGTCATAAAAATAAGTTGTAGTTCTTGAACTTGGGTTCCAACAGTTCTGCTATCTATCATTTTATAGTCTAAAAACTTAGCAATCACAATTTTTTTCAAACATGCGTCTTCAGTCTTATACTTCTTCTCAAGTGCATCCCACAATTCTTTAGAAGTTTTCATAGCACTGTAGACATTGTACAAATCATCATCCAAAGCACTTAGAATGTAGCTCTTGCATAGAAAATCCGCCTGTGTCCATGCATCAGTAATCATAAATCTTTCATTGGCCGACATATCAGCAGCGGGCACAGGAGGGTCTTCATTGGTGAACTTCTACATACCAAAAGTGGTAAGCCAAAAAAACACTCTTTGCTGCCATCCTTTGAAGTTGGCTCAAGAAAATTTCTCTGGTGTTTTCGTCGGTGGCACAAAAATACGGCTTGTTGCAGCAACAGTCACTGAAGTAGTAGCAGTATCACTTGTCATTTCTTTTCACTGTCAAAAATAGACAAACTGTCTTAATATTTCAGAATATCAAACTTTTTATAACAACAACGATGAAGTTTTTATATTTTTCAAATCGTTGTACAAGTATGAAATTTAATATTCCAACAAAGTTTTTATACTCTTCAAGTCAGAATATTTATTTCATACGAAATAGAAAATCACACAGGTTTTAGTCTCCAAAACAGAATACAGTTTAATCAGAAACCAAAAATAATAGTAATTTTCTTAAGATTGTTAGTAAACTGTCTTGTAAATATTAAAATAGTAACAATAACTACTAACAATAACTACTGAAAGTAATAAAAGGCAGAATCTGGATTGAAACTAAAAATAATAACAGTATCTAGAAAAATTAATGTCAGAACAAAAATCGAGTCCACTGAATACACAGTGTGTCCTTAAGGAAATTATTTCCCTCAACGTACCTGGGGTTTGGAATCTTTTCTCCCAAGATAGAACGATTTACTCACCAAAATAGAGGTACTGCAAATTCTGGTGTCTTCGAACCACTCGAAGACAATATATCACACAAGTTTTTAAGAAGTGCAGAAAAGAAGAAGAAGAAAATGTCTATCAGAATTTTTGTATGGAGCATTCTGAGGATTAACAGACATATATAGCCTGTTTGCACCTTTTAAGAAAAAATACCTGTTGGGAAAAGGTTCATCTGTTGAGAAAAGATTTGCAACTTTTCGGACAAGGTTGCAACCTTTCAAAAAATCCATTGGAAAAACGGAGGGAAATATTTTTTAAATTAATCCGGGAAAGAAATGGGTCAGGTCACAAGTCAGGATTTTTCACTTAATTAATTAAATAAATAAATAATATTAATTAATTAATTAACATTAAAGGAAATTTGGTCCAAAAATATTATCAATTATATCCAAAGCCGTAGCTGAGCCGAGCGAGCGACGACGACGGCGCGAGGGGAGACCCTCCTCTTGACCTTTAGCAATATGAAGGAGTGCTTCTACTTTTAAGTAGGAGACTTTTTTTTCCACCACTTATGTGGGACTAATGCTTATTTCATAAAGCAAGAAAAAACAAATCATTTTTCCCTCCACTTTTTTTCCCTCCATTTCCCATTCAACCTATTAATTAAACCCAACACAAACAAACTCGAATGTCTATTTGGTTATCAAGTCATAATGCAAGTTCTCCATTCATTTTAATTCATTCAGATGTATGGCATGCTCCTATTGCCTCAAATTATGGTTGTCGCTATTACATTTATTCCTTGATGATTACACCAAATTTTCTTGGGTTTACTTGATGCGCAAAAAATCTGAATCATTTGACAAATTCAAAGAATTTTATACAATGGTTTAAAATATTTTTCACATCTCTATTTCTTATTTCCAGTCTGATGGAGGTGGTGAATGTTAGTAAACTGTATTGGAAAATATTAAGCAGTAACAGAAACTTCTGAAAATAATAAAAAACAGAATCTGGAAATTTAATGCAAGAACAAAATCGAGCTCACTGACTACACAGTGTGTCCTTAAGGAAATTATTCACCTCAAAGTACCCGAGGTATTGGAATCTTTCCTCCCAGGATAGAACGATTTACTCACCAAAGTAGAGGTACTGCAAATCTTTGATGACTTCGAACCACTTGATGGCTATATTTCACACGAGTTTAGGAAGTGCAGAAAGAAGAAGAAGATTGTATATTCAGAATTTCGTATGGAACATTCTGAGGATTAACAGATATATATATATAGACTGTTTACACGTTTTAAGAAAAAGTACCTGTTGGGAAAAGGTTTGCCTGTTGAGAAAAGGTTTGCAACTTTTCGGACAAGGTTGCAACCTTTCAAAAATCCGTTGGAAAAAAAACGGAGGAAAATTTTAAATTAATTCGGGAAAGAAACGGGTCGCGGGTTGCGGGTAAGGATTTTTTCCACTTAATTAATTAAATAAATAAATAATATTAATTAATTAAAAAATTAAAGAAAATTTGGTCCAAAAAGATTATCAATCAATCATATCAATTGACCAAATCCAAATCCAAATCCAAATCCAAATCCAAATCCAAATCCAAATCCAAATCTAAATCTAAATCCAAATCCAAATCCGAAGCCGAAGCCGAAGCCGTAGCCGTAGCCGAAGCCGAAGCCGAAGCCGAGCCGAGCCGAGCCGAGCGAGCGACGACGACGACGGCGCGAGGGGAGACCCTCTTCTTGACCCTTTAGCAACATGAAGGAGTGCTTCTATTTTTAAATAAGAGACTTTTCATTTCCACCACCTATGTGGGACCAAAGCTTATTTAATAAAATAAGAGAGAACATATCATTTTCTCTCCACTTCTTTTTCCCTCAATTTCCCATTCAACCTATCAATTAAACCCAACAATCTCCCACGTGAATGGGGAATGTCTACAAGATAAAGGAATGCACGGATAAGTGTGTGATATACAAGCGAAGATTAATTGCATCTGGATAAGTAGGTTTCCCTTTGAACTTTCCATAGTGAACTTATATAGGATATACTCGATCAATCGGTAGATGCGATATCTTTGAACCGTCGAACTTTGTTGTATAACTAGACAACATAAGTCACACAATCAATCATCAACCATCTATGGTTCTCACGGTTGTGTTCGTTTCAGTCATGAACACCGCCTGGTTTCGTGAATGCATAGAGAATGGGCCTTTACTGTCATTCCCCTTGAAGCAGCTTATACTTCACATTCACATAGGTGATTTCTAAACGTGTAGTCCTATAGACACACTATCTAGTCATTTTCCGTCAGATTTAGATAATCATTAAAAAACCTTTAAAGCTTTATTAACTCATTAAAAAGCCTTAAGGTTTTATCCTTTGTTTTTGAACATTGTCATTATCACGAGAATGGGTTGAGTTATTTGACAATGTTGAACCGTCAATCATAACTTTGTTTGATCTCTTTGAACCTAGTTCTTGGGATCTTCAGTCTACTAGGTAGAGTTACCGCCATGTTGACTTGTCCTAGGCCTTAACCCCATTCCCCTCGATGATCTTTCAACAGCCTCTCTAGATAAGCCTTTTGTTAGTGGATCCGATATATTATCTCTTGACTTTACGTAGTCAATAGTGACAACACCACTAGAGAGTAGTTGTCTAAAAGTATTGTGTCGCCATCGAATGTGACGCGATTTTCCATTATACATAACATTTCCTACCCTTCCTATTGCCGCTTGGCTATCACAATGTATACATATGGGTGCCAAAAGTTTGGGCCAAAACGGAATATCTTCCAAAAAATTTCGAAGCCATTCAGCTTCTTCACCAGCCTTGTCTAAATCTATAAATTCAGACTCCATTGTAGAGCGGGCGATGCATGTCTATTTTGATGATTTCCAAGACACTGCTCCTCCACCAACGGTGAAAACATATCCACTTGTGGATTTAACTTCAGATGATCCGGTGATCCAGTTTGCATCACTATATCCCTCAATTACTGCGGGATATTTATTATAATGCAAAGCATAGTTTTGGGTGTGTTTCAAATACCCCAGGACTCGTTTCATTGCCATCCAATGAGTTTGATTAGGATTATTCGTGAATCGACTCAACTTGCTAATAGCACATGCTATATCTGGTCGTGTACAATTCATAATATACATCAAACTTCCCAAAACTCGTGCATAGTCCAATTGTGAGTCACTTTTACCTTCATTCTTTTGAAGTGCAAAACTTACATCAATTGGAGTTTTTGCAACATTGAAATTTAAATATTTAAACTTATCAAGTATATTTTCAATATAATGTGATTGTGATAATGCTAGACCTTGTGGAGTTTTATGGATCTTAATTCCTAAGATTAAGTCAGCAACCCCTAAGTCTTTCATGTCAAATTTGCTAGCAAGCATACGCTTCGTAGCATTTATATTGGCAATGTCTTTACTCATTATCAACATGTCATCAACATATAAACAAACAATGACTTCATAATTTGGAGTATTTTTAATGTAAACACATTTGTCACACTCATTAATCTTAAATCCATTTGCCAACATTGTTTGGTCGAATTTTGCATGCCATTGTTTAGGTGCTTGTTTAAGTCCATAAAGTGACTTAACAAGTTTGCACACTTTCCTTTCTTTACCTGGAACTATGAAATCCTCAGGTTGTTCCATATAAATTTCTTCCTCCAATTCTCCATTTAAGAAAGCTGTCTTAACATCCATTTGATGAATTTCAAGACCATATACAGCTGCAAGTGCCACTAACACCCGAATAGATGTTATTCTTGTTACCGGCGAGTATGTGTCAAAGTAATCAAGACCTTCTTTTTGTCTATAACCTTTGACCACAAGTCTTGCCTTATATTTATCAATAGTGCCATCAGCTTTCATTTTCCTTTTAAATATCCATTTTGATCCTAAAGGTTTATTTCCAGGAGGAAGATCAACCAATTCCCATGTATGGTTATTCAAAATTGATTGAATCTCACTATTGATTGCCTCTTTCCAAAATGCTGAATCAGAAGAAGACATTACAGCTTTAAATGTTTGAGGCTCATTTTCAAGCAAGAATGTCACAAAATCTGGTCCAAAGGAAGTAGATATCTTTTGACGTTTGCTACGCCTTGGATCCTCTTCGATTGGTTTACTTCCTTCTTGAACTTCTCTTGGTCGTTTAGATCTTTCACTTGAGGATTCACTTTTAGTTTTATACGGATAAATATTTTCAAAAAATTCAGCATTATCTGATTCAATTACCGTATTAACATTAATTTCAGGATTGTCCGATCTGTGAACCAAAAATCGACAAGCTTTGCTGTTTGTAGCATAGCCAATAAAAACACAATCCACGGTCTTTGGTCCAATTTTTACCCTTTTGGGCAAAGGAACTTAGACTTTTGCTAAACACCCCCACACTTTGAATTATTTCAAGTTGGGTTTTCTTCCTTTCCATAGTTCATATGGAATAGATTGTGTTTTGCTGTGGGGCACCCTGTTGAGTATTCGATTAGCTATAAGGATAACTTTCCTCCAAAAGTTCTGCGGTAAACCAGAACTTATTAATAAAGCATTCATTATTTTTTTTTAATGTTCGGTTTTTCTTTTCCGCAATTCTATTTGATTGTGGTGTTTAAGGGGCAGTAGTTGATGAATAATTCCATATTCTAAACATATCTCTTCAAAAGGAGATTCATATTCTCCACCTCTATCACTTCTAATTATTTTTATCTTTTTGTTCAATTGATTTTTCACTTTGTTCTTGTATTGCTTAAATGCATCAATTGCTTCATCCTTACTATTAAGCAAATACACATAATAATATCGAGTGCAATCGTCAATAAAAGTTATAAAATACTTCTTCCCACTACGAGTTGGTGTAAACTTCATATCACAAATGTTTGTGTGAATCAATTCTAAGGGACTAGAATTCCTTTCAATAGATTTATAAGGATTGTTAGTATACTTAGATTCAACACATACTTGATATTTTAATTTATTGCAATCAAAGTTAGGCAATATATTTAAGTTAATCAGTTTTCGCAAGGTTTTATGATTGACATGTCCTAAACGTGAATGCCATAAATTATTTGACTCAAGTAAGTAAGAAGAAGCTTGAACTTTATTATCATCAACAACCATTACATTTAGTTTGAAAAGACCCTCAGTGAGGTAGCCTTTTCCTAGATACATTTCATTCTTACTAACAACTATTTTGTCTGAAACTAGAACATACTTGAATCCATTCTTGATAAGAAGGCCGGCAGACACCAAATTCTTTCGCATTTCTGGAACATGATACACTTTGTTCAGCGTCACCACCTTGCCGGATGTCATTTTCAGAAATACTCTCCCATATCCTTCCATCTTTGCAGTTGCAGAATTTCCCATATAGATCGTCGCATCAGGTGCTGCAGGGGAATAAGTAGAGAAGGCTTCTCGGACTGCACAAACATGCGAAGTAGCTCCCGAATCAATCCACCATTCTTTGGGATTACCTACTAGGTTGCATTCTGATAGCATTGCACACAGATCATCAATACCTTCTTTATTTTCCACCATATTGGATTGTCCCTTTCTCTTGTCCTTTTTCGGAAGACGACAATCTGGAGCTTTGTGTCCAACTTTCCCACAATTATAACAATTGCCCTTGAACTTTTTCTTGTTCTGCTCCTGATTCTTTCCAAAAGGTTGCTTCCTTTTCTTATTCTTTGGAGCAACATCTTCAACGATGTTCGCTCCCATAATTGCTGAATTTCCACGCAACTTCTTTTCTGCTGTTTTGTTATCTTCCTCAATCTTGAGACGAATCACAAAATCTTCCAACTTCATTTCCTTACGCTTGTGCTTTAGATAATTTTTGAAATCTCTCCATGAAGGAGGCAACTTTTCTATCATCGCAGCCACTTGAAATGGTTCATTAACTACCATGCCTTCAGCAATAAGGTCATGAAAAATAAGTTGCAGTTCTTGAACCTGGGTTCCAACAGTCCTGCTATCTATCATTTTATAGTCTAGGAACTTATCAACCACAAATTTTTTCAAGCATGCGTCTTCAGTCTTGTACTTCTTCTCAAGTGCATCCCACAATTCTTTAGAAGTTTTTACAGCACTGTAGACATTATACAAATCATCATCCAAAGCACTTAGGATATAACCCTTGCATAGAAAATCTGCCTGTGTCCATGCCTCAGTAATCATAAACTTTTCATTGGCCGGCATATCAACAGTGGGCACAGGAGGGTCTTCATTGGTGAACTTCTGCATACCAAGAGTGATAAGCCAAAAGAACACCCTTTGCTGCCATCCTTTGAAATTGGCTCCAGAAAATTTTCCTGGTTTTTCTGCTGGTGGCACAGAAGTGCGGCTTGTTGCAGCAACAGTCGCAGAAGTAGTAGCAGTATCACTTGTCATTTCTTTTCACTGTCAAAATAGACAAACTGTCTTAATATTTCAGAATATCAGACCTTTTACAAAAAACAACGATGAAGTTTTTATACTCTTCAAATCGTTGTACAAGTATGAACTTTAATATTCCAACGAAGTTTTTATACTCTTCAAGTCAGAATATTTATTTCATACGGAGTAGAAAACCACACAGGTTTTAGTCTCCAAAAGTATAATACAGTTTAATCAGAAAACAAAATAACGATAATTTCCTTAAGATTGTTAGTAATCTGTATTGAAAAATATTAAGCAGTAACAGAAATTTCTGAAAATAATAAAAAACAGAATCTGGAAATTTAATGCAAGAACAAAATCGAGCCCACTGACTACACAGTGTGTCCTTAAGGAAATTATTCCCCTCAAAGTACCCGAGGTATTGGAATCTTTCCTCCCAGGATAGAACGATTTACTCACCAAATCCGAAGCCGAAGCCGAAGCCGAAGCTGAAGCCGAAGCCGAAGCCGAAGCCGAAGCCGAAGCCGAGCCGAGCGAGGGACGACGACGACGGCGCGAGGGGAGACCCTCTTCTTGACCCTTTAGCAACATGAAGGAGTGCTTCTATTTTTAAATAGGAGACTTTTCATTTCCACCACCTATGTGGGACCAAAGCTTATTTAATAAAATAAGAGAGAACATATCATTTTCTCTCCACTTCTTTTTCCCTCAATTTCCCATTCAACCTATCAATTAAACCCAACAGTGAATACGTCAACAACAATTTTAGTTCATTCTTCCAACAAAATGGCATAATCAATCGTCTTTCTTGTCCTCACACATCTGCTCAAAATGGTAGGGTCGAGCGAAAACATAGACATATTGAAAATGTCCTACGTTGTCTAATTTTTCAAGCATCTATGTCTTTTAAATTTTGGGCTGATGCTTATTTGTATGTTGTCTCCCTTATTAATGTTACCCCCCTTCCAGTGCTGCATTTTAAATTCCTCTTTGAATAACTTTATGGTTGTGTGCCAGATTATAATTCGATTCGTGTATTTGGATGTCTCTTTTATCCCTTTGTGGCAGTTGGTTCTCGCTCCAAGTTCCAACCTCGTTCAAAGCCTTGTTTATTTCTCAGTTCATCTGATAAACACAAAGGCTTTAAGTGTCTGGATCCTAGTTCAAATAGAGTTATTACCTCTCGGCATGTTCATTTTGTTGAAGACACTTTCCCCTTTCAGACCTTCTTTCCTACTGTGACACCTACCTCACCAAAATCTATCTCATCGACAACTGTTTTAGATAACTCCTCTAAGTCTTCTCACTTCCCAATCCATATCACAAGTTCTGGAGGAGCTTCACCAATATTAATTATGTTCATTTAGTAACTCCTATCCCCCTAAAATATGCAGCAACTCACACCGAGTAGAAGTCTTCAGAGTCCTACATTCCAATCACCTGATTCTCGCCTTAAAGCTTCTAATCCAATTTCTCCAGATTCTCCTTTACACCTTGCGCAGCCCCCTTCGATTCGATCTCCAGTAAATACCTTAAACTCTTCTCCTGAACGTGTTGCTTTATCCCAGGTACAACCAACACAAATTCAATCTTCCTCAGGCAATATTAGTATGCCTAACTCCACTCCAACCACTGTAAAACTACATTCTCATCACATGTTTACTCGTTCTCAAACTGGTTCACTCAAACAAAGGCTTGTTCCTTCTTCGATAGATTCGACTAGTTCCATTTTATCTGAACCTACATCCTTTGGACAAGCTTCTAAAGATCCTCATTGGATGCAAGCAATGAGTGTCAAATTTACTGCTCTTGTTCAAAATAAAACTTGGACTTTGGTACCTCCTCCGGCAAATGTAACTATTGTTGGCATTAAAAGGGTGTTTCGAACTAAAGTTTACACCAATGGCTCTGTTGAAAGATTTAAAGCTCGGTTAGTGGCTCAAGGATTTTCGCATTAGCCCGGAGTGGATTATTTTGAGACCTTTTTCTCCTGTTGTCAAGCCTAGTACAGTTCGTTTGGTCTTATCTTTGGCCCTTCAACACAACTAATTCATGCGTGAACTTGATGTGTCCAATGCATTCTTACATGGTGAATTATCTGAGACAGTTTATATGCGTCAACCAAAGGACTTTGTACATCCAGATTATCCTCATTATGTCTGGAAATTGCAGCATGCTCTATATGGTCTCAAGCAATCATCGCGTGCTTGGTTCCATCGTCTTGCTCGTTTTCTTCTTGATCTTGGTTTTCAGCAATGTATCTTGAATCATAGCATGTTTATATTTCATCGGGGGTGATTGCATAATTCTTTTGATTTATGTGGATGGTATAGTTGTTGGCTCTTCAGAATCATTGATATCTCATTTCATCTCGTCTATGAGTACGGAATTCTCAATGGACTTAGGCCCTCTTAATTACTTTCTTGGCATTGAACTGAAGCATAATTCTTTGGGGCTTCTATTGGTACAACATCATTATATTACTTCTATCCTTCATCGCTTTAAATTAGAGAAGTGTAAATCTGTACTTACTCCACTCCATAGCTAGCTTGACTGGAATTCTACTTCTTCTCCTTTGCTTGAAGATCCTTCTACCTCTAGGCAAATGGTTGGGAGCCTACAATACTTGTAATTCACTTGGTTAGACATCAATTTGCTGTCAACCTTGCTTCTCAATTTCTTCAACAGCTGAGAAAATTACATCTTTAGGCAGTAAAGCGCATCTTCAAGTACCTAAGTGGCACAATTGATTGAGGCTTGTAGTTGTACAAAAGATCTCCTCTTGGACTTAGTATTTATTGTAACTCGGATTGGGCTGGTTGTTCTGCCACAAGACGATCCACAATTGCAATACAAATAGAGTTCTACTACAACTAGTATATCATAAGTTAAACCCAACATCAGTTTCTGAACATAATTTTGCGAGTCTTTTACTATACAGTGTCAAAACGCCGGTATAATCTTATATATGAAGGGAGTTCAAAGCATACCTTTTAGAAGTGAAGCCCTACCGTTTTCCTTGCTTAAACGTGGCTGCAATATCTCACCTTGAAACTAAAAGTGAAGAAAAAACCTTTGTTAGCAATCATGTCGATAACGGGAGAAAATCGAATTAAGAATGGGACTAATAATGCTAGTGGACAAAGTAAGTTGGTTCCTAAGATTTTTTTTTAAATGTAGAAAATCAACCTATAATAGACGATTCTTGCAATTTTACATGTAGCTACTTCTTCATGTCTTCAATGTATTGAAAAATTTGAAAATTCATCACTTATTAGTCATTGAGCTAACATTATCAATCTTCAATAATTTGTAGATTGAAAAAAAATGTAACACCCCAAATTTTTTCGCTAAGATTCGGACCATTCTTCATATACGTATAGGATCGTACTCGACGACTTCAAATTGCATGCATGAGTTAGGATCAATTCCTAAGTAATTGAAAGGTATTAGATGTGATTTAGGGTCCTAAGGGATTCCTAAAACCAAGCCAAATCCAAAAAATTTCTATCGACTAAGTTTCCGAATAAGTTCTGTATAAGGGTCAACTTCAAACAATCATAACTTCCAGAATATTAAGAGTTAGGTTCTCATGACCTATCAAATTAAATTTCTTTGAATTCTCTTTCCAACGCCACCGAGTTTGCCTCATTCCGAGTTTGGAGTAAAAAGTTATGACTATTTTACCAAAGTCTATCGCTGCAGTAGTTTGGGGCTTGGCGCGGCGCGCCAGTAGAGAACTCGAAACTAGCTGCAGTAGTTTGGGTGATGGCGTGGCATGCCACTATCGTGCCTGTAGGGTTCTGGACTAGTTTTTCAGATTTTGCTTGAGGAAAGGGCATTCTGGATCTTTCCCACCCATCCTATATCAAACCTACTACATTAGGGATCACCATTTCCACCCCATATCAGTTTTCTAAGGCATTTTTCTCTCCAAAAAGGCCCAAGAACCTTGAGAGAGAATTGGAGAAGAGAAGGAGGGCTAGAGTTCAAGTTCTTCAAGTAAGACCATCAATTCCTTGATTTGTTCTTCAAGTCAGGTATGCAAGGCTAACTAAAACATGGATTTGTGTTCTTCCATGTGCCCCATAGACGTGTTTGATAGAATTGTGAAAGACTTGAACCTTCCATGAACGTTTTCTTAAAATTTTCCTAAGCCCTAGAATATTTTTACATACTATTCATTAGTTGATGATCTTTATGACCTGAATTCTTGAATAATTACTTTTCATATTCTATTTCATGAACTATAACAACATATATTGACCGTAAACGATTATGCATATGATAGAATTGTGAAATCCTTGAACCTTCCATGAACGTTTTCTTGAAATTTTCCTAAACCCTAGAATATTTTTACATACTATTAATGGTTGATGATCTTCATGACTTGAATTCTTGAACAATTACTTTTTATATTCTATTTCATGAACTATAACTATATATATTGATTGTAAACGATTATACATATGTATTGATTGGAACGAAAAGCATAAATTGGGATAGCTATGAATGTGAATGGCATAAAATAAGAACATAACTTATTGTTGTCATAAAAGTATATCTAACTACTCTTGAAAGATGTGATTGGTATTGATCGAATAGTATGATTGGTTGAGAGGTTTGATTGTGATAAAATTGATAAATTGATAAGGGTACACATGAGACTTGTCGATATGACTAGATTGAACTGATTGGTTAGAGTTTTATGAGCATTGAGTCTTGAGAGGAGTATCGAGCACCGAATTTGGTAAGAGTAAGGAATAACTCGAACCCAATAACTACGTCACCAAACGTTGGAGAGGATTGGACCGTTAAAGTCGGATGTTTCCCAAATTAGTGTCCTAAAATAATAGGACTTGATTGATTGTGGATCCATGATTGTTGATTTGTTCCTACCCTGGCAAGGTATGAACAGATGTGGCAACTACGTCGGCTTGTTGTACTATCACTGGCTCATAAGTGATGGTTGTCGGATAAGAAAAACTCCCATATAGGTCTTCATAGTACTCCAAATTGGATTGGAATGGATTGGATTATATTGTACATGATTGGTCTTATCTAAATCATATTCTTGTTTAGACTTAGGATATCTTGATTGAATTGTTTCTTCTTCTGAGTTGGGATTCTGAGTTGCTTTGATTCTACCCTGATGCATGTTTCACTCTGGCATTTTACATACTCATACATTCTGTGTACTGACGTCATTTGGCCTGCATCATTTCATGATACAGAGACAGGTACTAGAGATCCTCAATAGGCACATAGTCGAAGATCACTTCTACTCTCAAATTTGGTGAGTGCTCCTTGCATCCGGAGGCACTCTAGATTTGTCATCATTCTTTTGAATATTCCTTTTTGGGTAGCCATGGACTTTTCATTGGCACCATCTAGAGAGTAGAGATAGAGGCTTCATAGACTAGACAGTGATGCATTTGTTTTGATGTCTTTAACTCATGATTGTTTTCTTTCAAACTATGTTTCTGATTTGAATGATTGAAATTGATGATTGCGTTAGCCCACTAAGAATTGTTTTTCTCTTAAAATAAGTCTTCTGCTGAATGAGTAATGTGTGATCAGGATAAGTAGTTCATTTGGGAGCCAGCGATGGCTTCTGAGTGCCGGCCACGCCTAGCATACCCTTCCGGGCATGAAAAAATTTTGAAAAATAACACTAGTTGGTTTTATTCAGCTTGAAAAATAATATTTGTAAGAGTAAACAAAGTGTATCAGAATGAATATTATTTGTAAAAATAATATTTGAACAATAATAATTACAAAAATTACATTAGTTTCTAGAGATAGGTTAAGATATCTCAACCTTCGAAGATGATTGAGATATCCGAAGATGGTTTGTGAATATTATTGTGACTTATAATATTTTTTATGAAATTTTCAAATATATAGATTTTATTTTTAAAAATTTAAAAGACTTCATGATCGAATTTAAGGTGACAATTAAATTGTTTACCTCTTAAAATCTAGATTGTGACACATAAATTGAAATAAAGGGAGTAAGCTTTAGACGATTGTTTTCGCATAGAATAATTCAACACATTTACACATTTTCTCCAAATTTCTGGCTGCTATAAGAGAAAATATTGTCATTCTCAATTCAATTTTTGGTTGTTTGGTGTTACACATCTAATTCAGCCATGGACTTAATCAAAGTGGCCAAAGTAGTTTTGTTATCACACATATTGATCACGACCACTCTTAATGTATGATATAGATTTGTCTGGTTCTCAATTCTGATCTCTAAAGTAGTGGACCATATCCAGTAATTCTTAGTCTTAGATCAATAAACTTCTAGGTTACATTCTCTCTAATTTATGTAGCAGATGTCAAGAGTTAATTTTTCACAAGGTCACTCAACTGTTCAGAAAGTTAATTTTCATTATATTGTAACAGAAAAGTTATTTATTTATTGTCATTTCACGTATAAAGTCACTTAATCAATTCAAGTTATATTCTTGATAGATAATTGTTGACACACAATTTTGGCCTGACTTTTGTCAATTAATACATCTAAGTCTTTAATTCTTTAAATAATTCAATATACATTTTCTGCAATTTTAGAATAATTTATCGATAATTATTCTTATTTTTAAAAAAATATTAGAATTTTTTATTAATTTATTTTGAATTTTAGTTAATTTTAATCATTAATATTTTCATTAATTTTATTTTATTATCACAGTCTTATTTTGTTAAATCATCAGTTTTTCATTAAATTTATTATGAAAGAAATTAAATTATAAGAAGAGTAAGCAAAAGACAAAAAAGAAAGACAAAGAGAAGATAAATTTATTATCTGTGTATTTCATTGCACAGAATCAATGGCTATTTACAGCCAATTCTCAAGGGACAAATGGTGAGTTAGGGGAAAAGTAATGTGGGATGGATAGGGGACAAAGTAAAGTCGATAAATGGACATCCATAGAATTATTTTACAACACTCCCCCTTGGATGTTCATGTAAAGGAAAAACAAATTATATTGAAAGAACAAATATATATAGTTATTCTCAATGCGCATTGATTGCTGCTTCATTAAAAACTTTGTTAGGAAAATCAGTGGGACAAAATCTAGACTAAGGAAAAAAGAATACCGTGCGTATTCTACTCCCCCTGATGAAGACTACGATTCAGATGGTTAAGTTTTCACATTTTAATATTGTATCTCAATTTCTCAAAGGTTGAAATTGGCAATCCCTTGATGAATATATCTGCTAAATTATCTCTTGAACAAACTTGTTGAACATCTATTTCACCTTTTTTTGAAGATCATGAGTAAAGAAGAATTTTGATGAAATATATTTTGTTCTGTCTCATTTTATATATCCTCCCTTTAATTGAGCTATACATGTAGCATTGTCTTCATACAATATTGTTAGAATGTCTCTTTTCAAAGAAAGGTCACTGTTTCTTGAATGTGTTGAGTGATTGATCCTAACCAAACGCATTCTCGACCTCCTTAATGAATAACTATTATCTCTGCATGATTTGAAGAAGTGGAAACTATACTTTGCTTTGTTGAATGCCATGATACAGTTATACCACCACAGATAAATAAGTAGCATATATGTGATCAACCTTTATGGTGATCAGACAAATATCCTGCATTTGCATAACCAATTAATTCTGACCTGAATTTATTTGAGTAAAATAATCTCGTATCGATGGTCCCTCGGAGGTGTCTGACTATATGCTTAATTCTATTCCAGTATCTTCGTGATGGGGAAGAACTAAACCTTGCTAACAAGTTTACAGAGAAAGCTATATCTGATCTAGAATTGTTGGCAAGATACATTAATGCACCAATTGCACTAAGATATGGTATTTCAGCACCAACAAGCTCTTAATTATTTTAATGAGGTCAAAATAGATCTTTATTAATATCTAGAGATCGCACAACCATTGGGGTACTCAGTAGCTATGCTTTATTCATGTAAAATCTCTTAAAAATATTTTCAGTATATGTTGATTGATGGACAAATATCTCATTTGCAAAATATTCAACTTGTAGACTAAGATAAAATTTTGTCTTTCCGAGGTCTTTCACTTCAAATTTCTTTTTCAGAAATTTTACTGGCTTTGAAAGTTTTTCAAGAGTTCCAATGATATTCAAATCATCAACATATTCAGTTATTATGATAAATTCAGATCCAGGTTTTTTCATAAAGACAGAATGGTAAATTGGATTATTTTTAAATTAGTCTTTTAGCAAATATTCGCTAAGACGATTGTACCACATTCGTTCTAATTGTTTCAACCCATATAAAATTTCTAAAGTTTTATTGAACAAGTTTCCTAGAAATCTTTATATATTTCAGGCATTTTAAATACTTTAGAAATTTTTATAAAAATATCGTTGTTCAGATAGCCATATAAATAGGTTGTAACGACATCCATCAGATGCATGCCAAATTTTTTATTAAATGTCAGATTTATACGATACCTGAAAGTGATTTCATCCACCATAGAAAAATATGTTTACATATAATTAATGTCAAGTTTTTGAGCCAACATTACCAATCTTCAATAATTTGAAGTAGATTGAAAAACAAAAATTAAAAAATAACATTAGTTGGTTTTATTGAGCTTGAAAAATAATATTTGTAAAAGTAAACAAAGTGTATCAGAGTGAATATTATTTGTAGAAATAATATTTGAACAATAATAATTGTAAAAAGTACATTAGTTTCTAGAGATAGATTAAGATATCTCAACCTTTGAAGATGGTTGAGATATCCGAAGATGGTTTGTGAATATTATTGTGACTTATAGTATTTTTTACGTAATTTTCAAATATATAGATTTTATTTTTAAAAACTTAAAAGACTTCATGATCGAATTTAAGGTGACAATTAAATTGTTTACCTCTTAAAATCTAGATTGTGACACATAAATTGAAATAAAGGGAGTAAACTTTAGACGATTGTTTTCGCATAGAATAATTCAATACATTTACACATTTTCTCCAAATTTCTGGCTGCTATAAGAGAAAATATTGTCATTCTCAATTCAATTTTTGGTTGTTTGGTGTTACACATCTAATTCAGCCATGGACTTAATCAAAGTGGCCAAAGTAGTTTTGTTATCACACATATTGATCACGACCACTCTTAATGTATGATATAGATTTGTCTGGTTCTCAATTCTGATCTCTAAAGTAGTAGACCATATTCAGTAATTCTTAGTCTTAGATCAATAAACATCTAGGTTACATTCTCTCTAATTTATGTAGCAGATGTCAAGAGTTGATTTTTCACAAGTTCACTCAACTGTTCAGAAAGTTAATTTTCATTATATTGTAACAGAAAAGTTATTTATTTATTGTCATTTCACGTATAAAGTCACTTAATCAATTCAAGTTATATTCTTGATAGATAATTGTTGACACACAATTTTGGCCTGACTTTTGTCAATTAATACATCTAAGTCTTTAATTCTTTAAATAATTCAATATACATTTTCTGAAATTTTAGAATAATTTATCGATAATTATTCTTATTTTTAAAAAAATATTAGAATTTTTTATTAATTTATTTTGAATTTTAGTTAATTTTAATCATTAGTATTTTCATTAATTTTATTTTATTCTCACAGTCTTATTTTGTTAAATCATCAGTTTTTCATTAAATTTATTATGAAAGAAATTAAATTATAAGAAGAGTAAGCAAAAGACAAAAAAGAAAGACAAAGAGAAGATAAATTTATTATCTGTGTATTTCATTGCACAGAATCAATGGCTATTTACAGCCAATTCTCAAGGGACAAATGGTGAGTTAGGGGAAAAGTAATGTGGGATGGATAGGGGACAAAGTAAAGTCGATAAATGGACATCCATAGAATTATTTTACAACACTCCCCCTTGGATGTTCATGTAAAGGAAAAACAAATTATATTGAAAGAACAAATATATATAGTTATTCTCAATGCGCATTGATTGCTGCTTCATTAAAAACTTTGTTAGGAAAATCAGTGGGACAAAATCTAGACTAAGGAAAAAAGAATACCGTGCGTATTCTACTCCCCCTGATGAAGACTACGATTCAGATGGTTAAGTTCTCACATTTCAATATTGTATCTCAATTTCTCAAAGGTTGAAATTGGCAATGCCTTGATGAATATATCTGCTAAATTATCTCTTGAACAAACTTGTTGAACATCTATTTCACCTTTCTTTTGAAGATCATGAGTAAAGAAGAATTTTGGTGAAATATATTTTGTTCTGTCTCATTTTATATATCCTCCCTTTAATTGAGCTATACATGTAGCATTGTCTTCATACAATATTGTTAGAATGTCTCTTTTCAAAGAAAGGTCACTGTTTCTTGAATGTGTTGAGTGATTGATCCTAACCAAACGCATTCTCGACCTCCTTAATGAATAACTATTATCTCTGCATGATTTGAAGAAGTGGAAACTATACTTTGCTTTGTTGAATGCCATGATACAGTTGTACCACCACAGATAAATAAGTAGCATATCTGCGATCAACCTTTATGGGGATAAGACAAATATCCTGCATTTGCATAACCAATTAATTCTTACCTGAATTCATTTGAGTAAAATAATCTCGTATCGATGGTCTCTCGGAGGTGTCTGACTATATGCTTAATTCTATTCCAGTATCTTCGTGATGGGGAAGAACTAAACCTTGCTAACAAGTTTACAGAGAAAGCTATATCTGGTCTAGAATTGTTGGCAAGATACATTAATGCACCAATTGCACTAAGATATGGTATTTCAGCACCAACAAACTCTTAATCATTTTAATGAGGTCAAAATGGATCTTTATTAATATCTAGAGATCTCACAACCATTGGGGTACTCAGTAGCTATGCTTTATCCATGTAAAATATCTTTAAAAAATTTTCAGTATATGTTGATTGATGGACAAATATCTCATTTGCAAAATATTCAATTTGTAGATCAATGATATTCAAATCATCAACATATTCAGTTATTATGATAAATTTAGATCCAGGTTTGTTCATAAAGACAGAATGGTAAATTGGATTATTTTTAAATTAGTCTTTTAGCAAATATTCGCTAAGACGATTGTACCACATTCGCCCTGATTGTTTCAACCCATATAAAGATTTTTGAAGTTTTATTGAACAAGTTTCCTAGAAATCTTTATATATTTCAGGCATTTTAAATATTTCAGGAATTTTTATAAAAATATCATTGTCTAGAGAGCCGTATAAATAGGCTGTTACGATATCCATCAGATGTATGCCAATTTTTTCTTGAACTGTCATATTTGTACGATACCTGAAAGTGATTGCATCCACCATAGGAGAATATGTTTCTTTATAATTAATGCCAGGTCTTTGAGCCAACATTACCAATCTTCAATAATTTGAAGTGGATTGAAAAAGAAATTTGAAAAATAACATTAGTTGATTTTATTCAGCTTGAAAAATAATATTTGTAAAAGTAAACAAAGTGAATCAGAGTGAGTATTATTTGTTGAAATAATACTTGAACAATAATAATTGTAAAAAGTACATTAGTTTTTAGAGATAGATTAAGATATCTCAACCTTCGAAGATGGTTTGTGAATTAATTATTGTGACTTATAGTATTTTTATGTAATTTTCAAATATATAGATTTTATTTTTAAAAATTTAAAAGACTTCATGCTCGAATTTAAGGTAACAATTAAATTGTTTGACTCTTGATAGGTCAGTGGATGCATCTGACAGTTGATTTGTAATATTTTGCATATGGATTATCTTTTGAACTTTCTATTCAAATTTATTTGCACGAGGATCTAAATGAGACAGTGATAATGCATTCCATTCTAGTTTCTTTCTCAACTTCTTATTTTCTCCCCTAATGTTGGATATACTGATTAATCAAAATGACAATCAATAAATCTTGCAGTAAATACATCTGCAGTCATAGATTTCAAATATTTTATGATAGAAGGAGATTCATACTCAACATATATTTCCAATCTTCTTTGGGGTCCTATCTTTGTGCGTTGTGGCGAAGCACTTGAAATATATACTACACATCTAAATATTCTAAAATGGAAAATGTTCGGCTCATGACCAAAAGTCAATTATAATGTGGAGACTTTATAATAATTTATGGGTCTGATCCACACAAGACTTGCTGCATGCAAAATAGCATGACCCCATAATGAAATGAAAAGTTTTATTCTCATCAGCATTAGTCTAGCAATTAATTGGAGGCGTTTAATCAATGGTTCCGCTAGACCATTTTGAGTATGAACATGCAACCGGATGCTCAACTGTTATCCTAGTGGATAAATAATAATCATTAAATGCCTGAGATGTGAACTTACCAGCATTATCAAGAGAAAGTGTGTTTATTGCATAATCTGAAAATTGTGCTCTTAACTTAATTATTTGAGCAAGTAATCTCGCAAATGTCATATTACGGGTTGATAATAAACACACATGTGTCCATCTTGTAGATGCATCTATTAAAACCATATAATATTTAAATAATTCACATAATGGATGAATGCGCTGACATATATCACCATCTTAGGCATTTTGAGTATGAACATGAGCAACTGGATGCTCAACTGTTATCCTAGTGGACAAATAATAATTATTAAATGATTGAGATATGAACTCATCAGCATTATCAAGAAAAATTGTTTTTATTGCATAATCTGAAAATTGTGATCTTAACTTAATTATTTGAGCAAGTAATCTCGCAAATGTCATATTACGAGTTGATAATAAACACAAATGTGACCATCTTGTAGATGCATCTATTAAAATCATATAATATTTAAATGGTCCACATAATAGGTGAATTGGCTCACATATATCACCTTGTATAAGCTCCAGAAATGATGGAGATTCAATTCCCACTTTGATTACTGATAGTCTAGTAATCAATTTGCCTTGAAAACATGCAGCACAAGAGAATTCTTTAAATTGAAAAATCTTTTGGTTCTTCAAAGAGTATCCACGTGAATTCTTAATTATTTTACGCATCATATTAGAATCGGAATGGCCCAACCAGTCATGATAGATTATAAAATCATTTGAGTTAGTAAACATTTGGTTTAATATGGCATGTGTTTCAACCATGCTAATACTTGTGAAGTATAAGTCGGATGAAAGAGCGGATAACTTTTCAAGTATAAACTTCTTGCCCGACATCATTGTAGTAATGTAATGATATTTATTTTTTTCATCATTTGTAGTCTCAATATGATAGCCATTTTGATGAATGTCTTTGAAACTTAATAAGTTTTTTTGAGACTTACTACAATATAATACTTCATTAATTATCAAATTTATACCTCTGATAAGTACAACTTTAACTTTTTTGGATCCTTTAATTAATCTTATACTACCAGATATTGTATTAACATTAGCTTCTTTTATAATCAAATAAGAGAAATATTTCTTATCTTTTAAAATAGTGTGTGTTGTGGCGCTATCACTAATACACATATCATCATAATTGATTTTGAATCCAACTGATGACTGGATTTTTCATATTCTTCATAAATAAAAAGATACATAATAAGAACGTGAAAAACTAACAACATAAGAAATCATAAAAAATTACACTAAAAATGTAGAAATTAGTAAAGATATAATGCCTTATGAAAAACATTTAAGAAGGACAATATAGTAGCAAACATAATAGGAAAACAATAACTATTTTTATAATTTTTATTTCCAGTTAGTTGATCAGTTCTTCAGTCAATATTCATATTCTCATTAAAGTCTTCAGCTTCCAAATGAGTAATATTTGGGAGACCTTCAAAATCATTATTTTTATAAGTAAAATTTGCCTCAATATCTTTAAACTTATTTGAGGGAGTTGTTTTATTATCATCATTCCAAAAATTCAAGTGTGCCTCCACATTATTATTTCTTCTTTTGAGAGAGACTTGATAAAGTTTTAAAAAAATGATCAGGCGTACGGCATTCACGTGCCCAATGACCCTTCATACCATACCGGTGACAAATATTGACGTTACCTCTAGAATGACTATTTTAAAAAACTCTATTGTTCTCGTGTTTATTTTCACCATGATGACGATAATTATTTCGTCCTCTACCACATCCTCACCCAGTCCATGTCACGATCCAAGCCTAGGGCCTAGACGTGACATGGCGAATGAGGAACCCGAAAGTACCTCAAACAAGCCTCTTAGCATTCTTTTAGCCTTTCATAGGTAATGATGATAAATAAACAAGCGGAAATAATAATAAATCTTCAACTTACATATGTCTAACAATACCTCTAACTATTAGATTTAACGGGGCTAAGACAAGTCCCTATCTCACCCTCAATCATAATAGAAGAAATTCCATAGTAAAATATCTTAACATATCATAAACTAGAAAGATAAAGGAGTATTGTTCGCGGAACATGGGAACTCACCAAAAGTAGTCTTCAATGGAATATCAACTAGCCACGTGGAGGAGAATGAGGAGGAGCACTGATCCCTACATGGTGATATCATGTAGGCAAAAGAGTATGCGTTAGTACTTTGAATGTACTAAGTATGTAAGGATGCATGAACATTGAGGAAACATTAAAACATTTATGTAATATGGAACATAATTTAATGTATGCATAATAAATCATATAGATATCCTTTAAAACATTCACTTTGTGGGAAATTAACCATAACCGACATTTAAGACCATGCGAGTTATTACATGGAATCCAACATAACCCCCTACGTTGGCCGGGGAGACTACTTGCCGGGTAGAACTCCGTCAACTTCATTCATTTCTTTAACTTTAACTTTAAGGGCTATTTATGGATGTATTAGCCTAAGCCTACAAGGGCTCCTATATTGGCACATAGTTAATGAGACAGGGGGTTGCTACTAGGATTCCCTTACCGAATCCCACCTCAATGCCTCATTCGGTGCTAAGTCAATCCCACGGAATAGTTTAATACTTTAAAATATTCATAACATATAACTTGAGAATTCAAAACATCATATTCGGTAGAATAGCTCATTAAAATATTTGATAATTCAAATATGCAAGAATTGTCCTTATTGCATAAAGAATCAATCATTCATATCATTTCATAAGACTCCCTTTTAATCATAGATATTGCTTTCATAAACATTCATTTGGAGTCAAAGCTTTTAAGTCAAACTTTATTAAAAACATAGTAAAACTTGGTGGGTTCAAATCACTTCAACTTGCAAACATATATGTAAATAAATATACATAAATACTTTGAAATCCATTAATTAAAAATCATGCTTTAAACAACCCACCCTTAATTTCAAAAACCTTTAAAGAGATAAATAGAGGAATTACTTGCAAACCATCAATTCATACATATGAAATTATGTTGCATCAAAATAGACCAATAATCATTAGTTTAATCATGATTCATACTATTAAGTAAAAATAAGAATTACCATAAGAAAATATTACTTGAAATCAAGATATTTAATTGAAAGAGTTTTTGGACTACATGGGTGGAAGAACCCATGGATAAACACCCACATAACTTAGAGTAAAGCTTAAAGAAAATAAATATAATTTATCATATAATCAAAATAATTTAGACATGAGAGTGGAAGAAATACTCTCATTGAAGCCTTACATACCTGGAAACCGAAGCTTTAGTTGGTACCGGAAGACTTAATGACCACTCTTGAGTCCTAGCTTCTCTCCTTGCCGGAACGTTTTGTGTACTACTCGGAATATATGAATTACCGGAATAGTATTTCTTCACTACTAAGAACTAAAACTATATTTGAGAATGTGTAAAGAAGTGTATAGAGAGAAGATTTGTTTGAGAAAGCTTGATGAATAAAATGAGGAAATAAGATAGGTATTTATAGGTGGGAAAGAGGACCTAACAATAAATAAAATAATTATAAATAAAAATCTGAAAATTTAGTGGAATATATTGATGTCATGGATGATGTTAAATGGAGGACAATTTATGTCATGAGTGATGTCAAATGTATCTAGATCTTTCTATGGTAGGTGAAATGAGTTATCTTTGACATAATACTCTTTTTGGGAGCTACGTTTGAATAAGATAAATTCTTTATTAGGATTTGGCGTCTTCATAAGAATTGTAGATATGGAAGTCTAGTTTCATATAGTTCAAGAATCAACTAATTTGGATAAACCTACAGTGAGATATGATTTTTCTTCTATAAATACTCATTTCCGTCACAGCATCCTACCTTACAAAGATTAATTTATTTGACCTATTTAACCTCCGAATCTTAAAATATGGTCTTCATAAAAGTTGTAGGTAATGATCTTGTGGTTACTTAGAAATTTGAATCAATCAATTTGGATATTCCTATGAAAAGTTATAACCACAATACAGAGGCTGTATCATGTTTAGGCAAAAATTGAAACATCGTATACAACGTTTTTAGGGGATGTTACATTATCTCCCCCTTGGGAACATTCGTCCTCGAATGAGAAAAGACTTAGCTTGAGTAGAGTAGAGTGTTAACAAACAACCTATCATTAATGCAACAGTGTAATTTAAAATATCATTTAAAATATATTTCATAATTTTGCAACCATATGACAAGAAAAATTGAGATGTAAGGATTTCAAGTAATTGAGCAAGGACAACTTAATACCTTAGGTTTGGGTAGAGGGGAAAAGATGAGGGTATCTCTTAATCATATCCGCTTCCGCTTCCCATGTTGCACTTTCTATTTGTTGATTCCTCCAAAGAACTTTAACAGATGCAATTTCTTTGTTCCTCAATCTCTTAACTTGCCGGTCCAAAATTTCCACAGGAACTTCTTCATAGGTCAAGTTTTCTTCAATATTCACTACTCCCATAGGTACAATGGAACTAGGATCACCCACATGTTTTTTCAACATAGACACGTGAAACACCGGATGAACCATGGCCATTTCCAATGGTAATTCCAACTCATATGCAACCTTACCAACACGTCTCACGATTCTATAAGGCCCTACATATCTAGGGCTCAATTTCCCTTTCTTACCAAATCGAACCACACCTTTCATGGGTGAAACCTTCAGATACACCCAATCATCCACATTAAACTCAAGATCCCTTCTCCTAGTGTCAGAATAGGACTTTTGACGACTTTGAGCCGTCTTCAACCTTTCTCTAATGATCTTCACCTTCTCTAAAGCATCAAGTACCAAATCGGGGCCCAACAAGGTCATCTCACCTACTTCGAACCAACCAACCGGTGATCTACATCGTCTCCCATACAAAGCCTCAAACGGTGCCATCTCAATACTTGAGTGGTAACTATTATTATAGGCAAACTCGATGAGAGGTAGATGATCATCCCAATTTCCTTTAAACTCCAACACACAAGCCCTTAACATATCCTCTAGTGTTTGAATCGTCCTTTCGGCTTGCCCATCCGTTTGAGGATGGAATGCTGTGCTCAACTTTACCTTAGTACCGAGGCCTTTTTGAAATGATCTCCAGAAGTGAGAAGTGAATTGGGTACCACGATCCGAAATAATGGATAATGGCACACCATGCAACCTCACCAACTCCCGAATATACAACTTGGCATAGTCTTCGGCACTATAGGAAGTTTTAACCGGTAGGAAGTGACCTGACTTAGTCATTGTCACGACCCAAGCCTAGGGCCTAGACGTGACATGGCGAATGAGGAACCCGAAAGTACCTCAAACAAGCCTCTTAGCATTCTTTTAGCCTTTCATAGGTAATGATGATAAATAAACAAGCGGAAATCATAATAAATCTTCAACTTACATATGTCCAACAATACCTCTAACTATTAGATTTAACGGGGCTAAGACAAGTCCCTAGCTCACCCTCAATCATAATAGAAGAAATTCCATAGTAAAATATCTTAACATATCATAAACTAGAAAGATAAAGGAGTATTGTTCCTGGAACATGGGAACTCACCAAAAGTAGTCTTCAATGGAATATCAACTAGCCACGTGGAGGAGAACGAGGAGGAGCACTGATCCCTACATGGTGATATCATGTAGGCAAAAGAGTATGCGTTAGTACTTTGAATGTACTAAGTATGTAAGGATGCATGAACATTGAGGAAACATTAAAAACATTTATGTAATATGAAACATAATTTAATGTATGCATAATAAATCATATAGATATCCTTTAAAACATTCATTTTGTGGGAAATTAACCATAACCGACATTTAAGACCATGCGAGCTATTACATGGAATCCAACATAACCCCCTACGTTGGCCGGGGAGACTACTTGCCAGGTAGAACTCCGTCAACTTCATTCATTTCTTTAACATTAACTTTAAGGGCTATTTATGGATCCATTAGCCTAAGCCTACAAGGGCTCCTATGTTGGCACATAGTTAATGAGACAAGGGGTTGCTACTAGGATTCCCTTACCGAATCCCACCTCAATGACCCATTCGGTGCTAAGTCAATCCCACGGAATAGTTTGATACTTCAAAATAGTCATAACATATAGCTTGAGAATTCAAAACATCATATTCGGTAGAATAGCTCATTAAAACATTTGGTATTTCAAATATGCAAGAATTTTCCTTATTTCATAAAGAATCCATCATTCATATCATTTCATCATTCATATCATTTCATCATTCTTTTATTTCATAAGACTCCCTTTTGATCATAGATGTTGCTTTCATAAACATTTATTTGGAGTCAAAGCTTTCAAGTCAAACTTTATTGAAAACATAGTAAAACTAGGTGGGTTCAAATAACTTCAACTTGCAAACATATATGTAAATAAATATACATAAATACTTTGAAATCCATTAATTAAAAATCATGCTTTAAACAACCCACCCTTAATTTCAAGAACCTTTAAAGAGATAAATAGAGGAATTACTTGCAAACCATTAATTCATACATATGAAATTATGTTGCATCAAAATAGACCAATAATCATTAGTTTAACCATTATTCATACTATTAAGTAAAAATAAGAATTACCATAAGAAAATATTACTTGAAATCAAGATATTTAATTGAAAGAGTTTTTGGACTACATGGGTGGAAGAACCCATGGATAAACACCCACATAACTTAGAGTAAAGCTTAAAGAAAATAAATATAATTTATCATATAATCAAAATAATTTAGACATGAGAGTGGAAAAAATACTCTCATTGAAGCCTTACATACCTGGAAACCGAAGCTTTAGTTGGTACCGGAAGACTTAATGACCACTCTTGAGTCCTAGCTTCTCTCCTTGCCGGAACGTTTTGTGTACTACCCGGAATATATGAATTACCGGAATAGTATTTCTTTACTACTAAGAACTAAAACTATATTTGAGAATGTGTAAAGAAGTGTATAGAGAGAAGATTTGCTTGAGAAAGCTTGATGAATAAAATGAGGAAATAAGATAGGTATTTATAGGTGGGAAAGAGGACCTAACAATAAATAAAATAATTATAAATAAAAATCTGAAAATTTAGTGGAATATATTGATGTCATGGATGATGTTAAATGGAGGACAATTTATGTCATGAGTGATGTCAAATGTATCTAGATCTTTCTATGGTAGGTGAAATGAGTTATCTTTGACAGAATACTCTTTTTGGGAGCTACGTTTGAATAAGATAAATTCCTTATTAGGATTTGGTGTCTTCATAAGAATTGTAGATATGGAAGTCTAGTTTCATATCGTTCAAGAATCAACTAATTTGGATAAACCTACAGTGAGATATGATTTTTCTTCTATAAACACTCATTTCCATCACAGCATCCTACCTTACAAAGATTAATTTATTTGACCTACTTAACCTCCGAATCTTAAAATATGGTCTTCATAAAGGTTGTAGGTAATGATCTTGTGGTTACTTAGAAATTTGAATCACTCAATTTGGATATTCCTATGAAAAGTTATGACCCAAATACAGAGGCTGTATCATGTTTAGGCAAAAATTGAAACATTGTATACAACGTTTTTAGGGGATGTTACAGTCATTCTATCAACAATTACCCAAATTGAGTCATGACGCTTCCGGGTATGAGGCAAACCCACTACAAAATCCATATTCACATCTTCCCACTTCCAAGTTGGGATTTCAATGTCTTGGGCTAGGCCACCCGGCCTTTGATGTTCGCCCTTCACTTGTTGGCAATTCGTACATTCGGACACAAACCTTACTATGTCCTTCTTCATGTCACCCCACCAATATAACTCCTTTAAGTCTCGGTACATTTTTGTTGAACCGGGATGAATGGAGTATGTAGAATTATGAGCCTCCATCATGATCAAACTCCTTAAGCCATCAACATTTGGAACACAAATCCGACCTTGATAGTACAGTACCCCATCTCCCCCTTGGGAAAAGACCTCTATCTTCTTTTCCTTTACCAACTTCTTTAACTCGATAAACTTTGGGTCAAGATCTTGCTTGGATTTAACATCCACCACCAAAGAGGATTCAGACCTATTTTGAACAACCATACCCCCATCATTAGTACCACACAACTTCACCCCTAATCTAGCCAATCGGTGAACATCTTTCACCAACTCCCTCTTACTTTCATCCACATGGGCCATACTTTCCATAGACACTCTACTAAGTGCATCAGCAACCACATTAGCTTTACCCGAATGATAGTGCACACTCATGTCATAGTCCTTAAGGAGTTCTAGCCACCTCCTTTGCCTTAGGTTAAGGTCCTTTTGGGTGAACACATACTGAAGACTCTTATGATCAGTATACACATCCACATGCACCCCATAGAGGTAATGTCTCCAAATCTTCAGAGCAAAAACAACGGCCGCCAATTCAAGGTCATGGGTAGGGTAGTTACGCTCATGCACCTTTAATTGCCTAGAAGCATAGGCTATGACCTTGCCGTTTTGCATTAAGACACAACCTAAACCAATCTTTGAAGCATCACAATAAACTACAAACCCCTCTAATCCTTCTGGGAGAGTTAAAATAGGAGCAGAGGTAAGTCGATCTTTTAAGGTTTGGAAACTCTTCTCACACTCATCTGTCCATATGAATTTGGATTTCATTTGGGTCAATTTTGTCATAGGAGATGAGATGGAAGAAAAGCCTTTGACGAACCTTCTATAGTACCCGGCTAGACCTAAGAAGCTCCTAATGTCTGAAGGAGATAATGGTCTAGGCCAATTTTTGACTGCCTCTATTTTCTTAGGATCAACCTTGATTCCATCACCGGACACTACGTGACCAAGAAATGCTACCTCCTTTAACCAAAATTCACACTTACTAAATTTTGCAAATAATTGTCTATCCCTCAGTGTTTGAAGCACAACTCTCAAGTGATTTTTATGTTCTTCCTCACCCCGAGAGTAAATTAAAATATCATCAATGAAGACTACTACAAAGGTATCAAGGTAAGGTTTGAACACCCTATTCATCAAGTCCATAAACACCGCCGGTGCATTCGTCAACCCAAAACTCATCACCACAAACTCATAGTGACCATACCTTGTTCGGAAGGCTGTTTTGAGAATGTCACACTCCCTTACCCGTAGTTGGTGATAGCCAGACCGAAGGTCGATCTTGGAGAAGTGACTTGCCCCTTGCAATTGATCAAACAAGTCATCTATTCTAGGGAGTGGGTACTTGTTCTTAATGGTCATCTTATTTAATTGCTGGTAGTCTATGCACATTCGAAGTGACCCATCCTTCTTTCTTACAAATAGAACGGGAGCACCCCATGGAGAAATACTTGGTCTTATGAACCCCTTCTCTAACAAGTCCTTTAACTGTTCCTTCAAATCTTTTAATTCTGTCGGGGCCATACGGTAAGGAGGAATAGAGATAGGTTGGGTATCAGGGAGAAGATCAATACCAAAATCAACTTCCCTTTCGGGAGGGACACCAGGAAGGTCATCGGGAAATACATCGGGGAATTCATTGACTATAGGAACTGACTCAAGAGAAGGACTTTTGGAGTTCACATCCCTAACCCTCACAATGTGGTAAATACATCCCTTAGAAATCATTTTGAGGGCCTTAAGATAAGAAATAAACTGACCCTTCACCACCGAATCATGACCCTGCCATTCAATAACAAGCTCATTTGGAAATTGGAATTTGACTCGACGATTCCTACAATCTATGGAAGCATAAGATGCATGTAACCAATCCATCCCAAGAATGACATCGAAATCTATCATGTCAAGCTCAATGAGATCACAAGGAATAACTTTATGCAAGACAGACACAAGGCAATCCCTATAGACCTTTCTAGCAATAACTGACTCACCAACGGGGTAGACACCAAATAGGGCTCTAATAACATTTCAGGTAAAACATCAAATCTATTAGCAAGGAATGGAGTAACAAAAGATAAATTTGCACCCGGATCTAATAGTGCATACACATCAAAAGAAAAGACCTTTAACATACCGGTAATGACATTAGGTGCATCCTCAACCTCTTGTCTCCCATGCAAGGCGTAAAAGCGGTTGGTGTGTTGGACACCTCCTTGGACTTGTTGACCATGAGCAATTTGTCCTTGAGTCCTACCATCACCATCTCTACAATCCTTAGCATGGTGGCCCAGCTTGCCACACTTAAAGCATACATTGGATCAGGCTAAGCATTCCCCTTTGTGAGTCCTTCCACACTTCTTGCAAGTGGGGAAAGTTTGAGTAGCAACATTTTCTCTTGGAATCATTGGTTTACCACTCTTGTCCTTGTTGAACTTTGGAGGAGGAGTATTGGTGGAACCTTGTCCCACAAATCTTTGCCCACCTTGGCTTTTGCCATTGTT
Organism: Solanum dulcamara; assembly: GCF_947179165.1. Lineage (NCBI taxonomy): Eukaryota > Viridiplantae > Streptophyta > Magnoliopsida > Solanales > Solanaceae > Solanum > Solanum dulcamara. The sequence goes on along the minus strand of NC_077244.1, from coordinate 8,718,899 downwards.
ACCATGATCGGACCTTTGAGGGTTAAACCCTCCACCATTCACTCTAGCCTTTTTGAACCCCCTTGATCTCTCTCTAAGATTCTCTTCTTCGATTTGTTCTGCATAAGTCATTAACCGAGAGATGTCCATATCCTTGACCAACATGGCTGTTTTGCACTCCTTGGACACCAAGCTTGAGACACTGGAAATAAACTTGCTCATTCTAGCTCTTGGGTCGGAGACCATGAAGGGAGCATACTTTGACAACTTAGTGAATTTGAGAGCATACTCCCTCACGCTCATACTCCCTTGACGGAGGTTGATGAACTCTTGGATTTTGTCCTCCCTTAGCTCTAATGGGAAGAAGCGGTATAGGAAGTCACCTTTAAACTCTTCCCATCCTATCGATCCTATTTCTTCATCCCTCTCAACAACCCATTGTTCGTACCACACTCGAGCTACACCTTTAAGTTAATAGGCCACTAGCTCGGCCTTCTCATTTGGTGGCACACCCATGATAGCCACAATCCGGTACACCTCATTAATAAACTCCATAGGTTCCTCATCTAGTTTAGAACCATCGAACTCGGGTGGATTCATCCTTTGGAAATCTCGAATTCTAGAGGCTGGATTTTGCATTTGGGGAGGAGGAACACCTAGATTTCCTTGGTTAGCTACGACTTGAGCTAACAAAGTAATAACACTGCGAAACTCGACATGGGTTACCCCGTCCTCATGATGTTGGGCATTAGGAATCGGAGGAGTTTGGTCCTCATCGTCAACCCTTGCTCTTCGAGGTGGTCTTCCACGAGTCATTATCTAGAGAACACAAAATGGGTCGTTAGTTAAAGGAAATCTTAGAACACTCTAAGGCACGACATGAATTTGAAAGAAGTGAAAATTTTCCTAAACACCTCATAGTCTCTTATTCATAATTATGGCGTACGACATTCACGTGCCCAATGACCCTTCATACCATACCGGTGACAAATATTGACGTTACCTCTAGAATGACTATTTTAAAAAACTCTATTGTTCTTGTGTTTATTTCCACCATGATGACGATAATTATTTCGTCCTCTACCACGTCCTCACCCAGTCCATGTCACGACCCAAGCCTAGGGCCTAGATGTGACATGGCGAATGAGGAACCCGAAAGTACCTCAAACAAGCCTCTTAGCATTCTTTTAGCCTTTCATAGGTAATGATGATAAATAAACAAGTGGAAATAATAATAAATCTTCAACTTACATATGTCCAACAATACCTCTAACTATTAGATTTAACGGGGCTAAGACAAGTCCCTAGCTCACCCTCAATCATAATAGAAGAAATTCCATAGTAAAATATCTTAACATATCATAAACTAGAAAGATAAAGGAGTATTGTTCCCGGAACATGGGAACTCACCAAAAGTAGTCTTCAATGGAATATCAACTAGCCACGTGGAGGAGAATGAGGAGGAGCACTGATCCCTACATGGTGATATCATGTAGGCAAAAGAGTATGCATTAGTACTTTAAATGTACTAAGTATATAAGGATGCATGAACATTGAGGAAACATTAAAACATTTATGTAATATGGAACATAATTTAATGTATGCATAATAAATCATATAGATATCCTTTAAAACATTCACTTTGTGGGAAATTAACCATAACCGACATTTAAGACCATGCGAGCTATTACATGGAATCCAACATAACCCCCTACGTTGGCCGGGGAGACTACTTGCCGGGTAGAACTCCGTCAACTTCATTCGTTTCTTTAACTTTAACGTTAAGGGCTATTTATGGATCCATTAGCCTAAGCCTACAAGGGCTCCTATATTGGCACATAGTTAATGAGACAAGGGGTTGCTACTAGGATTCCCTTACCGAATCCCACCTCAATGCCTCATTCGGTGCTAAGTCAATCCCACGGAATAGTTTAATACTTTAAAATATTCATAACATATAACTTGAGAATTCAAACATCATATTCGGTAGAATAGCTCATTAAAATATTTGATAATTCAAATATGCAAGAATTGTCCTTATTGCATAAAGAATCAATCATTCATATCATTTCATAAGACTCCCTTTTAATCATAGATATTGCTTTCATAAACATTCATTTGGAGTCAAAGCTTTTAAGTCAAACTTTATTAAAAATATAGTAAAACTTGGTGGGTTCAAATCACTTCAACTTGCAAATATGTATGTAAATAAATATACATAAATACTTTGAAATCCATTAATTAAAAATCATGCTTTAAACAACCCACCCTTAATTTCAAGAACCTTTAAAGAGATAAATAGAGGAATTACTTGCAAACCATTAATTCATACATATGAAATTATGTTGCATCAAAATAGACCAATAATCATTAGTTTAACCATTATTCATACTATTAAGTAAAAATAAGAATTACCATAAGAAAATATTACTTGAAATCAAGATATTTAATTGAAAGAGTTTTTGGACTACATGGGTGGAAGAACCCATGGATAAACACCCACATAACTTAGAGTAAAGCTTAAAGAAAATAAATATAATTTATCATATAATCAAAATAATTTAGACATGAGAGTGGAAAAAATACTTTCATTGAAGCCTTACATACCTGGAAACCGAAGCTTTAGTTGGTACCGGAAGACTTAATGACCACTCTTGAGTCCTAGCTTCTCTCCTTGCCGGAACGTTTTGTGTACTACCCGGAATATATGAATTACCGGAATAGTATTTCTTTACTACTAAGAACTAAAACTATATTTGAGAATGTGTAAAGAAGTGTATAGAGAGAAGATTTGCTTGAGAAAGCTTGATGAATAAAATGAGGAAATAAGATAGGTATTTATAGGTGGGAAAGAGGACCTAACAATAAATAAAATAATTATAAATAAAAATTTGAAAATTTAGTGGAATATATTGATGTCATGGATGATGTTAAATGGAGGACAATTTATGTCATGAGTGATGTCAAATGTATCTAGATCTTTCTATGGTAGGTGAAATGAGTTATCTTTGACAGAATACTCTTTTTGGGAGCTACGTTTGAATAAGATAAATTCCTTATTAGGATTTGGTGTCTTCATAAGAATTGTAGATATGGAAGTCTAGTTTCATATAGTTCAAGAATCAACCAATTTGGATAAACCTACAGTGAGATATGATTTTTCTTCTATAAACACTCATTTCCGTCACAGCATCCTACCTTACAAAGATTAATTTATTTGACCTATTTAACCTCCGAATCTTAAAATATGGTCTTTATAAAAGTTGTAGGTAATGATCTTGTGGTTACTTAGAAATTTGAATCAATCAATTTGGATATTCCTATGAAAAGTTATGACCACAATACAGAGGTTGTATCATGTTTAGGCAAAAATTGAAACATCGTATACAACGTTTTTAGGGGATGTTACAGTCCACTACCACAGCCACAATAATTATTTTGTCTTGATTCAGGCTGATTATGTGTTGCTACAACATTCGCTTTAGGGAATGGAGCAGACCCAGTGGGACGGGCTTCATGATTTTTCATCAGCAAAGTATTATTTTGCTCAGCCACAGGTAGGCATGTAATTAATTCAGAATTATTCTTAAACTCTTTTTCAGATATTATTGTTGTAGCAACACATTTGAAGTGTGAAAAGTAGAAAAAATTTTCTCAAGTAAGTCATCATCAGTGATAGTATCTGCACATAATTTTAATATGGAACTTACTTTGTGAATAACATAATTATACTCTGTCATAATTTTAAAATCTTAAAATCGAAGGTGTATCCTCTCATATCGAGTTTTCGGTAACATCGTAACTTTTAGGTGGTCATATCGATCCTTCAAATTAGTTCATAATTTAAGACTTTTTTTCACAGTTAAATATTATGTTTTTAATCCTTTATGAATATGATGGCGGAGGAAAATCATGACATTTGTTTTATCTTGGTTTGATGCTTCATTTTTTTATTTAATAGTATCACCAAGACCTTTAGCGTTAAGGTGAATTTCAGCATCAAGGATCTATGACAAATAATTTTTTTCGATAATGTCAAGTGCCACAAACTCAAATTTTAATAAATTTGACATGAAGAATACTGCGATAGAAATTAACTTATCCGGAGAAAATTAGAGTTTGCTAATAACGCACTGTGAAAACAATTAAATTATAAGAAGAGTAAGCAAAAGACAAGAAAGAAAAACAAGGAGAAGAGAAATTTATTATCTGTGTATTTCATTGCACAGAATCAGTGGCTATTTATAGCCAATTTTCAAGGGGCAAATGGTGAGTTAGGGAAAAAGTAACGTGGTAGGGATAGGAGACAAAGTAAAGTGGAAAAAAAAATAAAGCAGATAAATAGACATCCACAAAATTGTTTTACAACAAAATTGTAGTTTTTTACATGTTATTGATTACATTTGTTTTATATTTATTTTAGTATATTTAGTACGGTGTAAGAATATATTAAATACAAATAAATATTAAATTATTCAAATATTTAATTCGCTCATAATTTTGGAGCCATAATTTTGATCCCATAATTTTGTAAAATGATTTTCTTTATAACCCTTTTATTTGGGCTCAAAAGGGGACGGAGAAATAATTTTAGAAAAACACTCATTATTTCCTCATTCTTCTTCTTCTTCTTTCCCTGATCACTGTTGAGGAATCACGAACGACAAAAACAGACACAAACGACCTCCTCTCTCACTTCTCCAATCCAAATGAAACAAAACCACCAAAAACCAATAAACTCCGGCGAAACCCTTTCCCCTTCGCCATTTTCGGTGAGCCTAACGAGCTCCAAGCTCGCACAATCTCCACAAAACAAAAACCCCATCCCCATTCCCCCCTTTGTTCGCTATAACCAATAGCTCCAAGCTCCGATGAACCGGGCTCCACAACAGCAATAACAACAGAACCCACACCATGAACTCCGGCGAAGCTCTGCAAATCGACAACCACTGCGAGCTTCGAGCTCCAAAGCCTCTGCTAACCGGCAACTAGAACAACACAACAACTCCAACTCCGGCAAATGGTAATTCTCTATATTTTTATCTTTCACTATTTTGCTTTATTTATTCTCTGTATTTCAGATCTGACTGGAGGAGTTCAAACTCCGGTCATCGTTATTTTATATATTTTTCCGTTACTAATGTAATTTTCCGGTGAACTTCGCTCTTTCTTTCCGTTTTGATACTTCTATTATCACTGTTGCTTAGGTTCTTGGCAGATTTTCGTGTTATTGTGGTTTTCCATTGATTTTGCTTAATTTTTAGTAGCCCGACTGCTTATCCTTCTTATTAATGACTCTCTCATAACTTTATATAGTGTGTGTTGATTTTGTGTGTGTGTGTGAAAATAGTTATGTTCTTTTTGAACTTTTCTTTTTATTTTATTGTTATTTACATTTTGCTTCTCTTTAATTAGGTGTTTTGGTTTCATTGTCTAACTTGTTGAATAAATTAAAAGTGGCCAAAAAAAATAAATCCGTCCAATGTTTCTCCATTTTAGAAGATGAAAATTTAGTTTAAGTTTATATATATTATATATTAAAATTGGCCGATGAAGAAATTACCGTCGTTAATAAGACGGATTTTACTTTTAAGTTATTATTTCTTTCATTTATTTTGGTTAATATTTATTCATTATTAACACTTTTACTAAATCTCTTTAAAGGTACCCAGAGTTGCTTCCCGAGGAAGTTATTCGAACGAAGTTTCAATAATATTTTCTCATTCATTATTATGTGTATTATTTATGTTAGGCAAACATTAGACCATTTCTCATATTATTATTTTATTTTATTCGTTGTGTATATTTCAAGTTTATACTTGTGTATTATTTTTATCTCTATTTAGCTGGGACCCATAGTTGTGGATTCTGAAGGGTTCTAATACCTTCCCTTCGGGATCACTTGAATCTCTTACCTAGAATCTAATGATTTTGTAGATCATTTTGTTAATTAATTGATTTCCTAATTATTCTAAAAATTAGGTGGCGATTCCCTAAAATTAATTTTTTCTTTAAATTCTTTTTAAACAATTAAACTAATTTGGTTTAACGAGCCCCACGACGTTGCTCCTTATTTGTTAAAATACGGATGTAACAGAATGATGTTGTCGAACTTTTTTAAAAAAATGAAAAACCAACAATTCTCAGTGAGCCAATGACTTAACCAAGTGGCCAAAATTGTTTTGTTATTATACATTAATATAGACGTGGTTGGTTTTCAATTTTTATTTCTAAAATAGTGGTCCATATTCAATAATTCTCAGTCTTTGATCAATAAATTTAGATTTCATTATCTCTAATTTATATTGCAGATGTCAAGAATTGATTTTTCAAATGATCACTCAACTATTCAAAAAGTAAATTTTATTTGTTTCGTAATAGAAAAGTCACTTATTCATTGTCATTTCACGTATAAAGCCACTCAACCAATTCAAATTATATTTTCGTAAATAACGATGGCATGGAACTTTTTCCTAACCAAACTTTTTAAATACGAATAACTATCAATTTTAACCAGTATGTTCTCATTTTAAAGTCAAATTTGGGTTGTTTCGTTTTTGTCTTTAAAAATGTGTCATAAAATTGGCATTGATATGAACATAAAGATTAAATCAAACTTTGAATCCATAGTAAACAGAGAATAATTAAGTACATTTCCCTAGCGTCCCTCCCCCCAAAATAAATAATTGAAGAGCAACGAAAATTAAGGGTATTTTATTTTATGAGACCTGCTAGAGTTTCAAATTTCTCGTGCACGAATCTTTTGATAAAATTAAATTTTTACGACTCCCAGGCCAATTTTGCAAATGAAAGAATATCTTTACTAAGATTATTTTTTTATATGATGAAGTATCTTGTGGAATTTGTTGAAATAGATAATGACTATTGAAGAAAATTGGATGGCAAAATGAAATAGATAATGACTTCCAAATATGGTTTGTGGGTATTAAAACTCCAATTCTTTCACTTCACATGCGACTACTCTAAAAATAATTTGTGGATGAATTATTATGACTTATAGTACTTATTACGTAATTTTTAAATATATAAATTTTATTATAAACTTTTTGAAAAAGAGTCAAAACTACCTTTTAACTATTTGAAATAGGATAAATATACCCTTCAACTATTTTTGGGCTCAAAACTATCTTTCCCATCTAACTATTGGGACATTTCTACCCTCTCTTTTAATGGACTAATATGTGGCATCCGATGTGTAAATAAAAACAACACGTGGACGTCCACCTAAGCACACTAATCTGACTAGCCCACCCACCCATTAAAAGACCCCACCTCCCCTTATAACCCTATTCCCTCATTTCTATATATATATATATATATATATATATATATTATGAAAATATAATAAGAGAAGGCCATATATATATATGGTTTGTAAATGACAATTACTTTGTTAATATTCATTTGCATTTTATTCATTTTATTTTTTCTGTCTATAAGATCCGGAGAAACCTAGGTGGCCTCCAATATTTAGATTCTTTGGTTAGCTATCTTTGATATTACAACTAATTTGACTAATTGATGTAAACTTTTAATTATTACAAACTTCTACTAGTATTCTATTTCTCCAATTGAAGAAATGAGTGAAGAAATGAGGGAAGAAATGACGATAGAAATGAGGGAATAGGATTATAAGGGGAGGTGGGTTTTTTTAGTGGGCGGGCTAGTCAAATTAGTGTGTATAGGTGGTTGTTCATGGGGTGTTTTTATTTACACATCGGATGCCACATATTAGTCCGTTAAAAGGAAGGATAAAAGTGACCCAATAGTTAGACGGAAGGGTAGTTTTGAGCCCAAAATAGTTGAAGGGTATATTTAGCCTATTTTGAATAGTTGAAGGGTAGTTTTGACCCTTTTTCATAAATTTTTTAAAGACTTCATGCATGAAATTACAGTGTAAATTAAACTATTTGGTTCTTGAAAATTCAAACTATGCATCATATTTTGAGATAGAGAGAGTAAGCTTCATATTATTTATTTGAGTTGCACATTTAATTCAACCAAGGACTTAGTCAAAGTGGCCAAAATAGTTTTATTATCACACATTAATTATAACCACTTTTAATGTATGATACAAACATGTATGGTTCACAATTTTATCTCTAAAGTCTGAAATAGTGGACCATATTCAATAATTTTCAGTCTTAGACCAATAAAATTTTAGGCTACATTATCTCTAATTCATGTATCAAATGTCAAGAGTTCATTTTTCACATGATCACTCAACTATTTAGAAAGTCACTTTTTTGTTGGTAATAAAAAAAATTATTTAATTATTGTCATTTCATGTATAAAGTCACTTAATAAATTCAAATTGTATTCTCAATAGATAATGACGGTGTGGAATTATTTTCAAGCTCTTTTAATAATTGAAAAACCAACAATTCTCAATCAGCCAGGGATTTAGTCAAAGTGGCCAAAATAGTTTTGTTATCACACATTGATCATGGCCACTCTTAATGTACGATACATATATGTTTGGTTCTCAATTCTCATTTTTAAAATAGTGGATCATATCCAGTAATTCTTCCTCTTAGATCAATAAATTTCTAGACTACATTATCTCTAATATGACAAGTGGGAATTAAAATAGTACATGTCAAGAATTAACTTCTCATATTTTCACTTGACTATTTAAAAAGTCACTTTTCTAATTTTGTTTTCTAACAAAAAAATCGCTTAAATATTGTCATTTTGTGAATAAAGTCACTCGATCAATTTAAGTGATATATTTGATAAATATTGATCTTTGATGATGTGAACTTTTTTCAAGCCAAACTTTTTAAAAAAACTAAAGCCAAATCAATTTGAATAATTTAGGAAATAAATATCTTAACTCTAGATTCCTATTAATATTAATAATTAATATCATGATTCCTAAAGTGTTCTCTCCGTATATTGTGAATTTCGCTGCCCTATTTTACTCTTTTTTATTCATACTTTGTTTGTTCATATTTTATTAGAAAAAATATTATCATTCTTAAGTCAAATTTGTTATTTTTGTCTTTTTTTTATTAATTTTATCTACCCATCTATTCCCATTTTTTCCCAAGTAAATAAAAGGAAAAATGCATAAATTCAGTTTTGAGTCTGTCCCGAAAAGTCAATTACACATTTAAATTATTATGACGATCTATTACACACCTGTACTCTTCAAAAGTGAATTTATTTACCCTATAAGACGTATAACACCACTCTCACAATTGGAGAGGTGTATCACAATTGGAGAGGTGTATTACATTCGCGCCACATCACTATCATCACTGCCACATCAGATGCCATGTCAGATTTCGAAAAGAAAAATCCTCATATCATCAATTGCTTCTTCTTCAATGAACACCACCATGGAACCAGTAGTATTGCCACTACATCACTACCAAATTCATATATTTCACCATTAAAAATCAAAATCACTTATGATCAAACCCACAAAAATTGTAAATAACAACCATAAAATTCATCACCCATAATCAAACTCATAAGTAAAATTACATTATCACCATCAAAAGGTACAACCAACCACCAAATATCACTACCATCATTATCATTATTGATTTATTTTTCTTTACCACCTTCAATTTCCTCTTCTTTGCATTCATCACCAACAAATTCACCACTGTATTTTTTTTAAAATCAAATCATTAATTTTATCAATCACCAGCAAAATTGAAGAAAAAAATCAAATATAATAGAAATGATATAATCGAACAAAACTTTTAATTAAGAAAGTATAAAAATATTACCATCGAAGGGACGATGAAGAAAGTGGCCCTTCAGCTTGCTAGAGAACCGAAGGCCATAAAAAAATAGTGTCAAACAAAAATAAAATAGAAGGACTAACATATAAAGTGAGAAGAGTATTAAATTAATCTAAACCCAATTATCAATATGACCTTTTGGACTTTGTGGCAAACAAGTGATTCAACTTTTGCTTTTTAGACCTTCCTGGCAATAGTATTAACTTATATTTATAATTTTTTTTAATATACTATGAATGATTTTCTCGATAATTTTTTTAATATTGAGATTATTTTCTCCACTACCTTCGATCAACAAAAGATTCCTTTTTTGGTCTTTTATAAGCATTACTATTTGTTTTGTATGAATATTCATATTATCAATACTTACAACAATAACAACAACAACTCAGTGAAATTCCACAACGTGGGTCTGAGGAGGGTAACGTGTACACATGCCTGACTCCTACAAAGGTAGGACGATTATTTTCGAGAGACCCTCAGCTCAATAAAAGCATAAAAGAAGTCAGATACGACAAGAAGTACAAAGCAATAAAAGGGCAGCCCGGTGCACTAAAGCTCCCGCTATGCGCGGGGTCCAGGGAAGGTACAAAGCAATAAGAGAAAAAAAATAACGTAAATAAAATAGATAAAATAAAATACTGAAAGTACAAAGGATAATAACGAATAACAGAAATCATAGCACAAAAAAATTCACACTGCGCTAAAGCGACTACTAATAAGGCGGGGTAACGAGACTTTGTATTAGTCTTCTACCCTAATATGGGCCCTCCACACCCTTCTATCTAAGATCATGTCCTCGGTTAGCTGTAACTGCATCATGTCCTGTCTAATCATCTCTCCCAACACTTCTTCGTTCTACCCCTAACTCTTCTGAAATCATCCATGACCAACCTCTCACACCTCCACACTGGGGCAAATATTATCAATACTTATTATTCAGAATATGTGTGGCAACCTAAGAGATTTACATTGGTTGATAGTGAATGGTTGTGTTGAGCACGAGAATGTTGAATATGTCTTACCTCAGTTTCAACCTACGGCTAAGAGAGTTGGACTCTTCCTTTGGGATGTTCAAATTGATGGAGAGTCTCGAGTCTTCAAGCTTGCACATCTACTCATGTGGATTATTCCAATTGAGCTGGAGGTTATGAACAAATGTTTTACAAATTTGAAAGCTTCAACTTTAGCAGAAGTTAGACGCTTCATTAAGAAACTTCTGGAAATCTCTCCAGAAATTCTTAGAGAATATCTGATTCATCACCAGGAGCACATGATAATTGTTACTACCAACAGCATTTTAGGGGCTCGAAACATTTACATCATGATAGAGTTCCTATTAATTATTCTTTCTGATATGCCCAAGGACTTTATTCATCATGACAAATTATTTGATCTGTTGGCTCGTGTTGGAGCACTTACCAGGGAGGTATCAACTCTTGTTCGCGACTTAGAAGAGAAATTAAGGCATAAAGAGAGTACTGATGAAACTAATCGTACAACCCTAAAGTTGCTGGAAAATATTAAACTCCTCAAGGAAGATCTTAAAAATGTTTATCTGAAAGTCCCTGATTCATCTCAGTGTTTCTTTCCTATGAGTGATGGACCTCTCTTCATGCATCTTCTACAGACACTTAGATGATTTGCTGGATTCCAATGCTTATTCAATTGCTTTAATAAAGGAAGAAATTAGATTGGTGAAAGAAGACTTAGAATCCATAAGATCTTTTTTCGTGCATAATGAGCAAAAAGGGTATAAAGATCTCTAGGCACGTATTTTAGATGTGGCATATGAGGCAAAAGATGTCATTGATTCAATAATTGTTCAAGATAATAGTCTCTTACATCTTAGTTTCTCACTTCCCATTATCATAAAGAAGATCAAACTTATCAAAGAAGAGTTCTCCAATTTACATGAGAAGATTTCCAAGAACAGAGGTCTCGTTATTGTAAACTCCCCCAAGAAGCTAGTTGAAAGTGAGTCATCACCAGCTGGTAAAATAATTGTAGGTTTTGAGGAGGAGATAAATTGGATAATGAGAAAGCTCACCAGTGGACCTGGTATGCTGGGTTCGGGTAAAACTATTTGGGCATACAAAGTATACAATGATAAATCAATTTCTAGTCATTTCGACCTTCGTGTATGGTGTACAGTCGACCAAGATTCCAAGAGTATGAAGAAATGAATTTGTTGAATAAATTTTTAAATCAAGTTAATGGCTCTGATTCAAAATTTGGTGAGAATACTGATGTTGCTGATAAGTTACGGAAACTGTAAGTGTTTAAGCATTTTAATATCAATATTAAGTGATATTAATTTGCGTAAGTGGCATATGTTATTATTTCTTTAGTGCATAAAAATGTCTTTCATTATCATCTTTATTTAGTGCATGACTAAATCATTCCATTATATATTTTTAATCTAATTATCACTAATAAGTGGTGCACTAAATCATATTATTATATATTTTTAATCTAATTATCACTAATAAGTGGTGCACTAAATCATAATGGTGCACTAAATCATAATAGTACACTAAATGATGATAATGATGGCATTCTATTATTTTTTCATCTTTGTATGATTTTCTCTCCTATAAATAGAGAGGTCTTCTTTGTTTTGAAATGTAAGACAAGAGAAAAAAAAATTGAGAGAGTTAAGTTTATCTAAAAAACAGAGTTCTTATTAGTTGAAGGGAGGTGTTCTTTGTGTAGAGCTTTAAACTCAACTCTTGTCCAGAGTTTGTTGAGTTACATTTTTGTGATAAGGCTGTTGTATTCTGGAGGAGACAAGTCAAGAGAACTACTGCTGGACCAGTGAAACGATTTACTGCAGTGGGATTGAATCTCCTTAAAGAGAGCGAGATATCCGCGCCTCAGCCAAGAAGTGAAGTTAATTTCTTCATTTTGTTTTTCAATTGTAATTTGTAATCTTGTAATTTCAACAATAATTTTTAAGGAGATTCATTATGGCTACAATTGAAAAATCCACGGATATCAAGATGGGAGATCTAAATAAATCATTTCGGTTTAATGGTAATAATTTCAAGAGACGGAAGGATAAAGTACTTTTCTACTTAAGTCTTCTCAATGTTTCATATGTGTTAACTCAAAAAAATCCTAATAAAGTTGACATCCTCTCCATGGATAACGATGAACTAATTTCTCATCAAGAGAAAGTGGAAAAGTACAATAATGATTCCTACAAGTGTCAATATTATATTCTTAATTGTCTATCTGATAATTTTTATGATTATTTTGATAGAACTTACTCTAGTGCAAAGAAAATATGGAAAGCATTGCAGAGTAAATATGATACCGAAGAAGCTGGAGCAAAAAAATATGTTGCTAGTCGATTTTTTCGTTTCCAAATGGTGGATGATAAATTAGTGATAGACCAAACTCAAGATTTTATAATGATCGTTGGAGAGCTCAGGTCCGAGGAAGTCAAAATTGGAGACAACCTTATTGTTTGTGGCATAAAAGACAAACTTCCACGTTCATGGAAAGAGTTTCAAAAAATTATGCGCCACAAACAAAAGGAAACCTCTCTTGAGACTTTGATCATAAAAATCCGCATGGAAGAGGAGGCAAGGGGCCAAGATGCACTTTTACAAAATGAAGAGAGCAACATCACAACGAATGTAAATTTAGTTACTTCAAAATATGCTACTCCTGAATCTAACAAAAATACCTCTTTGAAGCCTAAGAAGAAAAAGTTCAAGAAAAATAATGGTAGACTTTCCAAGAAATATAATGGTGAAAATAGCCAAGCATAAAATCAATAAGTTTATGATAAAGGACCGTGCTTTGTCTGTGGCAAGAGTGAGCATATTGCTCGATTTTGCAGATACCGGAAACGTGGTCTTATACCTCAGGCAAACGTTACCGAAGAGCCTTTTGTGGCAATGATTACAGACATAAACATGGTTGAGAATGTTGATGGATGGTGGGCTGATTCTGGTGCAAACCGTCATGTCTGTTATGATAAAGATTGGTTTAAAAAAATATACTCCTTTTGGAGAGCCCAAAACCATCATGCTCGGTGATTCTCATACTACTCAAGTGCTTGGAACGGGAGATGTCGAATTGTGTTTTACCTCTGGAAGGATATTAACTTTGAAAGATGTACTTTATACTCCTTCCATGAGAAAAAACTTCATGTCTAGTTTTCTTCTTAATAAAGCAGGCTTTAAACAGATTATTGAATCTGATCAATATGTAATTGTGAAAAAAGATATTTTTGTGGAAAAGGGGTGTGCTTGTGATGGGATGTTTAAACTGAATGTTGAAATGAATAAAATTTCTACTTCTGTTTACATGCTTTCTTCTACTAATTTTTGGCATACTCGTTTATGTCATATTAATGATCGTTATGTTGGAATCATGAGTAATTTAGGATTAATCCCAGTGATTACAAAGAATTTTGAAAAGTGTGAAGCTTGTAGTAAAGAAAAAATCATTAAAAGGCCTCATTTTAAAATTGAAAGAAAAACTGATTTATTAGAATTAGTTCACATTGATATTTGTGAACTTGGAGGAATTTTAACTCGTGGAGGAAATAGATATTTTATCACTTTCATTGATGATTTTTCTAAGTTTACATATGTTTACTTAATGAAAAATAAAAGTGATGCTTTTGAAAATTTTAAATTTTTTCTCCATGGGGTTGAAAATCAGTTTGGAAAGAAAATAAAAAGAATTAGAAGTGATAGAGGCCGTGAATATGAGTCAAATGAGTTTAATTCTTTTGTTAGATCATTGAAAATAATTCATGAAACTACTCCTCCTTATTCTCCTTCATCTAATGGTGTAGCGGAAAGGAAAAATAGAACTTTGGTTGAATTGACTAATGTCATGTTTATTGAGTCAAATGCACCTTTGAATTTTTGGGGTGAAGCTATTTTGACTGCGTGTTATGTGTTAAATCGAGTGCCTCATAAAAAGACTAAACCAACACCTTTTGAATTGTGGAAAGGTCACAAGCCAAATTTGAGATATCTAAGAGTTTGGGGTTGTCTAGCCTTTGTGAGGCTAATGGATCCCAAAGTTACAAAATTGGGTAAGAAAGTTACTACTTGTGCTTTTATTGGTTATGCTTCAAATAGTACAACCTATAGATTTTTTAATCTTGAAGATAATATTGTAATAGAATCAGGTGATGCTATTTTTCATGAAAATAAATTTTCTTTTGATTCTAAAAATAGTGGGGGTCAAAGAATTGAACAAAATATTTTATCACTACCTAGTTCTTCTTCTTCCATTTTAAAAAATAAAGAAATTGATGATTTTAAGTTAAGAAGAAGTAAAAGAGCTAGAGTAGAAAAAAGATTTTGGTCCTGATTTTTATGTTTTTAATGTTGGAGATGACCCTTTCACTTTACAAGAAGTTTTATCTTCGCATAATTCTATTTTTTGGAAAAAGACTGTAAATGATGAAATGGAATAACTAATTTCTAATAAAACTTGGAAGTTAGTTGATTTACCACCAGGTTGTAAAACGGTTGGTTGCAAATGAGTCTTACGAAAAAAGTTAAAACCAGATGGATCAATCGATAAATATAAGGCTAGACTAGTTGCTAAAGGATTTAAGCAACTAGAAGGCCTAGAGTTTTTTGATACTTTTTCTCCGGTTACAAGAATTACATGCATTAGACTTTTAATTGTTGTGGCTGCAATTTTTAATTTGCATATTCATCAAATGAATGTAAAAACTGCTTTTTTAAATGGAGACCTTAATGAAGAAATTTATATGGAACAACCTGAAGGTTTTGTTGAAGCAGGCCAAGAAAGCAAAGTATGTAAACTTACTAAATCCCTATATGGATTGAAACAGGCACCAAAGCAATGGCATTAAAAGTTTGATTCATGCATGATTGAAAATAATTTTAAAATAAATGAGTGTGATAAGTGCATATATCATAAGTCTTGGAATAATACACATGTTATTATTTGCCTATATGTTGATGATTTATTGATCTTTGGCTCGAATATGAATGTTATTGATAATACTAAGAACATTCTTAGAAGCCATTTTGATATGAAAGATCTTGGTGAGGCAAATTTTATTCTAGAAATAAAAATTACTAGAACATGTGATGGAATTTTCCTTGACCAGTCACATTATGTTGAGAAAATTTTAAAAAAATATAACTTTCTTGATTGCAAGCATGTTTTAACTCCTTTTGATTCAAGTGTATACTTGTTTCTTGTTCAAAGTGAAAAGGATGTGATAAATCAAAAGGAATATGCTAGCGTAATTGGAAGTTTGAGATATGTGACTGATTGCACTAGGCCTGATATTGCATATGCTGTAGGAGTACTTAGCAGGTTTACTAGCAAGCCAGGTAATGAACATTGGCATGCTATAACAAGAGTTATGAAATATTTAATTGGAACAAAAATTTGTGGTTTGTTCTATAAAAAATATCCTGCTGTACTTGAAGGCTTTTCTGATGTAGATTGGAACACTCTAGCAGGTGATTCCTGCTCTACCACTGGTTACATTTTTACATTGGGTGGTGGTGCTGTTTGTTAGAAATCAAAAAAACAAACTATAATTGCTAACTCTAC
Source organism: Solanum dulcamara (assembly GCF_947179165.1). Classification (NCBI taxonomy): domain Eukaryota; kingdom Viridiplantae; phylum Streptophyta; class Magnoliopsida; order Solanales; family Solanaceae; genus Solanum; species Solanum dulcamara. The sequence continues at coordinate 8,702,568 of NC_077244.1, read as the reverse complement.
CATGGAGGCTGAACTAATTATTTTAGCTTCAGCTAGTGAGGAAGCGAATTGGTTAAGAGATTTATTATTTCAAATACCTTATTTTGAAAAACCAATTTCTCCAATTTTAATTCATTGTGATAGCACTGCAGCAATTGGTAGAGTTTAAAATTGTTATTACAACGGTAAATCTAGACCTATAAGGAGGAAACACAGTAATGTAAGATCGTATTTGATAAGTGGTACCATTAATGTTGATTATGTCAAATCTTGTGAAAATCTTGCAGATCCTCTTACTAAGGCCTTAACAAGAGAAAAGGCCTGGAGCACATCGAGGGGGATAGGATTGAAGCCTATAAATCCATGAGTCAGATATGAGGAAACCCAACCTGTAGACTAGAGATCCTATAACCAGGTTCAATGGAAAAAACGAATCATATGATGACTTATTGTGAAAAAATGCACTATTTTTTATTCCCTCCCTATGATGTGAGTGTATTGTTTCCTATAGTGAATTGTGGAGGTTGAGTTTAAAAAAAACTCTTAATAAAAATCTGTAGCCCGTATGGGTGGAGTGTTAAACTTATAGGAGCACTCTCGATAGATTTCACCTATGTGAGTGTGGAAGTGGGCCGCTTCCTATGAGAATTGGGCTTATTCTCAAAAGCACTCATAAAACCGAGATTGCACAAGGCCGTAATGTGCTGGCTTATAAAGCTCGTGACAATACTTTGATTACTATGTGTGAGCAGTAATATTTTATGTCCCTTAAGCAGTCATAGTTCAAGTCTGAGACCACTACGACTCTGGAGTAAAATTTCTTGTTTCACTATGTGGAGGTTCAATGCAGAGCACACCTTCATTAGGTATAGTAATCTTCCTTCAGCTGATAAACTCTCTTATATAATATTAAAATGAGTGGGGGATTGTAAGTGTTTAAGCATTTTAATATCAATATTAAGTGATATTAATTTGCATAAGTGGCATATGTTATTATTTTTTTAGTGCATAAAAATGTCTTTCATTATCATCTTTATTTAGTGCATGACTAAATCATTCCATTATATATTTTTAATCTAATTATCACTAATAAGTGGTGCACTAAATCATATTATTATATATTTTTAATCTAATTATCACTAATAAGTGGTGCACTAAATCATAATGGTGCACTAAATCATAATAGTACACTAAATGATGATAATGATGGCATTCTATTATTTTTTCATCTTTGTATGATTTTCTCTCCTATAAATAGAGAGGTCTTCTTTGTTTTGAAATGTAAGACAAGAGAAAAAAAAATTGAGAGAGTTAAGTTTATCTAAAAAACAGAGTTCTTATTAGTTGAAGGGAGGTGTTCTTTGTGTAGAGCTTTAAACTCAACTCTTGTCCAGAGTTTGTTGAGTTACATTTTTGTGATAAGGCTGTTGTATCCTGGAGGAGACAAGTCAAGAGAACTACTGCTGGACCAGTGAAACGATTTACTGCAGTGGGATTGAATCTCCTTAAAGAGAGCGAGATATCCGCGCCTCAGCCAAGAAGTGAAGTTAATTTCTTCATTTTGTTTTTCAATTATAATTTGTAATCTTGTAATTTCAACAACAGAAACAACTGTATGAAAAGAGGTATCTTATTGTCTTAGATGACTTGTGGGATACTGCAACATGGGATGAGTTAACAAGACCTTTTCCAGATGTTGAGAAAGGTAGAAGAATTATTTTGACTACTCGAGAAAAGGAAGTGACTTTGCATGGAAAGCTCTACTCTACTACTCTTTACCTTTGATTACTAAGACCAGAAGAAAGCTGGGAATTATTAGAGAAAAAAGCATTCGGAAACGAGAGTTGCCCTGATAAACTATTGGATGTTGGTAAATAAATAGCCCAAAATTGTAAAGGGCTTCGTTCGGTGGCTGATCTGATTGCTGGAGTCATTGCAGGGAGGGAAAAGAAAAAGACTGTGTGGCTTGAAGTTCAAAATAATTTGAGTTCCTTTATTTTGAACAGTGAAGTGGAAGTGATGAAGGTTATAGAATTAAGTTATGACCATTTACCACATCACCTTAAGTCATGTTTTCTTTACCTTGCAAGGTTTCCGAAGGACACTGCAATCACAATCCCTATGTTGGAAGATTTATGTCCAGCTGAAGGACTTGTGGAAGAAGTTTATTTGGATAACTTAAGTTCCAGTAGCTTGGTAATTATTTTCAATGAGATAGGTAAGTACCCGACTTGCCAACTTTATGATCTTTTGCATGACTTTTGTTGGATAAATGCAAGAAAGGAGAAGTTGTTTGACTGGATAAGTTCAAGTGCTCCATCGTCTTCTTCAGATTTGATGCCACATACAGTGTCCATTGACTGTACCAGCGAGTTCTTTGGGGTTAACAGTTTTGTCCAGTTAAGTTCAATTAAGAAAAGGCATTCTGGTAAACACCTCTATTCTTTGAGGATAACTGGAGACAAGATGGACGACCTTCTTTCTGATACATTTCACCTAAGACACTTGAGGCTTCTTAGAGCGTTAGACCTGGATCGCTCTTTTATCAAGGTGAAAGATTCTTTGCTGAATGAAATATGCATGTTGAATCATTTGAGGCTCTTATGCATTGGGATAGAAGTTAAATCTCTGCCTGCGTCTTTCTCAAACCTCTGGAATCTAGAAATCCTGTGGGTGTATAACGTAAGATCAACCTTGGTACTATTGCCGAGAATTTGGGATCTTATCAAGTTGCGAGAGCTGTTCATGAATGCTTGTTCTTTCTTTGATTTGGATACAGATGAACCAATATTGATAGCAGAGGACAGAAAGTTAGAGAAGTTGAAATGTTTACATTATCTCAAGCTTTCCTATTCAAAAGACACAGAGGATATTTTTGAAAGGTTTCCCAATCTTCAATTGCTTTCATGTGTCCTCAAGGAATCATGGGATTATTCAATAGAGCAATATTGGTTCCCGAAATTGGATTTCCTAACTGAAGTACAATCCCTCAGAATAGTTTTTAAAAGTTTAAACACAAATGACAGTGAGTCTTCTATAGCAACAAATCAGCCGTGGGATTTTCACTTCCCTTCGAATTTGAAAATATTGCGGTTGTGTGGCTTTCCTTTGACATCCGATTCACTATTAACAATAGCGAGACTCCCTAAACTTGAAGAGTTGTCCCTTTATAATACAATCATTCAGGGGGAAGAATGGAACATGGGGAGGATGACAACTTTGAGAATCTCAAATATTTGAACTTGCATGGAGTGACTCTTGCCAAGTGGGAGGTTGGAGAGGAATCCTTTCCCGCGCTTGAGAAATTAAAACTGCGGGGATGTCTTCAGGAGATTCCGCCTAGTTTCAGGGAATTTGTTCATTAAAAGTTATCAAACTTGTAGAGAGCCCTCATCTTGAAGACTCCTCTATGAAGATTAAGGAATGTGCTGAAGATATGTGGGGAGGGGACGAGCTTCAAGTAGTTGTCCGGAAGAATATCCCGTTATTTAAGTTGCATTTGAGCATTATGTGTGAACAGGTTCTTCTCCATTCTTTTCCTGTTCTGATTCCTGTGGCCAAATGTTAAAAGATGTCTACAATGTGTTTGGTAAAAGTCTCAACTGAACTATCTGTTTGTGAATACTAAGTAGAAATATTGTTGCACCTCATGATTGTTATAAACAAGTTTGACTATATTTGAAACATACATGGGATTATATTATGTCTCGACAATACACATCTGCCCTTGACCTTTTTTTTGTGTGTGTAAATTAACATTGTGGGATAATGCTTTGTAAGCACCATTTGATGTTTGACCTTGATCAATATCTCGAAAATAACTTCCTATATGTCTTGACTATATCTGCAGAATTGTTTCCTTCTATGACCTTGATAAAGTCATAAGCACATTTTATACATCAGACCCTTTGGTATTGGAAAGTACGCCATGCATATTAAAGCTTATGTTATTGTTATTCGAAAGTTCATAATCTGAAGCATAAATAATAAATTTTTCTCTCTTTCCCACAAACTTTATGTGTCCCCGTCAAAAAAGAAGAACCCTTTCCTGCTGCCATGCTCCGTTCACCTCCTAGTTGGCGTGAAGTTGCTATGCTTCGCGAGTTTTCTGCCACCAAATGCCAGCGACTTCAACTTGGAGTCATGGTATTGCCGACTCTTTGATAGGATGGGCAAGAAGGAAGTCAAATAAAAGGTTAGCAAACTCTGTACCATATTATGCAAGTTATCCTTTATCCCCGGATTTTTATGTTTTTGTCAATCTTTCAAGAGTTTGAATTGTGATGCAGAATGGTGGAATTCACGTCCACCAAGAATCAGCCATCGATAAGCCCTTGATGTTGAGGGGCTAATGTATCAACTTGTTCAAATAGGTGCTGATGTACAACACCAACTAGATTGATGAGCTTCACGAAGAGACGTTTGTTTAAAAGTACACTTTGTATCAAGGTGAAGACTTGGTAGATGTTACCGAATATTATAGGATATTGTAAAGCAGGTTATAAGCCAAAAAAAAAAGTTACGCCAAACAGACATTTAGTCTATCCAGTTTTCTCAATATCAAATATTAAAAAATATAATTACAATTGATTTTAAAAAAAATTCTTGCAAAAATATTTTGATATTCAAGGAGTTAAAAATATTTATTTTCTTATTTCTAGCTTTGTTTTGGATGAAACGTTTAAGGAGAATGGAAGGAGTATCGGAAGAAGCTTTCAGATGTCCCATCAATAGATTACCTTGAACAATTACTACCTCCGTTTCATATTATAGGGACACTTTCAATTTTATACGGTGATTAAAAAGTTATTAATACATTGAAAGACTTTATCATTTTGTCCTTTGTTTATATCAATGCAATATACATAGAGTATAGAAATAGCTAGTATTGAGAATTATTTACATTCAAAATCTCATATTAATTATAGGGATAAAATAGAATAAATAAAAGACACATAGGCTTACAGTCAATTCAAGCAATAGTCCAAATTTTTATTCTGATGTACAACATTGAAAAAGCACAATTTTTTTTGAAATGTCATAATTGCCCTCATCGGAAATTACGTTGACCATGAGGTGTGTGCTATCTCCACTTATATATTAGTAGTAAACCATGGGGTGTGTGATATGACCATGAGGTGTGTGATATCACCCACCATTTTGATAGTTTCTCCGGTGTTTGTTCGAGATGAAGTGCAAGCAGACACTTCAGGAACTAGTTATGCTAGAAGTAAGGGCAAAAACCAAGAGCCAAATAACAGAAGACTTCAAAAAAACAGTTAGTCGAAACTACTTATTCTAGTCTCTCATCTACTACATCTTATTACAGCCTCATTCAACTAGGATAATAGTTCAACTTGTTTAGCTGTCCCGCTAGTTTTGTACATTGGGCTCCCCTGCTATGAACTTCCTGCACAATCGTTCGACTGACTACGACATTGTGTTCCTCTTTTCTTGGAATTGTCTTTGGTTCCTTTCTTTCCATGTATGATAGACACATGCCCCTAATACCAACCTATAGACTTCCGCTTTAACCTTTTGTCCCTTAGCATAAGTAACGACCCATTCATTTTCTTGTTGCCAACCCATTAGATGTCTACCAATGCCCTGCCAATTGAGCAGCCTTTGCCACAGAGTTTTAGTGAAGGAACATTAAAAAAAATGGTCGATTGACTCATCATCACTCTCACACAAAGGACAGGTTCTGTTTTGTATTACTCCCCACTCTGCCAGTCTATCTTTAGTGTATATTCTCCGCAATATTACTAGTTGGAGTATGAATAACCACTTAGGGCAACCTCTATTATTTCAAACCATTTTCTTTCAGTTCATTTAAGGAAAATTTTCCCTTAGTTTGTTGTACACCTGCTTAATGGAAAACTGTTCTTGGCTCAGGATATCAACATAAGAGTAACTAGCCATTGCTTAGCTTTCTCTAGTCTTCAGAATTTTCCTGACCACCCAAGAAGTTAGATTTGGAATAACCTCTCGAATACTTTATTCTATATATAGTGTATGTGAACCCATTGTATCCACAACCTATACTTCTTCTTACAAAGATCCCAAAAGTGTTTACAGACAACATCTCTATTCCATGTAGCAATGCACATAACATTAAACCCTCCAACAGTTTTGGGAAGGCATACCCTTTCCCATTATAGTAGAGCTTTCTTATTCTTATCACAACCCTCAGTCCATAGATATCTCCTGCAGACATCCTCTACCTGTTTTATGATTTTCTTTGTTAAGATAAAGACTTGACTCCAAAATATTTGCATAGTGAAGATGCTCTTGATAAGTTATAGCCTTCTTGCGTAGGATAAAAGTTTGGCAGTCCAAGTAGTAATTCTTCCCACCATCCTCTCAATCAATGATTGGCATTGCATCATATATATCTTTTTAGTTCTCAGTGGGACTCCTAGGTATATCCTAGTGTTGCCAAAATTTGTCGTTGATCCATCTTAGAAACTCCTCAAAAAAATATAGAGCTTTTGATTTTATTCAATGTCATCCCAGAAGCTTGGGAGAAGTGTTGAAAACAAGCAAATATAAGTTTAACAGACCCAATATCTCCTCGGCAGAATAAGAGAAAGTCATCGACAAAGCCTAATTGTACCAGGCTCAATTTTTCACACTTGGGATGATAACTAAAATTTGGAATTGTTCTCAAGTTCTTTACTACTTTAGTGAGGTACTCCATTGCAGGGACAAACAAACAAGGGGTCACCTTGTCCTAATCCTCTCTAGGCACGAAATGGTTTTGAAAGGCTTCCATTTATAAGTATGGATTATGAGACTGTTGTCACGCACCTCATGATCCACTTGACACAGGCTTATGGGAAGGACAACCTTTGTAAAACTAGTTCAAGAAAGTCCCATTCCAATGAGCCGTAGGCTTTTTGCATGTCCAACTTCATCATGCACCTAGGCGATGTTCCCTTCCTACCTTATCCTTTGACGAGTTCATGGCTAAGGATGATATTATACATTATCATTCTCCCCGGGACAAAAGTTGATTGATAATTATATACAAGTGTCCCCATAACCTCTTGTAGTCTATTAGTCAGTATTTTTGCTATGATTTTATACAATATAGTGCAGCATGATATAGGTTGACAGTCCTTAATATATGCTGTATTCTTACCGTTTGGGATAAGTATAATAGAAGTACAGTTAATGGCCTGCACCATAGTAGAGGAGTTGAAGAAGTGTATTACTGCTTTTGTGACCTCATCACCAATGATGATCCAAGCTTTCTTGAAGAAACAAGCATTCACCCATCACACCCTGGAACTTTCCAATCATCAATTTCTTGTAACGCAGCATGATCCTCCTCTTTGGTAACACATTTTATTAACTTCAGTTGTTGTTCTCTTGACAGTGTGTCTCCATTCCTTATTACTTGTGGGTTGATATCAATTAGTGACTTAGCGGAAAAGCCCAAAAGTGTCTTGTAGAATCCCATCATCTTCTCCTTAATCTCTATATCTTCATGGATCATATTCCCAGCAGCCCCCTGCAATTATCTTACATGGTTGAGGAAATACCTATTCTTCATGTTAGCAAAAAGGTACTTATTATTAGAGTCCCCACATGTAACAACCCCTAAAATGTTGTATGTCGGTATTTCAATTCTCGATGAAAAATAATACAGCCTCTGTATTTTGGGCATAACTTTTCATAGGTTGGTCCAAATTAGGTGATTCAAATTTCTGGGTAACCACAACATCCTTACCTACAACTTTCATGAAGAACATATCTTAATATTCATAGTATATATAGGTCAAATAAATTAATCTTTGCAAGATATAGTACTGTGATGGAATTGAGTGTTTATAGAAGAAAATTCATATCTCACTGTAGGTTGCTCCAAATTGATTGATTCTTGAACGATATGAAACTATACTTACATATCTACAATTCTTATGAAGACAAAAAATTCTAATAAGGAATTTATCTTATTCAAACGCAGCTCCGAAAAAGAGTATTCTGTTAAAAATAACTCATTTTACCTACCATGGAAAGATCTAGAGACATTTGACATCATTCATGACATAAATTGTCCTCCATTTAACATCATCCATGACATCAATATATTCCATTAAATTTTCAGATTTTCTTTATAATTATTTTATTTATTGTTAGGTCTCTCTTTCCCACCTATAAATACCCACCTTATTTCCTTATTTTATTCATCAAGCTTTCTTAAGCATTTCTTCTCTCTATATACTTCTTCTCAAATATAGTTTTAGTTTTAGTAGTATAAAAATACTACTCCGGTGATTCTTATACTCCGGGTAGTACACAAAACGCTCCGACGAGAAAAAAAGACTAGGGGTCCAAAAGTGTTCCAATTCGGAGTAAACCTTCGGATTTAAGGTATGTAAGGCTTTCATAGCATTGGATTGAGTTCGTCCATGCGCCCAATATTTAAATTTATTATAATTGAGTTATAGTTGAGTTTTATCCAAATCTTGAATTCTAGATGAATTAATTCTTCTTCTATTGAGTTTGATATATTTATGCATTAATATTATTATTATTGTTATCTCTCATATTATTGGAATTATTATTCATGGCTACTTTCCCATGAATTCTAATTGATTTGATGTTCATGAATATTTTTACATATGTTTTGAGTAAAGATGTTGGCTTTTTATTATTTTCATTGATAAAAAGAAAGTTATATGAATTAATACTATATATGTATTTTATTGAGTTTTAAAAGAGCAAAAGAGTTGAGTTTGAATGAATTTGAGCAAATGATATTTTGAGCAAGATATTTTGATGAGATGTAAATGATATTTTTTGGAAGTATAATAATTGATGAACATGAAATGAGATGAGTTTGATGATTTAAATTAAAGTCTAATGAGACTAGATGATGAGTTTAATATGAGCACATATTTTGGGAGTAGTATTGAGCACCGAGTTGGGTAAGAGTTTAATTAACTCAAACCCCAGAACTACGTAGCCAGTGTAGGATGGAGGCTATGCCTCTTAAGTCCCCAAAAGAGGACTTTGATGAGTGGATCCAAGATGGTGATGTCCTTTACCCTGGCAAGGTATTGGATGGATGTGGCAATGACATCGCTTAGTTGTATCATCACTAGCTCATAATTGATGATTGTCGATTAGAGAAACTCCCAACTGAGTAAGCATTGCTTATTACTATTATTTTTATTATTATATTTTAAACTTGCATTACATATTCATGTTGAGATGATGTTGAGTTTTGAGCTGAGTTTTCTTGAGAGAAGTTTATTGATATTTGTCCTTACCTTCCTGCCATTTTACATACTCGTACATTCCACGTACTGACGTCATTCGACCTGCATCGTTTTATGATGCAAATACAGGTGTTAGAGATCCTCAACAGGCGTTTCGTTGAAGATCACTATTTTTCAGCTATTTGGTGAGTCCTTCTTATATTTGGAGGAATTCTTTATCCTTTAATTATTGTTGAGTATTATATTTCTTTTAAGGTAGCCATGAACATGTCATTGACACCATCTACGAGTATTAGAGGCTTCATAGACAGAGTTTGATGATGTAATCGGAGTAGTTCTCCTTAGAAACTACTTCTTCTAAGAATTATCTATTTTTCCTTTGATTATGACAAGCCCACATTAGTATTCTTAAGTCTTCCGCTGATGAATAAATAAGAAATGAGACCAAGTGGTTCTCTCGAAAGCCAAAAATGGTTTCTGAGTGCCGGTCATGCCTAGGGTACCCTCTAGGGGCGTGACACCACATTTAGCCACTAGACTTTGGATTTTTACCTACATACACTTTCTATAATTTCTCCCCACTTTGCCAGATCCTTTTTCAATCTTCTTTCTTCTTCAATAAGGGTGTGGTTAAGTAAGTTATGATCCATTTTCTCTTGAGTTTCTAGAAGTTGTTGCCTTATGTTCTGTAGTTTTTGATCTATTTTCATAAATTGTTGAGTATTCAGAGTCTTCAGCCCTTTCTTCACCTCCTTCAATTTTATCCAGATCTTCCTCATATCACCACGACAACTAGGTCCTTCCCAGTAAGCATCTACAGCCTTCAAAAAAATCCACATGATCTGCCAAGCAATTAAAAAACTTAAATGGCTTGCCCCCTCTAATCTCGTCTATAAAATCTGATACATAGTAGAGAATGGTCTGAGAACCCAAGCTCCAATATATATTGGTATGGGTGGCATTGTATTCATTCATACCACATTCACGAGCCCTCTATCAATTCTGTTGTAAGTATGGTGGTTCATCCAAGTATAGTTCTGCCATTCGTGGGGAGCTTGTGCATTCCGATATTTATTAGCAAATCTCTGAAATCTTTAACCTCATATTGGTAATCCTATGATCCCACAATTCTGTCTTCATCTCTTAGTATTGCATTAAAATCTCCCATGAAAATCCAAGGGTCCTAGATATTGTCATGAGGATTTGTCAATGAACGCCATAACGGCCTTCTGGTTGCAACAGTGTGCTCGTCATATACTGCAGTGAACAAGAATGTGTATTGTTGTTCATCTAATGAAATTAGTCCATGGATAAATTGTGTATCCTGTTGTAGGGTAGTGAAACTAACCCTTCTAGGTTCCTAAATAATCCATAGTCTTTCTGTCACGATCGAAGTCTAGGGCCCAGATGTTACACGGCGAATGAGACACCCGGAGGTACCTCACCCAAGCCTCTTAGCATTTATTAAGCTTTTCATCGGTATTGTCATTCAAATAAGCAAAAATAAGAAGGGTAATGAGACTAAGGGATTCAACATAGAATAGGAGTTAAAGTCGACTTAAACATCATACATTATGTCCAATGATACTTTCTACATTAAAGACTTGGTGGGGGAAAAGACACGTCCCTAGCTCACCCTCAAGATAAAAGTCAAAGTACCAAAAACAACCCAATAGTCTATATATGACATAAGCTAAAAAAATATAGGAGTATTATTTTTGGAACATGGGAACTCACCAAATAGTAGTATTCTTCAACGATCAAACTTAGCCACAGGGAGGAGAGTGTAGAGCAACGCCGGTCCCTATATGGTGATATCATATAGGAAAAAGTACGTGTTAGTATTTTGAATGATTAAATATGTGAGCATGCTATACAATGAAGAACCGTGGGACATTTATAAGCAATATGCATAAGTGAATGCATGCATGAGAAATCATCATATGAAACCTTAAAATATTTATTTTGTGAGAAGATGACTGTAACCGACATTTAAAACCATGAGATCTATTGCATGGAATTCAACATAACCCTCTACATTGGCATGGGGAGACTACTTTTCGGGTAGAACTCCATCAACTTTAATCATTTCTTTAACTTTAACTTTAACGGATATTTGTGGATCCACTAGCCTAATTAACCTACAAGGGCTCCTATGTTGGCACATAGTTAATGCAACATAAGACTTTACTTAAGGACCCCTTAGGTCGAATCCCCATCTACATGCTACATTTGGTGCTAGGTCAATCCCATGGAATAACATTTAAATATCATAGTAACATAAGCATTTGTATAACTTTAGACATCAAATCATCATTCGGTGGAATAGCTCATTAAAACCTTTCATTTGATTCAAATATGTGAGAGTTGTCCTTTCACATAGAATCCATTCTTTGGCTAAAAAGCCCTTTATCATCATTAAGTCATTCTTTCATTTCAAAAGACTCCCTTTAAACATAAACATTTACTTTCATAACTTTATTTGGAGTCAAATCTTTCAATTCAACTTTATTTCAACATAAGAAAACTAAATGAGTTCATTTCATTCAACTTTTAATACATTTAAAAACAATGCAAGCATGCATGAGGATGACGGAAAAGCATCGATTAACATCTTAAATTAACCCACTATTTAGACTTTAAACTACTCTCAAGCCTTCTTATAAGAACCTTGAAAAATTATTCATTTCATGAAATTGGAAGTCAATACATATCAATGTGGGTAAATAAACTTCAAATAAGCCATAATCTAGGCATTTAGAATCATCATGTAAAAGCCCATAAGAGTTCATCATTTAAAATTTGAAATACTAAGTTAAGAAAATATTTGGGCTCAATAGGTGGAAGAACTCATTGATGTAACCCACATACCATGGGGAAACAAAATCTCTAATGAAAACTTGAGAAAGAATGGAGATGTAAAGATGCCTTGAGATGAAATTGGCTTGAAACTCTTGGGAGAATTTGAGAAGAGAGAATTTGTGTGTCTTGAGCCTAAGTGTGAGAATGAGGGCTTTGGAAGGGTTTAGGGTCTTTAGATGGATGAATTCTACCCTTAAAACAACCTCATTTTGAATTAAAATGCAGGAAATGGCCAAAGTGTCCCTTAAAAATTTGGCTAAAACTAAATTCACGGCCATGGTGGTGACCAATGGTGTTTGACTTAGATAAATGTTTTTAGGAGTCTGTAAAGACCCTTCCTGGACTTTCTTCACGGAGACCCTTCACGGTCTATGAAGAGTATCATTGCCCGTAGATCATGGCCATGGTGCAGGTCCTGCAGGAGGCCTGTAGAGTGACCACTATAAAAACACACCACAGTTTGTGGAGGGCTCCACGCTCTGTGGTGGTCGTCTGTGGTCCTTTCCTTGGGAAGTTTCCTAAAGGCCTTGTGGAGGGGTCATCACGGAGGGCCTCACGGTCTGTGGTACTCACCACGATCCGTGTTCCTCCATCGTGGTTCCTTTCCTACAAATTTGATTCTCTGAATCTCTACCATGGTTGCTCACCATGGTCTGTGGTGCTTACCATGGCCCGTGATGGCTTCCGTAGTCAACCCTTGGTGCCAGTTTCTGCAACTTTGTGAGATTTCCTCATTTGTTCCTAGGTTTAGGACCCTCCACATTTCCGGGGTCTTACACTTCCTTTGTTCCTCATGCTTCCATTAGTTTCCCAATTTCACCCTTGAGCTACTTTCCGAATTACCTTGGCTTCCTTATATTTTTGGACTCTGCGTTCGAAAATCGCAAGTAGTCCCATTTATTCTCCCTTATAGCTACTATTAACTCCTTATGTTTATAGGACTTTTTTAGTCCTCTATCATTCCAAGTTATAATATTCATACTGGGTCAATGTAACACCCCTCAAAAAAATTTCCTAAGATTCGGGTCTTCCTTGTATAAGTGTGGGGCCCATCGTATTTATTTCAAAGTATGTGCTTGAGTTGAGATGAGTCCCTGATAAATTTAAGAGCGTTGGAGGCGATGTGGGGTCATTGAGGACCTCTAGGACCGAGCTAAGTCCAAAAGATCCGTCGTGGCTAAGTTTGGGACGAGTTCACGTAAGGGTCGACTTTCAATGACCCTATCGCTTGAAAGACGTCAATCCGGGTGACCCACGACCTATCAAATTAAAAGTCGTCGAGTCTTCTTTCCAACACCACCAAGAACGTAGATTTTGGAGTTCGGAGTCAAAAGATATGACGATCCTAAGATGAACTAGCACAGTAGGAATCCTAATCTTTGGCCTGGGTTACAACTGCTGGGGAAATGGCCTTGGCGCTGTAAGGGCGCGACGCGCCACTATCGCGCCAGAAACATGCCTCAGTAGTTTGGTCCTTGGCGCGATGCGCCACTAAAAGTGTGCAGGGTTTTTCAGGCTAAATTCCCAGAATTTAGAATAATAGGCTTGGCGCTGTAAGGGCGCGACGCGCCACTATCGCGCCAGAAACATGCCTCAGTAGTTTGGTCCCTGGCGCGATGCACCACTAAAAGTTTGTGCAGGTTTTAGGCGTAATTGGCCTTGGCGCTGTAAGGGCGCGACGCGCCACTATCGCGCCAAGGGCGTTTTTGCCTAATTTTCAGAATTTGGAGGAAGGGCAATTTGGGAAATTTCCCAAATTATATATACACGAGCCTTGTGTATTTTGGGGGCATTTATTCAGCCCCCACTCTCTCTCTAAAGAAAAGCCCTAGATCCTCTCCCTTCTCTCTTCTCTTCTTCTCTATTTTCCAACCAAAAAGGAGTCCAAGAAGCTTCAAGATTAGAGTCCTCCATTGAAGACCCAACCACAAGGTTTTCTTCAAATCTTCACTAAGGTATGTAAGGCTATCCAAAACATGGGTTGAGTCCACCCATGTGCCCTATTCTTGTTTTGAGGCTAGATATCCATGAAAATGGAGTTTCTTGGTATGGTACATGTTTGAATGAGTATTGTTCCCGTCTTATTTAATTATTTATGTATTAATGTTGTTGAGCTAAGAGGTTCCTAAAATGAGCCCTTATGTGGGTATGAGATGATGAAGAAATGAGTTGCTAAATATGTTTTATTGGTCTTCTTAATTATGTAGACTTGATAAAGTATACTATTTTCTTAAACATGATTGCTTATTATAAAAATATCGATTTGAAGTCTTGAGGATGTGATGAGTCACAAGGATTTTCTCAAATGGATGGAGGTAATGATTGATTATATCTAGATGATGTTATATATGTGCATTTAAAACTTCCTTGAAGATATGATTGAGATTGAGCATTGAGATTGGGATTTGATTGTGATAGAGTTGATGAGTTGACAAGGTTGTAATGAGACTTGTTGATATGAGTTGATTGAGTTGATTTGATGGAGTTTTATGAGCATTAAGTCTTGGGAGGAGTATCGAGCACCGAATTGGGCAAGAGTATAGTCCATACTCAAACCCAATACCTGTGTTGCCAAACGTATGGGGGATTGAACCGTTAAAATCGGATGCTTCCCCGAGAGCTTTTGTCCTGACATTATAGGACCTGATTGGATTGGATCCATGAGTGTTCGTCGTTCATGCCCTGGCAAGGTATGAACGGGCGTGGCAACGACGTCATTTCGTTGTACCTTCACTGGCTCTTAAGTGTTGGTTGTCGGTTAAGAGAAACTCCCAAATATGTTTTGATGGTAATCTAAGTCAAATTGAGTTGAATTGTATATGATTGGTCCAATCTAAATCATATTCTTGTTTGGACTTAGGACATTTGATTGAGTTGTCATTCCTTTTGAGTTGAGCTCCCGAGTTGATTTATTCTTCCTTGATGTTCGTTGTATTCGGCCATTTTACATACTCGTACATTCCATGTACTGACGCCATTTGGCCTGCATCGTTTCATAATGCAGAGACAGGTACTAGAGATCATCAACCGGCGCTCCGTTGAAGATCCACATACACTTCCAGCCAGTCGGTGAGTCCTCCTAGTTTCCGGAGGATATTGGGCCTTCTTGTACAGTTTGATTGTCTTTTCTTTATTCAGATTGTCGGTAGCCATGGGCTTGTCATTGGCACCTTTTAAACTTGAATAGAGGCTTCATAGACTGGAGTGTGGGAGGTCGAGCAGTCATTTTGAGGAGTCCTATTTTGATTATCTTCTTTGATTGTAAATGTTTGGCCTTCGGCCCTTATGTTATGAGACGTAATTTCCTTAATTGAGTTTCCGCTAAGAGAATATGCTTGAACGAATGGGTGACTGTACCAAGTGGTTCGCTCGGAGGTCAGAAATGGCCTTCGGGTGCCAGTTACGTCTAGGGTACCCTCCCGGGGCGTGACAAACATGGTATCAGAGCACAGAGTTCAAGTGTCCTAGGGAGTCTATGAAGCCGTGTCTAGTAGAGTCTTGCTTATGGGTGTGTTGTGCACCACACTTATGAGTAGGAGGCTATAGGACATTAGGAATTGTTTCACTTCCTTCATACTCTGAATTCGTGCGATGGAGTGAACTCCATGAAACTTCCTTTCTAATTCATGCGTTCATACGTTACAGATAATGCCTCCTAAACGTACCGCTAGCTAGAGGAATGTTGATAATGCAGGGATGCCACAGTTAGAGGCACGCCCAACAAGGGCTAGAGGCCGACCCACGAGATATGCGGAGGCACCTCAAGTGCCATCTACTCCACCTACACCCACATCAGAAGCTGAATTTCGAGGGGCAATTGCCATGCTCACTCAGCTAATGGCCGCCCGAAGCGGCAATCAAAGTTCGCCGACTCTCAGCTCTAGTTCCCAGGAGCCATCTGCTGCCACTAGAATTAGAGACTTTCTGAGGATAAACCCACCGGCATTTACGGGTTCTAAGGTTGATAAAGATCCCCAGAATTTCATTGATGAAATATGGAAGATTCTAAAAGCTATGCACGCTACAGAAATTGAGAGGGTCGAGTTGGTGTCTTATCAACTCAAAGATGTGGCAAACATTTGGTATAACCAATGGGAGCAGAGTTGGGGTGAAGATGCTGAACCTGCTAGATGGGATGAATTCGAGGGAGTTTTTCTTGACCACTTCTTTCCCCGAGAATTGAGGGAAGTGAAGGTGGAGGAATTTGTTAATCTAAAGCAGGAAGGTATGTCGGTTAAGGAGTATGGCCTAAGTTTCATCCAGCTGTCCAGGTATGCTCCAGAAATGATTCCTGATATGAGGTCGAAGATGAGGAAGTTCGTCTCCAGATTAGGGAGGCATGTGAAGAAGGAATGCAAGGCAGCATTATTGATCTCGGATATGGACCTTTCCAGATTAATGGTGTATGCTCAACAGGTAGAGGAGGAGAAGAAGAAAGACAGAGAAGAGCACCTGAGCAAAAAGGCAAGGTCATCTGGGCATGAGAATGAGCAGAGGCAAAGCAAGGGCAATAGGTCCTTCTTCCAGAAGAGGCCTTCCACCTATGCCTCATCTACCGCCAGCGCACCGATGCCGCAGGACAGGTATGATCGGCAGGGACAAAGTCGCCAGAATTTCAGACCCTAGGTTTCTCAATCCCCGGCCAGTGTAAGTCAGGGTTCGAAGGGAAAGCCACCATGTGGCAAATGTGGTAGGCTCCACTTGGGAGAATGTAGAGTAGGAAGGGTTGGTTGCTATAGATGAGGCCAAATGGGCCATCTTCTGAGGGAGTGTCCAGCATAGGGGAACAGGGCCCAGTCCTCTGCCACCGCACCACCAGCTAGAGGTAATTAGAGGGGCACTACTCCAGGTATGAGTGGAGGTACAAACCGTCTATATGCCATGGGCAATCGTCAAGATCAGGAGAACTCTCCAAACGTCGCGACGGGTACGATTCGAGTCTCTTCTTTTGATTGTTATGTATTGATGGATCTAGGTGCCACCTTATCTTTTGTGACTCCTTATGTGGCTAGCAAATTCAATAAAATTCCTGAACGTCTTCTTGAGCCTTTTAGTATGTCCACTCCTATCGGTGATTCTGTCCTAGCTGAGAGAGTCTATAGAGATTGCACCGTGTCAATTCATCACAAGGATACCTTGGCCGACCTAGTTGAGTTGGACATGGTTGATTTTGATGTGATACTTGGCATGGACTGGCTCTATGTCTGTTATGCCTCTATTGATTGTAGAACTCAGGTTGCCACGTTCAAATTCCCGAATGAGGATGTCATAGAGTGGAAGGGTAGTCCTGTTGTGCCTAAGGGTAAGTTTATTTCATACCTTAGGGTCAGGAAGCTAATCTCAAAAGGGTGTATCTATCACCTTGTCCGAGTAAAAGATGACAGCATTGAGTCTTCATCCCTTGAGTCGGTTCCGATTGTCAACGAGTTTCCGGATGTCTTTCCTGAAGATCTGCCTGGAGTCCCTCCTGATAGAGAGATCGACTTCGGGATTGATGTTCTTCCTGATACCCAGCCTATCTCAATTCCCCCATATAGAATGGCTCCAACCGAGTTGAAGGAGTTGAAGTAGCAGCTGAAGGACTTGTTAGATAAGGGATTCATTAGGCCGAGTGTCTCTCCATGGGGTGCTCCGGTCCTATTTGTGCGGAAGAAGGATGGGTCCCTTAGAATGTGTATCGACTACAGGCAGTTGAATAAAGTCACTGTGAAGAACAAATACCCTCTCCCCAGAATAGATGACTTATTCGACCAACTTCAATGTGCCACTTGTTTCTCAAAGATAGACTTGAGATCCGGCTACCACCAGTTGAAGGTGAGAGAATGCGATGTTCCGAAGACTGCTTTCCAGACTCGTTATGGCCACTTTGAATTTTTGGTCATGTCTTTTGGGTTGACTAATGCTCCCGCCGCTTTTATGGATCTCATGAACCGAGTATTCAAACCATACCTTGATATGTTTGTGATTGTATTCATAGATGATATTCTGGTTTACTCCAAGAATGAAGAGGAGCACGCCTATCATCTTAGAGTCGTTCTACAAACTTTGAGGGACCAGGTATTGTATGCAAAGTTCTCTAAATGTGAATTTTGGCTTGCATCAGTGGCCTTCTTAGGCCACGTTGTATCTGGAGATGGTATTCAGGTTGATGCTCAGAAAATTGAAGCTGTGAAGAATTGGCCCAGACCCACATCCCCAACAGAGATAAGGAGCTTCCTAGGTTTGGCCGGGTACTATCGAAGGTTTGTAGAGGGATTCTCATCCATATCATTACCATTGACTAAACTGACCCAAAAGAAGGCTAAGTTCCAATGGTCTGATGCTTGTGAGGAGAGTTTCCAGAAATTGAAGACCAAGCTAACCACTGCTCCTGTTCTAACTTTGCCCGATAGAACAGAGGGTTTTGTGATTTATTGTGATGCCTCTAGAATTGGTTTGGGTTGTGTGTTGATGCAAAGGGGGAAAGTGATAGCCTATGCTTCAAGACAACTTAAGCTTCATGAGAGGAATTACCCAACTCATGACCTTGAGCTGGCAGCTGTGGTGTTTGCACTTAAAATTTGGTGCCACTACCTGTATGGAGTGCATATCGATGTATTCACCGATCACAAGAGCTTGCAATACGTCTTTAGCCAGAAGGAACTCAACCTTAGGCAAAGGAGATGGCTTGAGCTACTCAAGGACTATGATATGAGCATCCTCTACCATCCAGGTAAAGCTAACGTTGTTGCTGATGCTCTTAGCAGGTTGTCCATGGGTAGTACTAGCCATGTGGAGGAAGAAAGGAGGGAATTGGCAAAGGAGGTACACAGATTAGCCCGATTGGGAGTTCATCTGGAAGAGAATAATGAAGGCGGAGTTACAGTTCAGGATGGGTCTACATCCTCACTTGTGGCAGAGGTGAAGGAGAAGCAAGACCAAGATCCCGTCCTTCTCCAATTAAAGGGAGTCATTCACAAACAAGAGGTAATGGTCTTTACCCAAGGGGGAGATGGTGTATTGCGGTACCAAAATAGATTATGTGTGCCAGATGTTGATGATGTTCGAGAGAGGATTATGGACGAAATGCATAGTTCTAGATACTCTATTCATCCGGGTTCCACAAAAATGTACCATGACTTGAGGGAGATCTATTGGTGGAGCGGGATGAAGAGGGATATTGCGGAATTCGTTTCCAAATGTCTGAATTGTCAACAAGTGAAGGTTGAGCATCAAAGACCATGTGGTCTAGCCCAAAACATAGAAATTCCAGAATGGAAGTGGGAGATGATCAACATGGACTTTATTACAGGCTTGCTGAAGTCCCGAAAGCAATATGATTCCATTTAGGTAATCGTGGATAGAATGTCGAAATCAGCTCACTTCTTGGCGGTTAAGACTACTGACACCGCAGAAGATTATGCAAAGTTGTATATACAGGAGATCGTCAGATTGCATGAGGTCCCTTTGTCTATCATCTCAGACAGAGGAGCTCAGTTCACTTCCCAATTTTGGAAATCCTTTCAGAAGGGATTAGGTTCGAGGGTGAACTTGAGTACAGCCTTCCATCCCCAGACAGATGGCCAAGCAGAGCGCACCATTCAGACATTGGAAGATATGTTGAGGGCGTGTGTGCTTGACTTCAAGGAGAATTGGGGTGATCACTTGCCTCTCATAGAGTTTGCATATAACAATAGCTATCATGCAAGCATTCAAATGGCTCCTTATGAAGCCTTATATGGGAGAAGGTATAGATCGCCCATTGGGTGGTTTGAAGTTGGTGAAGCCGAGTTGATTGGGCCTGACCTCGTTCATCAAGCCATGGAGAAGGTACGAGTTATTCGAGAGAGGCTAAAAACAGCCCAAAGTCGCCAAAAATCTTACACCGATGTGAGGAGGAGAGACTTAGAGTTTGAGGTGGATGATTGGGTGTATTTGAAAGTGTCACCCATGAAGGGTGTCATGAGGTTCGGGAAGAAAGGGAAACTTAGTCCTCGATATATTGGCCCGTACCAGATTTTGAGGCGGATCGGGAGTGTTGCTTATGAGTTGGACCTACCCTCGGAGCTAGCTTCCATTCATCCGGTGTTCCAAGTTTCAATGTTGAAAAAGTGCTTGGGTGATCCCTCGTTGGTAGTCCCTATTGAAAGCGTTGGAATTAAGGATAGCTTATCCTATGAGGAGGTCCCAATCCAAATCCTTGATCGCCAAATCTGCAAATTAAGGAACAAGGAGGTCGCCTCAGTTAAAGTCTTGTGGAGGAATCAATTTTTTGAGGAAGCCACGTGGGAAGCGGAGGAAGCCATAAAGTCTAAATACCCACATCTATTCGTGCCTACCGAGGAGAATATTGAAGGTAATGACTATTTCCTTGACTCAAATTCATTTGTGCCTTTTTGAGTTTGATTGATACTTGATTGAAAATTTGATTGATTGAATGACTGAGTTTTGATTGTGATTTGTACCCCGAGTCCATTCTTGGTTTCTCGTCATTCGAGGACGAATGATCCCAAGAGGGAGATAATGTAACACCCCTCAAAAAAATTTCCTAAGATTCGGGTCTTCCTTTTATAAGTGTGGGGCCCATCGTATTTATTTCGAAGTATGTGCTTGAGTTGAGATGAGTCCCTGATAAATTTAAGAGCATTGGAGGCGATGTGGGGTCATTGAGGACCTCTAGGACCGAGCTAAGTCCAAAAGATCCGTCGTGGCTAAGTTTGGGACGAGTTCACGTAAGGGTCGACTTTCAACTACCCTATTGCTTGAAAGACATCAATCCGGGTGGCCCACGACCTATCAAATTAAAGGTCGTCGAGTCTTCTTTCCAACGCCACCAAGAACGTAGATTTTGGAGTTCGGAGTCAAAAGATATGACGATCCTAAGATGAACTAGCACGGTAGGGATCCTAATCTTTGGCCTGGGTTACAACTGCTGGGGAAATGGCCTTGGCGCTGTAAGGGCGTGACGCGCCACTATCGCGCCAGAAACATGTCTCAGTAGTTTGGTCCTTGGCGCGACGCGCCACTAAAAGTGTGTAGGGTTTTTCAGGCTAAATTCCCAGAATTTAGAATAATAGGCTTGGCGCTGTAAGGGCGCGACGCGCCACTATCGCGCCAGAAACATACCTCAGTAGTTTGGTCCCTGGCGCGATGCGCCACTAAAAGTTGTGCAGGTTTTAGGCGTAATTGGCCTTGGCGCTGTAAGGGCGCGACGCGCCACTATCGCGCCAAGGGCGTTTTTGCCTAATTTTCAGAATTTGGAGGAAGGGCAATTTGGGAAATTTCCCAAATTATATATACACGAGCCTTGTGTATTTTGGGGGCATTTATTCAGCCCCCACTCTCTCTCTAAAGAAAAGCCCTAGCTCCTCTCCCTTCTCTCTTCTCTTCTTCTCCATTTTCCAACCAAAAAGGAGTCCAAGAAGCTTCAAGATTAGAGTCCTCCATTGAAGACCCAACCACAAGGTTTTCTTCAAATCTTCACTAAGGTATGTAAGGCTATCCAAAACATGGGTTGAGTCCACCCATGTGCCCTATTCTTGTTTTGAGGCTAGATATCCATGAAAATGGAGTTTCTTGGTATGGTACATGTTTGAATGAGTATTGTTCCCGTCTTATTTAATTATTTATGTATTAATGTTGTTGAGCTAAGAGGTTCCTAAAATGAGCCCTTATGTGGGTATGAGATGATGAAGAAATGAGTTGCTAAATATGTTTTATTAGTCTTCTTAATTATGTAGACTTGATAAAGTATACTATTGTCTTAAACATGATTGCTTATTATAAAAATGTCGATTTGAAGTCTTGAGGATGTGATGAGTCACAAGGATTTTCTCAAATGGATGGAGGTAATGATTGATTATATCTAGATGATGTTATATATGTGCATTTAAAACTTCCTTGAAGATATGATTGAGATTGAGCATTGAGATTGGGATTTGATTGTGATAGAGTTGATGAATTGACAAGGTTGTAATGAGACTTGTTGATATGAGTTAATTGAGTTGATTTGATGGAGTTTTATGAGCATTGAGTCTTGGGAGGAGTATCGAGCACCGAATTGGTCAAGAGTATAGTCCATACTCAAACCCAATACCTGTGTTGCCAAACGTAGGGGGGATTGAACCGTTAAAATCGGATGCTTCCCCGAGAGCTTTTGTCCTGACATTATAGGACCTGATTGGATTGGATCCATGAGTGTTCGTCGTTCATGCCCTGGCAAGGTATGAACGGGCGTGGCAACGACGTCGTTTCGTTGTACCTTCACTGGCTCTTAAGTGTTGGTTGTCGATTAAGAGAAACTCCCAAATATGTTTTGATGGTAATCTAAGTCAAATTGAGTTGAATTGTATATGATTGGTCCAATCTAAATCATATTCTTGTTTGGACTTAGGACATTTGATTGAGTTGTCATTCCTTTTGAGTTGAGCTCCCGAGTTGATTTATTCTTCCTTGATGTTCGTTGTATTCGGCCATTTTACATACTCGTACATTCCATGTACTGACGCCATTTGGCCTGCATCGTTTCATAATGCAGAGACAGGTACTAGAGATCATCAACCGGCGCTCCGTTGAAGATCCACATACACTTCCAGCCAGTCGGTGAGTCCTCCTAGTTTCCGGAGGATATTGGGCCTTCTTGTACAGTTTGATTGTCTTTTCTTTATTCAGATTGTCGGTAGCCATGGGCTTGTCATTAGCACCTTTTAAACTTGAATAGAGGCTTCATAGACTGGAGTGTGGGAGGTCGAGCAGTCATTTTGAGGAGTCCTATTTTGATTATCTTCTTTGATTGTAAATGTTTGGCCTTCGGCCCTTATGTTATGAGACGTAATTTCCTTAATTGAGTTTCCGCTAAGAGAATGTTCTTGAACGAATGGGTGACTGTACCAAGTGATTCGCTCGGAGGTCAGAAATGGCCTTCGGGTGCCGGTTACGTCTAGGGTACCCTCCCGGGGCGTGACAGTCAAGTTAGGAGGTTCACTCCTGTCATAGTCGCCACTACCACTAGTCCCTCATTTTTCCACTATCGACTGAGGTTTATTGACCCCATGGTTAACCTTTAATAGTTGGAACCTATTCCTGGTATCAATTGAGATTGATGTCGGAGGGGATGAGTTCCCTCTAAAAGCTAATTTACCATTGACTATCAGCCATTCATCCTCCTTCGACTTATTAGCCTCTGTAGTCTGTCTATTCTTTGGTCTAGAATCCCCAGGCATAACTTGTTCTGTGGTAGGTCTAGAACCAGGCATGTACCTCTATTCTTGCTTTACTTTTTTGTTTTTTTGTGTTGGTCTTATTGATGGTCTTGTTGTAGGGGCATTTACAACATTTGACTTATAACTATGGCCAACTTGCAGGCACACATTGCAAAACTCCGGCTCCTATTCATACTCCAATGGCTGGTTGAGTACCTCTCCAATAGGATCTAGGACCCCAACAGGCTTGACAAAGGCCTTGTATGTCCATTTTAATCAAAACTCGAGCAACGGAGATTCTAGCAGCATTCGTCATACACTCATCGACATATAGAGGATTCCCAATAACACTCCCTATTTGGCTCAAAGACTTCATGCTCAAGCAATTAAGGGGAAGCTTAGGCAGTGTCACCCATATTGGGATTGTTCTGAGAATCTCATCCTTCAAGCTGAATTAAGGCACCATGGTTTCATAATGACGGGTCTGCTCGTAATGGTGTGAGGGCCAGAATCTAGTACCTCACTCTTTGCTCCATCGTCTGAAATTTGATGATGAAATAATCACTATTACGATAGAAAACCTAGGGTTTCACTTCAAATTTCCATTGGTTAGCAAGGAATCTCTCCATTTCTCCAATAAAGGGTGAATTCCCTACAACATACATTATTAAAGTTATCTTCCACTTCACCATTTCCTCTTTGATATCCTTTAAAGTCAGCTGCACAATTTTTTCTCCATCTTTGATTTGTGGCACAATGAATTGCCATTCCATGCCCCTAGCATTCAACTTACCTCCTGTGACTACATTCACCCATGACCTACCCTCGATTGGGGATGGATCCCTAATTGGTACAAGTACCGAGTTAGGATTTGGTGTGACAACCTTCTCCTTAGTTAAATCGATCAGCGAGTTCTCCCTACCTCGTTGGATCTCCTTTGGAGTCAATACTGTCCTCTAACCCCCTCTTTCAGCAGCGTTGAGGAGGATAAATGTTCCCTTTTTTCGGAGAGCCTATGCAATGCCATTAATTCCCACTTCCTCCCTTGGTGTCGCTCTTATGCCACTGTTTGTGTTACATTCATTCAATTGTAACACCACAAACCCCCTCTTTCAGTAAACTTCTACACAAAGACATCTCTAGTCTCGTGCTCTTAGAGCAAGTTAGTGACTAACGTGCATAGGCGGCCAGCATGGGGTGGGGGAGGACGAAGAAGCTGGATAACAAGCAGATAGCAATACCAATGGAAGGAAAGGGTTTGGGTAAAGGAATTGCAAGCACAGATAAGGGTGGTGTGGGTAGTTCGATAGGCGTTATTGACAAAAGTATATATAATCTACAACTTTTATCAAAATATATTATATCATCAAAAAAAATATTCAACAAACTACAAAATTGAAAGGATGAAGTTGGGTCAATCACAACTTCATTTACTTGGATTTGTTGGTATGAAGTGAATTGTTTCACTTTTGTATCCAAATAAAGGTGTATCTCGGGTAGAAGATCATGCGTTTTATTATACATAAATGAGATATAAACCTCTTATGTATTGCTATAGCATATATACAATTGTAAGCTTCTGGTAAGTATATATGAAAATATAGTGCAAAGTAATTAATGCTTCTCATTATAAAAGAAAAAGAAACAACACAATATCATTATGTCTACTTGCTCTTCAAACAAGGGTTAACCACAAGGTAATCTTACTCCTCTAGTCAATACGGCTCAATAAAATTAGTGGTCTAATGTCAAAATCTCAATAAGAATTTTCAAGTATATTCTATAAAATTAGCTACGACGTACATCTCATGTGCCACACGCGGATCTCATACCAATTGGTAAAAATATTTTAAACTAAAGTATATATTGTTGTAAAATATGTGTGTCATGAGCTATACATCTAAAGTTAAAGAAAATTAGTGCTAGCTCAGATCATCGACTTAATAATTAAACTCAAAATAATTGGATAATGTGTGAACTTAGGATTGTTGTTTCTTGAAATAGTTTGCTGAGCATAAGAGGATTTGTTTTTACCAAAACAAGTTATTATTTAAATCAATTCACTAAAATAATACATTTTTATTTGAAAATTTTCAAAAATAGGATAAAAGTATTTAGCAGTTCCGTATTGTACAATATTTTATTTATAAAAGTTAAAGGGCAAAACTGATGACAGACAGATTTAACAGACTATAAAATGTTAGTGTTAGTAACATTTTATGAATAACTAGTGTATTTGGCCGTGCTTGGTGCGGTTATAAAAAGAACTAAAATAAGGTTGTATATTAATATCAATTTACTTTAATAAAAGGAAATTATTTTTTATTAATCACACAAATTTCATAAAAAAAAGCTATGAAAAATATTTAGGTTAAATATGAAACTGATATAAGAAATCAATATGAACTTGCAAAAGTTAAATATTAAAAATAAATTTAGTGGAAAAAAAGGGATGGTAATGTTAAGATTACTGAATGTAAATTCGAGATGTGATTGTTTTTTTCTTTTTTCTCTGAGATACATTTTTTAATTATATTTTTAGTATGATTTCTCTACATTATGTAAATTTGAGATGTAATCGCTTTTTTCTGCTTTTTTCTAACCTTTTTCAAAATTACATTTTTAGTATAATTTTTTGACAATGTGTAAACTTGAGATGTGATCGCTATTTTCTTCTTCTTCTGAATTCCTTTTCTTAATTATATTTCTTTAGTGTAACTTCTCAACACATATGATTCACAAAATTCACATATTTTCATCTATCTAAATAAAATAAGATTTAAAAGACTAAAAGAGGGAAATAAGAAGAAATAGAAAAAAAATCAAGAAAAGGATAAAATCAATTAAATATATCTATATTTTGTGATAATTGTTGTTTCAAGTCATCTATAAGGTGCATATAATTTCAGTTACTTAGTTTTTCACATTAATATTCTTTTAGTTCCGCTTCTTCCTCCTCTTTATTAACTTCATCATTACTTACATTCTAGTTTTCGTCTATTCACCAACCTAAAGAATTTTCATATCAAGATCATTAATTTTTTTTAATTAAAATCAGAAAATAAAAGAAGGCAAGAAAGAAAATAAATTTAAAAATAAACATAAAAAGAGAACAAAAGAGAGAATTAGTTATGCAAAAAGATTGAAAAAAAATGCCACGTACAAGTTCCTATTTCTTCTAGTTTTGCTTGGCTTATATATAAAAATATTAAAGTGTATATTTCACATTTCAAATAAATACTACATTCAATATCCAATAAATTTCTAAGAATAAATAGTCATAGTAATTAAGAGGATTAAAAATGTGACTTTGGAATTGTTTGTAACATAATGGAGCAATATATGTACATTATTACACAAATAATGAACATTAATCATAGAAATGAAAAGACAACCAAAATTAGAGTTATTGAGATAAATATTTTTATATAAAGTTAAATAGAAAGTAGGAAGAAAAAGCCACAAAAAAAAGAAGAAGAAGAAAGAAGTCAAATTAAAGAGATGACACTTTACTTTTTTTAGTGCCAATAATTATTATGTAGGTAGATATGGATTTTTAAAAATCACCATTTTCCTTCCCAGAAAATCAACACATTATTTTACTTTTTTTTTTCTTTTAAAAACTAATAAGCCTTAATTATATAGAATAATTCAAACCAAAAAGTAATTTAAAGGGATAATATTTTAAATGCCGTTGTAGTAGTAATCTCTGAAAAATCTCAAAAATTTGAGAACTTCTAACAATAATACTTTTTTGAGTAACATACATGTATATGTTGACTTCTTTTTTGTTTTTATTTTCAAAAATATCCTGACATGGAGACACAATGAGTTAACCTTACAACAACAATTAAAAAAACATAAAAATAAAGTTAACTAATAAGATAAAAACTTCAAAAAATCTCTAATTGTGAGTTAAAAAGGAAATAAGGACTCTGTTATCAACATAATATAATTCAATTCTCCAAAACTACAAAGAGAAAAAAAGAGCAAAATAATCAAAATCTTTAGAAACTACAAAGAGAAGTAGAAAAAATATCTCTTGAAGCTACAAAAAGAAGCAAAGAGAAAAAATCAAATCATTTTCTTTTAAAAAATTCATGATTCGTTCTATCAACAATCCAAAAATAATAATACTAAATGTATAATTGCAACAGATAAAAGGGGATAATTATATTAGACATATTAAATTATTTCACCTCATAAAATTGAACTATGCAAAAATGTCTAACAATATTTATAATAGATCTCTCTCCTGCAAAATCAAATCAAAGTAGACAAAAAAATGACCAATCAAAAAGACAAAAGATGAAGCATAAGGAGAAATGAAAATAAAATAATCATCATATAAGTCTCAAAATAGGTTTTTATAAAAGTGATTTTAAGGTGTCTTCAATTTGTATATTAAATTATTTAAGGGTTATGAATATGAAAGGTTAGGAGTTATGAACATTACTAATATTAATTACGAGTAGAATTTATATATTAAGGAGATGCTTTTATAAAATAGAATAATTGAAAGAAAGGAGAGAAAAAAAACCCAAAAAAGATAAATATGAATGGAGATAAATGTGTCACATCACCTTATCTATGATCCTCTTTTATAGATTTACCGGTAAATATGTCCGCGTTTGATGCGATTATACAAATGAATTAAAAGACTGATAAATAAGTAATTTTATGATTTTATAATTGAAGGTTATATTCAATTTTTAATGATCAAATAAGTGATCAAAAAGAGAGAAATATAATTTGAAAATTCGATCTCGAGATAGTCCCTACTCAAGCAATCATCTCTAAGATTGATTAGAATACAATTCTTTTTATATTTTGATGTTATAGTATTTTTTATATAATTTTTTTAAAAAAAAAATACAAAGGTTATGCAACTGTATTTTACCATTTATTATTTTTTTAAAAGGCAAAATTTCAGATCATAACACTATTTTCTCCTAGTTTACATAATTTCACTTTTTACAGATTCATTAAATTGATTTAGAATTTTTCCAATGGGTAGTTTATTTTTATTATCTATATGGTTACAATATATTTATTTAGACAAACATATGTTGAATAAATGATTTTTCTCTCCTGTACATTTAATAATATATATTTTGTTTCTGTCCTTAATTAGAGAGTCAAATAATAGGTTTCAAATTATTGTCTTCAAAGTTTTTAGTGTCTCTTTTTTTTTGTTTCCTTGTTCTCCCCTCCTTCCAGGATTATTCTTTCCGTTTGTTCCTCTTCCTTCTTTATTGTTTATGGGAGCTAATTTTTGCGATCACTAAATAAATAAATTTATCTTAAAAAGTTATTTAACTTTATCTATAAAGTAAAAATTATTAAATTAATAATAAGTATCTCAAAAAGTCACTCAACTTTATTTTATAACAAAAAAAGTCAATCAACTAATGAAAATTATCTAAGAAAGTCACTCAACTTTATTTGTTATCAGAAAAATCACTCAACTAATAATAATCATCATAGAAAGTCATTGAGTGATTTATAGGTGAAATGACAATAGTTGAGCGACTTTTTATGATAACTATCATTAGTGAAATGACTTTTATTTTATAAAATAAAATTAAGTGACCATATGAAATAGATTATTAGTTGAATGACCATATAAAAAATTAACTCTCGTTTATTGCTTTTCACATGTATGTTGTTACATTTAAATAAATAAATGTTTTTGCATTTGTTTTACTTTGTAGAAAAATTCATAAGTTATAACATGTTTTGCCAAAATTTTTCAAAGGCCAAAAGTTTTTTTCGTTGAAGTTAATCTGTTTGGCCAAGCTTTTAGGAGAAAATAAAAATATTTTTAAGCAAAAGCAAAAATTATTAAAGAAAAAATTATTTTTGAGAAGTTGAAAAAATAGTTTCTCTTCAAAAATATTTTTGCTCAAAAACACTTTTGAGAAATTACACTTAGGCTCACTTTTTAAAAAATTGTCGAACATTAATTGCTAATCAAAAGTGTATTTCAAATTGATTAGGCAGACACCAATTGTTTCTCTAAAAAAATACTTTTCAAAATTAGTTTATTTCGAAAGTTTGGCCAAACTAGCTATCAATCATTCCAAACTTATGATTTTTGTCCTATGATTAATTTTGGTTTGATCAAATTTTTTACCATTATAGCCCCGATATTTTTTATACTCTTCGAAATATTTTTTTCTAAATATAACTTTTAATTATCTCCCTATTTTACTTTCTAATTCTTGTCCTTTAATTTTTACATTAAGTATGTCGTCATTGTTATTTTACTTTTAACTTTTAAATAAAATTACTTTTTAAATTGATATTGTTAACAAATAGATTCAAGAATATTTCAAATATTTTTAAAAAAGAAGATATTTTTCATAACTTTTTATTAAATGAATGAGATTTTAAAGGAATCATATATTTAAAAGTGAGAGTGATTCATTTGATTTTAAGCTTCTCATGTTTCCTTTCATTAAAATTATAGGTAAATTATATACTAAAATATAAAAAAGGTATATATGGATTGAAAATATAAGGAAGGATATATATAAACTATTTTGGAATAATTTCAGAACCTCCATTCACATTTCTCTCTATAACACTCATCTCCCATATGATTTACGATATTATACCTACTTTTCTTATTTAATTTTTTTATAACCATTCTTTAGATCTATTAAAAATAAATATAAATTAATTATAATTTGACAAGTATATCCTAATTTATATTAATTTATTCATATTAATACATATGATAAAAAACAATTTATTTAATAAATATTTTAAAAATAAATTAATATAAATAAAAATTATTCTCTAAGAATTGAAAGTACTCTTCTGTCCAAATTTCGACGTTTCATTTTTTTCTTGATAAAATTAGTGGATTATCATGTAAAGATGTTTCATTTTTGTTTGGTAATTAAAAGAACAGGTTTATTTATATATAAATATTTTATTTGTGTTGAGGCCCAGCCCAAAAACCCTTAAACCCCCTTCTTCTCCATCGTCTCTACCAATTTCTCTTCTTCAACAGAGACACTCAGACGCACAAATTCTTCTTCTTCATCATCATCATCATCATCATCATCATCATCATGGGTTTCTTTGACCTTAACATACCATACTATGAATCCGATAGAAACATTATCACAGACAAAAAAACCCTAAAAGCCATACGTCTCAAGCTCATAATCAGGGCAATGGAGTTGGGTTACTCGGGAATAGCATACAATCGCATTTTCAAAGGTGTAATGTCGGAATCAGATCGTTGTTGTATCCCTTTATTCCCTCTTTCATCTGTTTTGAAACTTGCACCTTCGCTTTCCTCAGCCGTAGAGTTTCATAGAAAACTCTTAAATGTCCCTGTTTCATCCCCTTTTCGTCAGTACACGCGTTTGACTGTTGTGGTTGATAGTTCGTCTCAGGCTTCTGCTCTTAATTCTGGAAATCCGATTCTGAAAAGCTATGATATTGTTGCGGTGAGACCCCTCAATCAGCAGGCGTTTGAACAGGCTTGCCAGGTTTCTGAGGTTCGTTAAATACTCCCTCTGCACCTAATTTAAGCATGTTAGTTTGACTTAACACGGAGTTTTGAGAAATAAAGATGTCATTTTTGAATCTCGTGATCATAAATTAAACACTATTTAGATGTTGCATTTTATATCTCATACACTATTTTTTTTGTGTGCTTACCTTCTTCTTTTCAACTTTTAGGTGGACATAATTGCTATTGATTTCTCGGATAAGTCTCCATTTAGGTTGAAGCAATCTATGGTTAAAGCTGCAATTCAGGTGTGCCCATTATCAGTGTAATAATCATATTCATGATGCGAATCCTACTGCATGTGCACTTCATGAAATATTGGGACTATAACTATTGATAAATTGAAAAAAAAAAGTCTGAATGAGTCCAAGATTGTTAGAGTTGTGGTGGGTCACTTTCAAGGGCTTAAGGCTTTGTAAGAAAGATCAAATAACATATGCTTTGGGCTCTGATTAGAATGAAGCAGTCATCTTTAATATAAACATGTAATGGACAAAGGCCGAACTACTTTCTTTTGTTTATTTTGGATAGAATGGTTGAAGAGGATTGGGCATGTGGGATAAAATATGGGTTCTCAATATATTTTTGATTTCTACTAAATTTCGGTTATAAAGAATATTAGTGTGTTCTCCTAAAAGAAAACACTATTAAGTGAAATAAAAAGGACAATTGAAAAGAGGAATGATTACTTTTGTTGGAGAAAGGTGATTTGGAAGAAAGTCTTTCCCTTGATTTGCTACCTATTTAGGAAAAAAAAAGAGGAAAGTCATTCCCTTGCTTCTATTCTGATAACCTGTGATTCTGCTTTTGGTTTATTTTTCTTTCGTTTGGTGGACAAAGCATTATGTAACTTGGTGTTATAAGATCCAATCTTATGAGCAAAGCTGCAAAGGTTATTGCAGATCACAGTTTGCAAATATATGCAACATTTATCCTAGCCAAGGACCTGCTGGCTGCATGTCTTTTGTTCCTCATTTACAATACCAACATTTCAATATTTGAAACTGAACATGCATCATGTAATTAACATGATAAATGATTTTTTATGTATGGACATTAGAAGCAAGGAATGTAGAACAAATGGTTTAAGCTCCTCGATCTTGTAGTATAATCAAAGATAGATAGTGATTACCAGACTGAGAACTTCTCATGCACATATCATCCAAAGTATTCCCCTTAATACTAATAATTGTCTGCATGCTCTTTTGTGATTTTCGTTTGTCATGGTATTTCCTCTTTTAGCTGGTCCTAACTTGTTTGGGACTGAGGGGTAGTTGTGATATTATTTCCTCTTTTGGTCAGTATATATGGATGAGGTGGTTAATTTTACTGAGTTAAACCATTTCCAGAGGATTTCTTAATTTAGCATTTGATATTTGATTATTAAGTCTTGCAACTAGGTTAGGAATAAACACTGTGCAAGCAATTGGATCTCCATACTTAAGAGGAGCTATATGTTGATGGAATTGTCATTATTGCAAGTAAAACTCCTTGGAAAGAGATATCGATGTTCATTTTGCTATATTTGTTTCCTTTTAAGACATGGGTTTCGTTTCTGTCCAGGGCTTTTGGTATGCTAAATCTTAACCACTAAGATGGGTAAATCATACGTTTCTAACTGAAGCTAATTCATTGAAAGAACTTCTTAATGTGGAGGAAAAAATGAGTGGCAGCCAAAAATGGTGTATGCTCGAAGTTAGCTGAATCACGTCTAAGTTTATCTTTTTATGGTTTTCTAGATGATTGATAGTTTTGATTTCTTTTTATTGCAGCGTGGAGTGTATTTTGAGATTACATACTCAAGTCTTATTTTGGATGCTCAAATGAGAAGGCAAACTATATCTAATGCTAAGGTGAGTCTGGAAAATTCTGGTTTTGTTCTTTTCTATTTTTTTTAGTAGTTGGTATAGTATGGGTTTAAGAGAATGCATGAAATCCTCTTGACAATAATTTAAACAGTTTTCTACAATAGCAACCTTTAACTATGGCTTTTCTACCTTGTAAATTTTTTTTTTAAAAAATCAAACTTCATGTTGAATTCATAGGAACTATTGCATGTTCTCTAATATGCGTTAGAGTAATCAAGCCTAATTGGTCTATGTTTTGACTTTCTTTTTCCTTTTACGCCTACAACAAGTAATCCTCAATTAGAAGCTATTTGTGGTTGGCAATGTGAATCCTCACTGTCCATTTTGCTCCATTTTAGACTCACCTTTCTTTTTTCATTAATGAAGATAAATTAGTAGTCCACAGGTCCTTTCTTATATGTGAAGCACCTATACTAAATTAAAAAATGGCTTTTGAACATGTCCCGATTTTTGCAGTTTGCATCACAGCTTTTATTTTTCCTTAGATATAGTTAACTGGAATTTATATTCTCTTTCTCGTCTTTTATGCACTCCATCTCATGTACCTTATATTATACCTTTATTAGCTAGACAATTTTCTTAATAGAAAGTGGAAGTCTTTACTTTGAATTATAAGCCATTTCCTTTTTGTGTGGCCTTGCCTTTTCTGAAATTTTTTATTTGGATTTGGTTGGATCTAAAGGCAGTTGGCATTCTTAGATGATATGAGGCTTTCCTTAGATTTCTAGATACTAAATACTATACATACGTTGTGACTTTATTCTATGTCGTTCATGGATTTGAACATAATACTAGGGCAATAGTATTCTGCTAACCTGGCTAGGACCCAAAAATAGTGAATATGTAGGAAGCACATTGCATATTCTACAAGTCAAGCATAGACAAAAGATATTGACTGTTACTAATTCATAGAACACAAAATGTAGGAATACTATTAAATGAAAAAGTAATTTTACAGCAGACCATAAACCTCAAGATCCAGTATTGAGGTAATAGTTCTTGCATGTTATGTTACATGTGCATTTAGTAAAGCTTCTTAACAAGAACCATAGCTCCTTGCGGCATGCTTTTTTCGAGTATAGGGTGACACTATCCTGACCTTCTGGCAGTTTTTTTTTTTTTTTGATAAGGGAAACCCGTAGCTGTTACCCTTTGGGTGCGCACAGGGTAAAACCTCTGCTCCTATGCAATAGCTCTCAAACCACATAGGAGAGGTAATCTGCACTAGGCAAGCCCGGCGATCTAGTTGGCACACCCCTTGCTTTCGCTGGCAAGGGGTTTCGAACTTGAGACCTCCAACATGGAAGTCCCAAGCCCAAACCACTGGGCCACCCTGAAGGGTTTTTGGCAGGGATTTTCTCAATACAAAATATAACGTATTCAACCTAATATAAGAGTTATGATTTATATTTTCTTTTTATCTTTGGTGTTTAGAATGTGTCAAATCTAATCTGATCTAATTGCTAAATATCCAGTTGCTGGTGGATTGGACTCGAGGAAAGAATCTTCTCTTCTCTAGTGCTGCTCCTTCTGTAACTGAACTTAGAGGGCCGTATGATGTAGTGAATTTGGCTTCTTTGCTTGGTCTCCAACTGGAACGTGCTAAAGCAGCGCTTTCCAAAAATTGTAGGTAACTTACAGAAATTACTTCATTTTTTGAGTTACCTGCACTTTCGCATGATGGGTTTTGAAGTATTCTATCCCTTTGGCAGAACTGTTATAACTAATGCGTTAAGGAAAAAGTGTTACCACAAGGAGGCAATTAGGGTTGAACCAATAACATCAGGCATGAAGGAACCTGAATTTGATGATTGGCTCAAATGGGATCCTATCTCTAGTGGTGAGGGTGATTTGCTGTTAGATGACATCCAGAAATCTTTTTCAGTCTCCAGAAATGTACCAAAAGATGTAAAACCCATTGACTTTGGTTCAATTGTGAACAACCTGCCTGCACATGGACTCCGGATTAAAGATTTGATATCTTCAACAGCGTCAGGGCAGGTTCCTGTGGATACTATTGCAGAATTGGCAGGTGTTCAGGTGGATGAGATGGCTCTTCCAAGTTCTGGGACATCACAACAACCAGGCGGTGTCAATTTTCTGCCGGT
Organism: Solanum dulcamara; assembly: GCF_947179165.1. Lineage (NCBI taxonomy): Eukaryota > Viridiplantae > Streptophyta > Magnoliopsida > Solanales > Solanaceae > Solanum > Solanum dulcamara. Next base: position 8,667,810 of record NC_077244.1, on the reverse strand, counting down.
AGAATGTTCAATTCTAGAAGATAATCTGGATAAAAAACAACAGGGTTCTGGTTCTGAAAAAGTTGGGGTGCCATGTTTGTCCCTTGCTCCTTCAAATGATGCTGCTAATTTGGAAAAAGAAGAGGAAAACAGTAGGATTGATAATGAGGAAACACAATTTACATTGAAGTTAGATATAAAAGATACATCTGGGACCAAAATGCATGATTTACAAACAGAAACTAGTTCAGTTAGCTGCGAAGGAAATGCAGTCTTGCTAGATGATGTGACAATCCACACCCGCATAAGAGATATTGAAGTCAGAGAAAATAGTATGATTGACAATGAGGAAATGGAAATTACAGATAAGTTAGATGTGCAAGATACTACTTCTGAGAACAAAATATGTGATTTTCAACCTGGAACTTGTTCAGCTAGAGGTAATGGATATGCTGTCTTGCCAAAGAGTGCATCAAACTATACTTGCAGAACAGATTCTGAAGTCGCTCTCTCTGCTAGTTCTTCCTTGGCGGATGTTACACTTTCAAAGGATGAAATTTTCACTGGTTCAAATGTTCAGCAGCTTGGGATCTCAGGTAGAGTTAACACAGATTTCCATGATCAAATTGGTGCAGATGGTGGAGTCTTGATTGGGACACGAGTTAGTAACAAACCAACAGAGAAAGAACAATTTAGGGAGATAAGGTATCATTCTACTACCTTACCTGATGGATCAACCAACAGTGAGCATAGCAATCCAATGGAAGTGGATAATGACTGTTTAGTTGCTGAGAAGGTGCCAAGCAAAGATGTTACAGAGGGAGAACTGAAACATGCTGGTGATAATTCTGGACTAAGCCATCAGCTCCTGGGTGGATCTTTGTCAGGTATAAATCTATTAGTTTTGCGAGTGATTGTCCAACTTTGCTTCCTCAAGGTAAATTGACTTATTTTTCATTTGGTTTTGAACACCAATAACTATTCTCAAGCATATTGTAAATTATTATTGAGAAAATGACGTTAAATTAAATTGTTTCTATGTGAGTCCCGAAAAACACCAAGTCAAATGAAATGGAGCATAAGATTTGAAGTGAAGTGGACAGAATAGTCGTCATTTTCATTGAGGATTTATTCACTGATATAACATTCAGATAACCATTCATTTCTCCTTTATCTCTATCTTCATGGTCTCAGTTGCAAAAGTTCTTTTCTTGCTAGTAGCATCATATGTTGAGTCCAGTAGCTTTTGATTAAACCCAGTAATTATATTAGGAAATTCATTACATTTGTATAAATATTAATTGTGAAACCAGTTACTAAACGAGCTATCGGTTCAACGGCAAGTTCAGAACCCATAAACTTACCCTGGCTCCGCCTTTAGTGAGTAAACTATTTCTGTCTTTGGGTCACCTGTTAGTATTTATTGGTTATTAGCATTTGATTCCGTGCCATGGTACAAATTTGTTGTTACCTCCTTAAGATTGGATGTCCTTTTGGTGGGGATGGTTGGAACTTTCAAGTTCAATTGCTCTGCGTAGTGTCTTTTCCTTCAGATAATTAGTCATATTTATCTTGTATTGTTCTGTTCTTCTGATGAATTTTCCTTTTTAGTTTCCGCCTAAAGCTTATGTTTTAACGCTTCCATCCATCCTTTGCAGGGAATATGAAACGTAGGACATCTTATCGGCTTTCGTTGTTTCCTTTCAAACGCTTGTTGACTCGTAGGCCTTCCACTTTCAGAGGCTGAATCAGTTACAACTTTGCGAGGTTTTTCTGGTTGTTTATTTAAGTCAATTGACAAGTGTAATATCATTAAAGATGCAACTATGCGTTTAATTCTCTTCTGCTGTTTGTTCCATGTGTAATGCCCTCTTGGGTTCTTTCTGGCTCATGATGTGCATCTTATTATGTTCATTGTATGCACTTGGAATATTGTATCACTCATTAAATATTACATCTATCAACAGGATTAATCAAAATCCTCTCATGGCACCTATTATACTTGGCTTCCAGTTATATAGATGAGATTTGATATGCATGTGGTAATATCAATTCTTAAACTACTTGGATCTAGAAAATTCGATCAGTTTGATTAATTTTAAATCAGGCAGTGGAACAATCAAGCGTTTACCTCCTGTTATGGTGTTTTTATATGTTGTCACTGTCATCCCTCACAATTGCCCTTTATTGATTAGGGGGTGTCCACTTCCAACACTTAAATATAAAATACTTGGTCTGAGAGAATATGACAATTATTAATGATTTATGCATGTTGCCACCTCCAAGTATCATCATTTTCTTATGAGGTTCGTGTACAAACAAGTGCCATATTGCATATTCATAATTTGTTGAATACATTTCTCTTTATGTTTCTATCTTACAAGAATTCTTATATTATGCTGCAAACAACAAAATGTGCACATCCCTCGGCAGATCTCTACGCTTTATCCCCACCCCAAAAAGGGAGAAAAAGGGAAAAAAGAAATTCTTAGTTCATATGGTGGTTACTTTAGGTACTTTTGTCTCCTGTATAGCTCTCTATACTTTATACTACTTCTCCTGCACTGAGAGAGGTTCAAGCGTCTTACTGGAGAAAGCAATTGCCGTGCTAGCTAACATTTTCCTGCTGGCTGTTATGTTAATTGTAGTGTCTCTTCCTGCATTCTCTCATTCTGGAAAGATAGCTTTGGCTGGTTAATCCAGATAGTTTCTTCCTGTTTGCAGGGACTGTTGAGTTTTGGAAATCTAAGAACTGGCTTTTTTGTGAGCTATATTATCAGCTCATAATTTTCTGCTCTCTTCATTTTTCTTAGACTATGATAATGGAAGGAAAAGAAGATCTATATAGGCGATGCCAATTAGTGGAGAATATGTTTTAGTTTGGGGCCTATTTGGAAACCAATAGCCTGTTTGAGCGACAATTAATGGTTGGCCAAACTTTTTAGAAGTGCTTTTAAGTGTATTTTTCTCAGAAGTGTTTTTTTTTTAAAATGCTTTTAGGGAAAAGCTCCTTTTTTTAGCTTATGAAAAACAACTTCTGCTACCCCGCAAACACTTATTTTCTCCCAAAAGCTTGGCAAAACACTTCACTTTTTAAAAATAAGCACTTCTGAGAAAAAAAATAAGTTTGGCAAATAGGCTACAGGTTGAAGTAATTAGACAACCAGTGACACTCAATTTACATAGTATAGTCATTATGTTGTTTGTCACAACGTAATTACAATGTAATTTCCATTGTCATGTTTGGTTACCCAAGTGTTATTACATTTTTTCATCTTTTCTTACTTTAAATGAAATAATTATAAAAAATTAAATGATCTTTTTCAGATGAACATGTAAATAAGATCTAATGTGTGACAAATTTGTGTATATAAGAAATATTAAAAATGAAAAAAAAGAAAGAACATGCCAATCACCAGTTCTTGCCGCCTTGATGACACTCAATTCCATGCTGACCAAGTAAACATGCCAAATCTGTGTAGTTACACCCAGATTCAACTACAAGATGACTTTCCAAACAAGCGCTTAGCTAATACATTTATTTTAGGTCCCGTCAGGTGTGTTCGGTATCCATATTGGGGTTCCTACTAATCTGGGTTCGCGCCGTGTAAAGCCTACTTAAGGGGAAAGTGCTCCCTAATAGGTTTTTTTTGGTACCCAAGCTCAAATGCGAGACCTCTAATTGAGGATTGAGAGATTCTGTCCATTCCATCACAATCCTTGTTGGTGATAAAAGTGTACAACTTGTAAATGCACATTGTTCTAGGTATCTTCTTTTTAGTAGATTATTTTTCTTGAGTTGGTCAGTGGACAACCCACTGCCGTCTGACAAGAACCAACAAGCCTCCCTGCTTTTAGGGGCCACCTTGATGAGTAAAATAGGCTTGATCTAAAGAAAGTCCAGATTCAGATTCTAGTTCTGATAGACAGTCAATTTCCTGATGGTTATATCAGTGCTTCAATCATGATTCAGTAACATGTGACACCAAATGATTAGTGTAAACAGATATCATTAATGCTATTACACAACAAAAAGATAGATAGGGTCTTAAAAGCCAAATATTCCCTTGCTAGTTTAAAAGACTCCTGAGAATAGTATTGATTTCTAAAGCACCTTAAATCTATCAATTATAATACTACTAGTAATTTATGTCAACCCCTGAGGTGTTTTTTTTTTTTGGGGGGGTGGGGGTTTATATGTTAGTGCAGCCCGTCATGGAACTTTGATTCCTTGGTTGTAAAGAAACATATAGAAGATCATATTGCTGATTCTATGATTTCAACTTGTTTTTAATCTTTCGATTGAGAGGTTCAGTGTACAGACATACATAGAATTTGATAGAACATGCTATGAGTATTTTAACTCTGTGTATTTCTTTTTGCACTAAATCATGATTTACACTTCTTAAGGAAAAACCTCAAGAATTTATTTTGACAACGATCCTCTGTTTGAAAATTCCTTCATTTTCTTCATTATATTATGCTTGGTTTTGACTAGTTGTTTTGTCTTGCAAGCGTGCCACCATGCCTGAAAAAAGATGTATGTTTTAAAAATCTTGTCGTGGATGTTATTAAATAATATAGTTGTTTGACTGAACGATTCTCTGATTTTTTTTCCTTGTCTAAAAAACTTGATCAAAGCCTGGTTGTGGTTCTGAATCCAACATTACATCGAATCAAACTTAAATCTATTTTACTGCAATTATCTTAGAGTAATTTGTTTTAACTTATTTGCCTTCTGACTTTTGCAGTTCATAAAGGAGGGGGAAAGCTGGCATTGAGAATTTCAGGAGATTACCAAGCGCTCCTTGCTATTCAAGCCTGACGTCTTCTGATCAAAAACATCTCTATGGGCTACTACGTTACTCACTACATTCCTGCATCGCTGAGCAACTCCCATCAATCCTGGCTCCTCTATTTCATGAGTTATTTGATCCCTGGCTTGCTCGAAATACCTCTCCAGGAATCGAATTGCTGGACCCCTTCCTCCAGGTTTTGCAATCAAGCACCTCGCTCTCTATGTGTTGCTCCCCAATCGACAATGGGATTTTAGTACACCATCATTCCACTACCTCAACTTTTGCAGTGTATTTACAAAATTTATGTCTCCACCTATATCGTCACCGCACATGACTCATTTGGTTGGAATTTCACTCTGCTTGGTTTACTTTGTAGTTAAATCCCTCTCATCTCCAATTCTATAGATGCATCCTTCTGTTGGATTTGGAAACTGAAAACTCCACTTAAAACTCAAACACTTCGTATGGCTTTGTTGTCATAGTAAACTACCTATTGTTCGAGTACCATCACCATATTGGCATTATTGACAACTCCGCATATTCACTGTGCAATCACAAGCCAAAGATCAATCGCAGCTAACTTGAGAACCAGCCTTCAAATATTTACATACATATACACACTCGAGTGTCCCACATTACATGAGCTTATTTCATTCCCTTTTGTCTATTGTGCATTTGGTTACATCACAACTTAAAGCACTTTCAAGAGGAATTAAGATCTATTGACTATTTACAAAAATATAAAGTGAGTGTGAATCCGCACTCGTCCAATTTATACCGATAATAATTAGTTTTTTTGTTGGGTAACTAATGGGTTTTATTAATCATCACATGAAGCATTACATATCTATAGCCAATCAACACAACTGGCTATCTTTTGAAATTTGAAAACTATGTGCCTAACCAGTTAACTAAGGCAGAGAGAATTAAAACATGAGCTGCTGAACAAAGTTCCTGATGCCCCTAGAGGCTCTAACATTGTGCATAAATGCAATATTTGTGGTGATGCTATACAACCCTTGGTACTTCCCTTCAAACTTCCATTGATTGTGCTCAATTCATATGGCATGTACAACTTCAGTATACATTAGCTTGAAGAGTTAAGCTGTTTGAGTCTTCCCTTTAGAGCTCTTGATGACCCATTGGAGATGTTGCCAGCCTACATTAAGAAATTGTGGTCTTCTTATCTAGTGCATTAGCTTGGTCCAGATTTGGAGAGAGAATTCACAGTGGTGGAACAGATGATCTCTGGACTCATTATGGGCTTTGCACAATACACATATAGGATACACTTGTATCGCCCAATTTGCTAGCCTGTCAGTAGTGAGCATTTTCCCTTGCAATTGTCACCATAGAGTGAACTGAGATATAGGCCTAACTGCATTATGAAACACCATATCCTTCAATGACACCCGAGGTCTATCTCCAAGCAGATATAGGTATATCTGTCTAATGATGCTCTGAGTTTTTGTATTGATATGCATTTGCTTAATTGTATTTCTAGCTTGTAGTATCTTTCTCACCATCCAAGATGCTTGTTGGGGGTATAGGATCAGAGAATATGTGGTTCTTTATATAGAACACATGGATCCATTTTATCCATAACTTATCTTGCTTGTGCTAAATTCCAGCATGTCTTTGAAATTGCAGTGTTTTTCCACATGTAAATGTTGATGAGGTTTTGCCCTCTTGCTGACTTTGGCAAACATACTCTATCCCAAGCTACCAAGGCTCTTTTCTTGTGTGATTGTATTTGTTCCTGACCACACATAAGATCTACAATAAGAGTCAATTTCCTTCAACGCCTAGGTTGGAATTACATACAAACGAGGCCAGTATGTTTGTACTCCAAACAATACTTATTGTGACAATTGAACTCTTCCTGCATGGGACAACTTATTGGATGTATAAGAGGAAATTTTGGCCACAATCTTCTCTGTTAGAGGTATCCATTGGACCAGAGACAACTTCTTGGTTGACAAGGGTATGCCCACGTATTTGAATGGAAGCTCACCTAATATGAACCCAAGGTGGTTGACAATGTTGTCTCTGTCAACAGATAGTACCCCTCCCAAGTAGACACAACTCTTCCCCATATTAGCTTGAAGTCCTGATGCAACAGAGGAAGTATTGAAACACTGGTAAAAACCTTGTCAAGAAGAAAAGGAAGGAGAACTTCAAGGCTATGAGATGTAAACAGTAGGAAATTGCAGCTTTAAATTACTGCAGAAATTTGAAGTTGTAGATGAAGATGGGGAAAGCTGAAGTACATATGTGTGGCTCACTAATCAACATTCATTTTAACTCAAAAGACTTGCCTACTACAAAAATATCTAAAATCTAGGATTTTCTAGAGAAATCTTAATTTCGTAACAAACATCCACAGAATCATAGTCACCTCTAATCATTGATCATATCACCTTTAATCATTGGTCAAGCCTTTCTATAAAAGCAAGAATTATATCCATCCCTTCTAGGGGCTTTGTCTTCCCCAATTGAACACAAATGTTATGGCCCGCCACTTGATCTTGAAGAAGGTAGAAGAATCTAGAGTCTTGGAGAGGTTAGTGGAAGACTCTAGATCCTTATAGAAGCTTGTAGAGAAGTCTTGAAAGACTTAGAATTCTCTAGAGTATGTAGAGAATTCTAGAGAGGGACTTCTTTGTAAATATGGAGGGACTTGTATAACAATTTCTATTTATACTTGAGCCCCTTAGGAGTAGTATAAATAGAGGGGACATTCATTTGTAGCAAACCATCAAGCAATCAAACATTTTTCCAAAGCAATACAAAAGCCTTCTTCATAAAAGCTCTCTTGTCTTTCTTACAATCTAGCATTCCCTTAGCGATCTAGTCTTAAAGGCTTACTTGAACTTACAAGATCGTGAAAGATTCGTGAGTAAGTTGTCAAGTGCCGCATGGAAGTCTTAGTTGAAGTCTAAGTCCGTGACAACGTGGTATCAGAGCGAGGTTCTACTAAGGGGTATGGCAAGTGAGGGAGACATCAACGCCACTACTGCCACCAACGTCAAGCAAGATGTTGGAAGGAAGCACCGCAAGGGAAAGAAAACTCTAAGAGAAATGAGGAGGTGCCGCTGGAGCCTACACCAAACGAGGCCCTAACATCCTACTCACCCTCGGCCACTGAGGTGAGTGACGATAAGCGAGGCGAGGAGCTCGTGGACGTCACGCCCGGCATGGAGTGGATTGCAAGGGTGGATGCTGCCCTGCAAGCAGTGGAGATATTAGGCAAGCGCTTGAACAAGGTCGACGGCAAGTTCAAGTCTCTAGAGGAGTTCACCCTTGAGGAGAACGACAACATTCGGAAGGAGTTGGAGGTGCGTAAGGCTGCCGAGTACGAGGTGAAGAAGGTGATCACTTCCTTGGAGTGTCGGCTCATGGACGCGCTAAGCACGATGGAGACCATGAAGGCCGAGATAGCAGCACTCAAAGGAGACATAGATGCTGGGAGATGCATGACGTCCAGTGCGGATCGGGAGGCCAAGATTGAGGCTCCCAAGCCACCAATGTTCAAAGGTGCCCGTGATGCACAAGAGGTGGAGAACTTCCTTTGGCACTTGGAGAATTACTTTAAGTGTAACAAAGTGAAGAACGACGAGACGAGGATCAACACGGCTGTGCTATACCTCTCAGAGATGGCCATGTTATGGTGGAAGCGCAAGGAGTTCGAAATTGGGAAGGGTCTATGCACCATCAACATTTGGGAGAAGTTTCGGGATGAGTTCAAGAAGGCCTTCTTCCCCAACAATGTCATCTATGTGGCCAAACGCAAGTTCCGGGAGCTGAAGCATACGGGTAGTATACGAGCCTATGTGAAAGAGTTCACTACCCTTACGCTTCAAATCCCCAACCTTACAGATGAAGATATGCTCTTCCACTTCATGGATGGGCTGCAGAGTTGGGCCAAGACGGAGTTGGAGCGCCGTCAAGTCAGCACCATCGATGAGGCCATCACCCAAGCCGAAGCCTTGACGGAATTTAAGCATGACAAGCATGACAGAGGCAAGGGCAAATAAATAAGGAGTAGTCATGCCGAAGGTGGGGGAGATCGTGTCAAAGGTAAAGAGCAACATCCTCCACCCAAGAGCCATGAGTCCAACAAGTCCGACGGTATGAGGTTTGGGCGACAGGGCTACGCCGAGAGAAAGGAGCAGACCACGAAGAGCAGCAGCTGCTACATATGTGGAGGTCCTCACGGCTATGCTAGCTGTCCGGAGATGAAGAACCTTGGTGCCATACTGCGGGAGAGAAAGGATAAGGAAGTGGACCAAGGTCAGGGTTCGGACACGACTCAGCTAGGCATGATCGGGCTATGTGGAGCCATCACGAAGCAAGCTGAGAAGGCGGGGGATTACTCTGCCCAGTATGTTAACATATCCATCAACGGACGACCAACACGTGCCATGGTGGATTCTGTAGTAGAAGCCAACATCATGACCAAGACGGCGGCAGCAAGGTTGGGGCTAAGTTATGGGCCAAGCAACACCCGCCTGAAGAAGGTCAACGCACCATTGACTCTAGTGTGCAGAGTCGCTCATGGAGTGGACATCACGTTGGGCAAGTGGCAAGGTAAGACAAGCTTCACTTTCGCCCCCTTAGATATCTTTGATATCATCCTTGGACAGGAGTTCTTCCAACGATACCACACGATGATCGATCCCTACCTCCAACAACTCTTGGTGATGGAGTGAGAGGGACCCTGCATAGTACCTCTAGTCAAGATGCCAAAGGAGGAAGGACAAGCCCACCTATCGGCCATGCAGCTTGTGAAGGGCCTAAAAAAGGGGGAGCTGACGTTCGTAGCCACCATTGCGAGCTTAGATGAAGGCAATGGTGCTAAGGAGATGTTGCCACCTTGCATAGAGAAGGTGCTTGAAGAAAACAAGGATGTGATGCCCGAAGAGTTGCTAAGACACCTACCTCCAAGGCGCGAGGTAGACCACAAGATCGAGCTGGAGCCAGGAGCAAGGCCGCCCACATACCCACCATACCGCATGGCTCTACCCGAGTTAGAGGAGCTGAGGAAGCAGTTGAAGGAGCTCCTCGAGGCCGGTCATATCCGTCCATCCAAGGCACCTTATGGCGCGCCGGTGTTATTTCAAAAGAAGAAGGATGGCTCGTTATGTCTATGCATAGACTATCAAGCGCTCAATAAGGTGACCGTGAAGAATAAGTATCCCATCCCGCTCATTGCCGACTTGTTTGATAGACTTGGACAGGCCAAGTACTTCACCAAGGTAGATCTAAGGAAGGGCTACTACCAGGTACACATAGCGGAGGGAGATGAACCAAAGACAACATGTGTGATGAGGTACGGAGCTTACGAGTGGTTGGTGATGCCCTTCGGCTTAACCAATGCACCCGTCACCTTTTGCACACTAATGAACAAGATCTTCCACCCCTACCTAGATCAGTTCGTGGTAGTCTACTTGGATGACATAGTCATCTATAGCAACACCTTGGAGGAGCACGTGGAACATCTAAAGAAAGTGTTCCAAGTCCTGCGCGAGAATGAGCTTTTCATCAAGCGGGAGAAGTGCGAGTTCTCCCAATATGAAGTGCACTTCTTGGGACATGTTATCAGCCAGGGAGAGCTACAGATGGACGAGGCCAAAGTTCGGGCCATTAAAGAGTGGGAGGCGCCCACAAAGGTAACCGAACTTAGATATTTTATTGGACTTGATAACTATTACCGCAGGTTCATAAGCGCTTACTCCGCCAAAGCCGTTCCACTTACTGAGCTATTGAAGAAGAATAAGCCGTGGGTTTGGAGCGAGGAGTGCAAGGAGGCCTTTAAAGACCTCAAGGCTGTCGTGACAGAGGAGCCGGTCCTAGCATTGCCTGACTTCTCCAAGACATTCGAAATGCATACAGACGCC